>NW_018425119.1:0-237 GCF_002113885.1 Mizuhopecten yessoensis
CCCCACCTCCTTTACATCATACCAAAATGGAGCAAGTAACAATATCATCACCCCACCCCCTTCCCATCATACCAAAATGGAGTAAGTAACAATATTATCACCCCACCTCCTTTACATCATACCAAAATGGAGCAAGCAACAATATTATCACCGCCACCTCCTTTACATCATACCAAAATGGAGCAAGTAACCATATTATCACCCCACCTCCTTCCCATCATACCAAAATGGACTAAG
>NW_018425120.1:0-237 GCF_002113885.1 Mizuhopecten yessoensis
GTCCAGGCTTCAAAATACATCTTTACTAGAAATATGTGCCTTGAATACTGATGTGTTATTTGGAGTCTTATCTATTTGAACAAAATAATATCAGCATTTATAAGAATGATATGTCCTACATAAGAATTGAACTCGGAATGGTTTTGATAATTGCATTTCACAATAATGAATCTTATTTTGATAATGCCTGCAGTTAAATATACCAACAATGTGTTTGGATTGATGTCCATGCTTCAT
>NW_018425121.1:0-237 GCF_002113885.1 Mizuhopecten yessoensis
ACCCAGTACCATCGAACAAAATAAAACCCCATGGTTTGACGTCCTATCAACAGCCAGGATCATGTCACGACCTGTCTCCACGTGTGTAATGTTTGCGTGCGTGTGTTTTCCATATGATGACACTCCTTATCGACCAGTATTGACTAGTTTTGGCGTTACATAGGAACCATACCTCTCTACCTGTTTGTACTTTTATACTATTGTTTATGTATACACCAGCATGGCGCTATGACAACA
>NW_018425122.1:0-237 GCF_002113885.1 Mizuhopecten yessoensis
GACTCATGGTCCTGACAAAGTGTTGTTATTTTGCGGGTCTATCAGGAATTCAATATGACTGACACGGCCGCCATTTTGAAAAACTATTTCAAATTTAAAGTCAAGTTCTGCTAGGCCGATTGAACTGAAACTTTGTAGGAATGATCGACTCATGGTCCTGACAAAGTGTTCTTATTTTGCGGGTCTATCAGGAATTCAATATGGCTGACACGGCCGCCATTTTGAAAAACTATTTCA
>NW_018425123.1:0-237 GCF_002113885.1 Mizuhopecten yessoensis
TGAGCGGAACTTATTGATTCCATAACGTGGAAAATTAAATGCAACGGTTAATAAATAACACATAAATTGTCCCTGAAAACCTTGTCGTTCTACGTCATACACATTTATTTGTATATAAACATTTTAGGCATGCACAGTTTCTTTTTTCCGCTAGTATATATGGTAGCACGTTGAAGAAACTCCATGTTTCTTGGTGTTGACAAACGGTTGTTGCAACGGTCAGTCTGCTTCTTTCTG
>NW_018425124.1:0-237 GCF_002113885.1 Mizuhopecten yessoensis
AAAATTCAAAAAGTCCATTTTCTTCATAAAATGTAACTTGAATAATTTTATAACACGATCATAAGCTGTTTGTAATGTGTATATATGTATTTATATGTAATATGAAGGTGCTCAATTTAAAATATATATGAAAAACACACGAGATATAACACGGTTATTAGCTTATATAGTGTGTATATGTATAAATAATACATCACATGCGTAAACGCCATACTTCATGTATTGATTCTCGTCCCC
>NW_018425125.1:0-237 GCF_002113885.1 Mizuhopecten yessoensis
ACAAACACTGATCCCTACAATGTAGCAGTTTATACACCAACTAGTTACAAACACCGATCCTTTCAATGTAGCAGTTTATACACTAACTAGTAACAAACACAGATCTTAACAATGTAGCAGTTTGTACACCAACTAGTAACAAACACTGATCTTAAAAATGTAGCAGTTTATACACCAACTAGTAACAAGCACAGATCTTAACATTGTAGCAGTTTGTACACCAACTAGTAACAAACA
>NW_018425126.1:0-237 GCF_002113885.1 Mizuhopecten yessoensis
CAGAGCATACTAAAGAGAAAAGGAGCAAGACATTGTGATCAGAAATTTAAAGTGAAAAATGAAGAAAAAAAATCAATCGTTACGAGTTGTTAAGGAACTGAATTGTTATTTAATGTTGACTTATTATCATATAAAATTCATTAAATTGTTGGAATTATACAAAAAATGTATTTTTCAGTTTTCCCGTACTACCCACTGAGAAACACTTAAGGGCGAAAAAATCAATTCTACGACTTA
>NW_018425127.1:0-237 GCF_002113885.1 Mizuhopecten yessoensis
TGATTGCCCAATGTCAAGGTCACTTCATAATATTTGAACAAAAAACCCCGGACATGTTGCTTGTCTCCACCCTAGCAGCCGTATTTCAATATGGATTTTGATCAAACTCAACACCAAACTATGTCAGATTGAGTTCCCTTGGATAAAGAAATATTGATACCACATGCTATTTTTATCTAAAAGAGCAATACTATATCGATTTCTTTTATTACAGAGTATTGAACGTAACAATAACAA
>NW_018425128.1:0-237 GCF_002113885.1 Mizuhopecten yessoensis
ATGATGTACATATCTTTGTTCTATCTTGTGTGACAATTATGATATACAAATTTTTGTTCTATCTTGTATGACCATTATTACATACACATCTTTGGTCCAAGTTGTGTGACCATTATTACATACATATCTTTGGTCCAACTTGTGTGACCATTATTACATACAAATCTCTAGTCAAAGTTGTGTGACCATTATTACATATCTTTGGTCCAACTTGTGTAAACTACTTATATATTCACT
>NW_018425129.1:0-237 GCF_002113885.1 Mizuhopecten yessoensis
TTTTCATGTTATGGAGCTATAACACAAAAAACCGAAGTGTACTCTCATCATAAACCGCTTGCTTCGCGGTTTATATAGAGTACACTCCGTTTTTTTGTGTTATATCTCCATAACATGAAAAATATATTGAAGTTAATCCTTAAATAAAGTTTTAAGAGAAAAGGACGTTTTCACGATAAAGCCTCATTATAAGAGCATCGAAATGAGCATTTTATTCAATTTACACCTATTTGTTAG
>NW_018425130.1:0-237 GCF_002113885.1 Mizuhopecten yessoensis
ATACAGATAAAGTATGGGGTTGAGAGATATAGCTAGTAACGGTCAACAATATACAGATAAAGTATGGGTTTGAGGGATATACCTAGTTACGTTCACCAATATACAGATGAAGTATGGGGTTGAGGGATATAGCAAGTAACGGTCACCAATAAACAGATAAATTATGGTGTTGAGGGATATAGCTAGTAACACTCACCAATATACATATAAAGTATGGGGTTGAGGGATATAGCAAGT
>NW_018425131.1:0-237 GCF_002113885.1 Mizuhopecten yessoensis
TAGTGTCAGCCGTCTAGGTAACTACCGAGAGATATCCCAGGGAGTAGTGTCAGCCGTCTAGGTAACTACCTAGAGATGTCCCAGGGAGTGGTGTCAGCCGTCTAGGTAACTACCGAGAGATATCCCAGGGAGTGGTGTCAGCCGTCTAGGTAACTAACGAGAGATGTCCCAGGGAGTGGTGACAGCCGTCTTGGTAACTACCGAGAGATATCCCAGGGAGTGGTGTCAGCCGTCTAG
>NW_018425132.1:0-237 GCF_002113885.1 Mizuhopecten yessoensis
CTTGTTAGGCTTTATTATCATGACATGTTGTTGTGTTTCCCTGAATTGTTTTTTGATTTGACAATTTTTATAAAAGTTATTGTCCTTTGTTTATTTCAGTATTTGATTTTTATCCAGCGATCTCCTCCTACGATTTTCGACCGATTTCTTTGAAACTTGGAAATCGTTGTAGTCATGATATATAGTTATGTATCTTTGAACAAAAATTTGATTCGACTATTTTTGCAGAAGTTGTTG
>NW_018425133.1:0-237 GCF_002113885.1 Mizuhopecten yessoensis
CCGCTGTGTTTACATTTCCTCGACATGTGCTTTGTTTATCAGAGTTGGGCCATTTCTACTGTATTCTGCTACCTATGATGATGATGACGATGATGGAATTAGGAAAAGAAAGCATATTGCTATGATGATGATGACGATGATGGAATTAGGAAAAGAAAACATGTTGCTATGATGATGATGTAATTAGGAAAGAGAAAGCATGTTGCTATGATGATGATGACGATGATGGAATTAGGA
>NW_018425134.1:0-237 GCF_002113885.1 Mizuhopecten yessoensis
CACCTTTTATTTTCTAGCGCCTTGCTTAGCAACACCTCACTTTTGACTTTAATGTTGAACGTTCGCCCAGGTGGGGAAGGCAAAAGGTTATGCATCAGACCGGGACATACCAAAGTCCTTAAAAATGGTAGTTGTTATTCCCTGCTTAACCATCAGCTTTTAGGGTAATGGCAAAAACGGGTTCACCCGTTATCAGTATAACGTGACCGGGCGGAAGGCAGTGTGTTCTGCCTTCGG
>NW_018425135.1:0-237 GCF_002113885.1 Mizuhopecten yessoensis
ACAAGTTGTTAAAGTGACCGGAGGTAGAATTGACAAGGTGTGATATTAAGAAGTTGTTAAAGTGACAGGACGTAAAAGTGACGAGGTGTGATTATGACAGGTTGTTAAAGTGACCGGACGTAGAAATGACAAGGTCTGATAATGACAAGTTTTTAAAGTGACAGGACGTAAAAGCGACGAGGTGTGATATCAACAAGTTGTTAAAGTGACCGGAGGTAGAATTGACAAGGTGTGATA
>NW_018425136.1:0-237 GCF_002113885.1 Mizuhopecten yessoensis
GGTGGGAAAAGCCTTAATGAGAGCGTAAACAGAATGTCATCTAAGTTAGATACTGGTGGTCAGCCAGGCTAGGGTAGGAAAAGCCTTAATGAGAGCGTAAACAGAATGTCATCTAAGCTAGATACTGGTGGTCAGCCAGGCAAGGGAAGGAAAAGCCTTAATGAGAGTGTAAACAGAACGTCATCCAAGCATGATACTGGTGGTCAGCCAGGCTAGAGTGGGAAAAGCCTTAATGAG
>NW_018425137.1:0-237 GCF_002113885.1 Mizuhopecten yessoensis
GTTTTGCTATTAAACACAAGATCATGGCTCATAGTCATGTAACCGCTCTCATGCTCAAACTAGATTTTGTGCTCATGCCGAATTTCTTATCCCGTTGATAACTTAATAAAAATAACATTTTGTCAATGTGAAATAATTTGGAGAGACTGGGCCGAATACCATATTCGATGTTCAAACTTAGCTTTTTAACCCTGGGACATGCTTTTAAGCCAGTTACAATAAAGAAGGTTTGATCAC
>NW_018425138.1:0-237 GCF_002113885.1 Mizuhopecten yessoensis
AAATGAATTCGATTAGAAGCGATAAACACCAACTGCACATGTACATTTATGCCGTCAACAAGTCGGGTCTGTGTGCTTTCGATGACAAACGTTGGGTCTTGCACAATCGATATGATACGCTTGCGTTTAGTCATTATATAATTTCTACAATTGGTTGGCATTAAAAATAAAACAGAAATGTAGTTTTACAACTATTTATTCAAATGTGGTATCAGACCGAAGTCGTCATCAAAGGAA
>NW_018425139.1:0-237 GCF_002113885.1 Mizuhopecten yessoensis
TTGTCTGACTTCTAGGTGTGTTACTACTAGTCATTTACAGGGTTGGCTAGCTTCTAGGTATGTTACTACTAGTGATGTACAGGGTTGTCTGGCTTCTAAGTATGTTACTACTAGTCATTTACAGGGTTGTCTGACTTCTAGGTGTGTTACTACTAGTCATGTACAGGGTTGTCTAACTTCTAGGTATGTTAATACTAGTCATTTACAGGGTTGTCTAACTTCTAGGTATGTTACTGC
>NW_018425140.1:0-237 GCF_002113885.1 Mizuhopecten yessoensis
TTGATATGTGTAGGTCCTCCGTACACGTTACATCCCTGAAGGTGTTGGGAGTTAGCGGTTACATGACCTGCTTTGTCTGTCCTCGTTACACGTTACATCCCTGAAGGGGTGTGGAGTTAGAGATTACCTGACCTGCTTTGTCCTTGATAAGTCTAGGTCCTCCTTACACGTTACATCCCTAAAAGTTTTGGTAGTTAGAGATTACCTGACCTGCTTTGTCCTTGATACGTGTAGGTC
>NW_018425141.1:0-237 GCF_002113885.1 Mizuhopecten yessoensis
ATACAGGTCAGAGATATGGGCCTGTAGTTTTCTGGGTGAAATTTTCGACCCTTTTTATAAGCAGGTGATACATTTGCAGATTTTCAGTCTGAAGGCACTATGCCTGTTTCCAGAGACTGATTAAATATTAGGGTTAATATCGAGGTTATTTCTGTTGCAAGCTCTTTTACATAATGTAGTACTCTAGGTTTAATGTCATCAGGGCCCGAGGCCTTGTATGGATTTAGGCCTTGGAGC
>NW_018425142.1:0-237 GCF_002113885.1 Mizuhopecten yessoensis
GTACTGGACACTAGTATGTACTGATCACAGGTACTGGACACTAGTTTGTACTGATCACAGTACTGGACACTAGTATGTGCTGATCACTGGTACTGAACACTAGTATGTACTGATCACAGGTACTGGACACTAGTATGTACTGGTCACAGATACTGGACACTAGTATGTACTGATCACAGGTACTGGACACTCGTATGTACTGATCACAGGTACTGGACACTAGTATGTACTGATCAC
>NW_018425143.1:0-237 GCF_002113885.1 Mizuhopecten yessoensis
GTGCGGGAGAAATGCGCAAGGGACCGTGGGAGAGATTGCGGGAGAGTAGCGCAAAGATCCAAGTATTCTTGGATGCGAATTTATCTGTGAGATCAGCGCAGGGAACACTGGGATAGAGTTCGGGAGCGCAGCGGAAGGAATACTGGAAAAGAGTTTTAAAAAGGGCGCAGCGCAAGGAACCCTGAGCGATATTCGGCCGTATGGCTCTAGTGATACGGGTTTTCTAATTCAAGTTTG
>NW_018425144.1:0-237 GCF_002113885.1 Mizuhopecten yessoensis
GTAATTATAAATGCATTTCTTAAAGTAAATAAATTACTATGCAACTTAAACTCTTTCCGGTCTTGTGGCCATAAAAGCAAACTAAATGAAGTAAAAAAAACAATCAACAGGCAACTACACGTACTTGGGACTTTTCTTAATAAATAAGTAAGACAAATGTAATACATTAAGACAAACAAAGTCACGTAAATACATGCTTCGTTTTTAATGACAAAAGCTGATGTTGCTTATTTTAGT
>NW_018425145.1:0-237 GCF_002113885.1 Mizuhopecten yessoensis
GATTAACTCCCTTGATTCAGAGTTACCTTAAAATATATTTAGACATATCTTATAACTACCTGAATTACACATGACATGCAAAGTACATGTTAGATGAAATATTTAAAGAATGGTGTTATTGTAGGTTATACAACCATGTGACCTTACCTTTGAGAGGACATGTAATATCCAGGAAAACCACGTTGACATGTCCGCCCGCATCACAGAGCTGGTCGTCTGCATGTCTCCCAGTGTGCT
>NW_018425146.1:0-237 GCF_002113885.1 Mizuhopecten yessoensis
CTTTTCCTTAATGAAAATGCAACCCAAATCCTTACGAGATAAAGATAATATGCAACGATATTTTTGTTGAAGTCTCATTTCTAGTATACATCGAATGGGATAATTATGTCATCGATAAATATGAAGCGGAAAAAACCAGGAGGAACAGATTGGGTTAACAGCGTATATAGACTGGTGTGTTTGTGGTGTAAAAGGTGTGGTAGGAAATTCGGGTTATGTGCTTTTGCGTCCGTGAAA
>NW_018425147.1:0-237 GCF_002113885.1 Mizuhopecten yessoensis
CCTCGATTGAACCTCAATCGAGCCTCAATCGTACCTCAATCTACCTCAATCGAGCCTCAATTGTTCCTCAATCGAGCCTCAATTGTACCTCAATCGTGTCTCAATTGTACCTCAACCTTACCTCAATCGTACCTCAATTGTGCCTCAATCGTACCTTAATCTACCTCAATCGAGCTTCATTTGTACCTCAATCGAACCTCAATCTACCTCAATCGTACCTCAATCGTACCTCAATCG
>NW_018425148.1:0-237 GCF_002113885.1 Mizuhopecten yessoensis
CAATCAATCAATCAATCAATCAATTAAATAATTTGAAAACCACTTAACATATGTAGATTTTCAAAATTTGGTTATTATCTCGAAAAAAGGTTAAGTTTATATTAGACAATTTTTGAATTTATCATTAAGGAGTTATTGCCTTTCATGAATCAAAATAGTGCTTAACGCTTCACATAGACTTTTCAAATTTCATTCTGTTGTCGGCATGCTCACTTTTTCTTCATTTTAAAATTGATG
>NW_018425149.1:0-237 GCF_002113885.1 Mizuhopecten yessoensis
TACACCTTCACACATTGTACACCTTCACACACATGTACACCTTCATACACATGTACACCTTCACAAATTGTACACCTTCACACACTGTACACCTTCACACATATGTACACCTTCATACACTGTACACCTTCACACACTGTACACCTTCACAAAATATACACCTTCACACACTGTACACCTTCATACACATGCACACCTTCACACACATGTACACCTTCACACACATGTACACCTTCA
>NW_018425150.1:0-237 GCF_002113885.1 Mizuhopecten yessoensis
TACAATGTAGCACACAAAACTTAAAACGTAGCACATAAAACTTACCATGTAGCACGCAAAACGTACAATGTAGCATACAAAACAAAGAATATAGCACATAAAACTTAAAATGTAGCACACAAAAATAACAATGTAGCACACAAAACGTACAATGTTGCACACAATACGTACAATGTAGTACATAAAACTGACAATGTAGCACATTAAACTTACAATATAGCACACAAAACTTACAAT
>NW_018425151.1:0-237 GCF_002113885.1 Mizuhopecten yessoensis
GAACTCAATAAAACATGTAAGGGTACTCTTGTCAGTGAAATAAATAAAACAGGTAAAGTGTTGTCTTGTCAGTGAAATCAATAAAACAGGTCAGGGTTAATTTTGTCAGCGAAATCAATAAAACAGTTAAGGGTACTCTTGTCAGCAAACTCAATAAAACAGGTAAGGGTGGTCTTGTCAGCGAAATCAATAAAACAGGTCAGGGGTAGTCTTGTCAGCGAAATCAATAAAATAGGT
>NW_018425152.1:0-237 GCF_002113885.1 Mizuhopecten yessoensis
TTTTTTTTGCAGCGGGCCGTCGGTAAACTTTTCCAACTTCCTTAAACTCTTTTATGTTTTGATACATCAAGTAGAAGCATATAGTTCTTATGTTATAAAAATAGAATATATTTGAAGGCCATGTTTCCCCATTCTGCTTAAGTAGAAATGAGTCCATATCAATGAAATGCAAATGGCCACTCATACTTTTTTTTATACATAAAGCCCAAAGAATTTAAGGCCATCAACTTTTTTTTT
>NW_018425153.1:0-237 GCF_002113885.1 Mizuhopecten yessoensis
ATTATGTAAACCTCGATATACACTGTACATGTTAGCTAAGGTTTACATAATTAGCTTCCTTCTTACATGCGGTGCATGCATAATATAACCTTTTTGTACTGATTTTTTATACCAGTCTATATTCTTTCAGCAATATACATATGTAAGCCATGACATTCACTGTTTCGATGAATCAGAGTACTGATTCGACATTTGTTTCCATTTATAATGGTATTTTTTGTAACAAAAAAGGTTATT
>NW_018425154.1:0-237 GCF_002113885.1 Mizuhopecten yessoensis
GTATTTAAAGTAGACGTTGTCATTTTAATTTGCAACCACAATGAACTCAAAGTGACCTTATGCATTACCAACCAGGTTTCTTCTCAACAATATCGTGTACGTGTGTTCCATAAAAGGATAAATATAAATATGTAGGTATCTCTTTTAACATGTTATCATAAATAACGGCATACATACTGTCACTTTGGCAAACTGAGGGACATTCCAATTTGCTGTCTTATAAAATATACAATGGTG
>NW_018425155.1:0-237 GCF_002113885.1 Mizuhopecten yessoensis
AAGAAATATGTGTTTATTTTAATTTACCACCTCTTTTAAAACGTATAATGTATTTAGATCACTTGTTCCCTTTAAAGTGTTCGACTGCCCATATCTTATTGAACAAATTAATCTAATGGTTCCAAACAGATATCTTAGGTCTAGCTGTGCGGTGCGTTTTTATACCACCAAGAGTTGTATTGACGTAAGAAAACACAGTGTTTTAATTAGGTGTCAGAAATGTTTTAGCTTCCTTAA
>NW_018425156.1:0-237 GCF_002113885.1 Mizuhopecten yessoensis
TGCCTTTCCCTCTTTTAATATCATCGGGTCAAATATGATAAAAAATGGTACACTGAAATAATCCCGTTGTCTGTCCGTCGTCCGCAAAATATTGTCCGGACATCTCCTAAATTTGTGAACCGATTGCAACAGATATCATAACTTCATCCCTGATAATGTGCATATAAGACGGACTTCTCCAGTACTTCCTAGGAAATAGTGATAACAAACCTTCACTATCAAAATCCAAGATGGCTG
>NW_018425157.1:0-237 GCF_002113885.1 Mizuhopecten yessoensis
TCGGGATCCAAGCCCTACTCTAGGGGTGGCAGAGGCCATGGACACGGATCCAGGGGTGCTTTTTTAGAGAATCGCTTCCCCAAGGGCCAAAAGAAATAAGGAACATTACAGCCCCAGTAGTGATAGTAAGTACCACTGAGCAAGATAGTGACAATAGTGTGATTGACTTGAAAATCTTGAACAACAGACCTGAAAATTTTCGGGGCGGGAAAATATCGGAATTCCGTAATAACTGGG
>NW_018425158.1:0-237 GCF_002113885.1 Mizuhopecten yessoensis
GGTCATCAACGTTTACAAAACTTAAATCCATTCACATGAACAACCAACCCACTTGCTAAATATCTGGACCTACGGATCTTTGGTTACGAAGAAACACAAGTTAAAGGGAAAATGGAAAGGAAGCTATGTTTTTCTTTTTTGTGAATCAAAAGTTTTATATTTACCGGTTCTCAATTTTTTGGAAATTTCTGGTGTTGAAAGATATTATTGGTAGCCAACTTTTAAGCAAGTATGAAA
>NW_018425159.1:0-237 GCF_002113885.1 Mizuhopecten yessoensis
TATTGTAAATACAGTCTAAGGAATAATTTGTCACATGTACATCGTTAACCGATGAAAGGCTATAAGTTTATAGAAAACAAATATGTTTGTCCTGTATGTTCGAAATAAATCATTGTTATTAACTCACTAAAAACACGCTAGGGTTATTTTTCCAGTATCGCAGAAGCACAGCATTAATGAATTTTTCATTAATGCGACCAATTAAGCAAAATAAAATTAAAATAAAAAATAAATAAA
>NW_018425160.1:0-237 GCF_002113885.1 Mizuhopecten yessoensis
CGTATTTTCTAAACTTGTAAAACTTGTGTAAGTGATTAACTGTTAGCCACAGGGTCACGTTACAGATATGGGTTACAACACACATAAACATGTTTATGTGTGTTGTGATCCTTATCAGTATAGCATATGTGTGATTGTAACGTGACCCTGTGATTAGGCCTAGCCGATTAGTCTAGTTTCATCTGTTCATATATATACAGGTCGGGGAAAACCACTAACTTGCGTATAATACGCAAA
>NW_018425161.1:0-237 GCF_002113885.1 Mizuhopecten yessoensis
AGTGCTTCATTAACATAGAATGGCGGTGGGACTGATGATGAAATGAATTCGGATGAATCAGATTCCCTCCTTAAAGCGAACACGGCAGATCTTGCCTGATATATCTCCGCTTAAAGAGGAAAATATATTTCTTAAATGTGTAAAATGTATTACATTTTACAACATATGAATTGTTCCTACATTTTTAGAAAATTATGATTGTTTGAATTCCCTTTTTGGAGATGTAAATCATGTATT
>NW_018425162.1:0-237 GCF_002113885.1 Mizuhopecten yessoensis
GAATTTCAAGCTAACAAAAATGTCTTTCCAGCCAAGGGAGAGAAGGTAACTTCTCCTTCCTAGCCCTTCTGAATACAAATACATGTATCTATTCTGAATCAAAATCAAAATGTATTGTCAAATGTAATGCAATGTAATTCATTTTTACATTAAAAAAAAGCATTTATCTCCCAGACATTGGCCTGATTGAGCATTACAGATTAATTTTAAAGAAATTATATCCTGTGGTGAATGTTG
>NW_018425163.1:0-237 GCF_002113885.1 Mizuhopecten yessoensis
CGTAACCAGGCTACAATATAAACCAATGACAAAACCAGGAATAAAAATCAAACGTAACGAGGATACAATATAAACCAATGTCAAAACAAGGAATCAAAATCAAACAAAACCAGGCTACAATATAAACAAAGGTCAAAACCAGGAATTTAAATCAGACGTAAGCAGGCTACAAGTTAAACCAATGTCAAAACAAGGAATTAAAATCAAACGTAACCAGGCTACAATATAAACCAATGT
>NW_018425164.1:0-237 GCF_002113885.1 Mizuhopecten yessoensis
TTTTGTACCAATAGTCGCCTAGTGCATGTACTAATATTAGCTGTGTACCAACATTCGCCTAGTACATGTACTAACATTAGTTTGTACCAACATTCGCCTAGTACATGTACTTACATTAGACTTGTACCAATAGTCGCCTAGTACATGTACTAACATTAGTTTTGTACCAACATTTGCCTAGTACATGTACTTACATAAGGTTTGTACCAATATTCGCCTAGTACATGTACTGACATT
>NW_018425165.1:0-237 GCF_002113885.1 Mizuhopecten yessoensis
AACACCTAGCCAAATGATGCACAGTGACTCTGTGTATTGTAGACTAACTGGTCACCGAAACAAGCCTGGTTAGCTTCCCAAATTTATAAAATATAAACAGAATACTTTTACATATTAAAACAGAAGCTATGAAAATATTTCAGTAATATATTATGAATTATCATGATGATTGTCTTTGGATATTTTTGCATGAAATAGAAAACAAACATTTAAACATACAGTGAGTAAATTGTTCCT
>NW_018425166.1:0-237 GCF_002113885.1 Mizuhopecten yessoensis
AGGTCTACTCAATACACAACTACTACAGTCGGACTGTCAGAGGTCGACTCAATACACAACTACTACAGTCGGACTGTCAGAGGTCTATTCAATACACAACTACTACAGCCCTACTGTCAGAGGTCTTCTCAATACACAACTACTACAGCCCTACTGTCAGAGGTCTACTCAATACACAACTACTACAGTCGAAATGTCAGAGGTCTACTCAATACACAACTACTACAGTCGGACTGT
>NW_018425167.1:0-237 GCF_002113885.1 Mizuhopecten yessoensis
ATACGTATTTCACCCGTTTATAACAAATATGTAATAACAACCAGAAAACTAGCAGTATGGCAGAGTTTGTTTTTGTAGAAAACTCTAAGAGGTAACAACTTCGTTGACAAGTATCCTCCACCAGATATTAACATTTTATGTAAAATTCAATTAAAAATTGGCTAGTACGTACTGACACTTCAACCAAGAAGACAGTTGATAGTTTATTTAAAAGTGCATTATCAAAACACAGACTTA
>NW_018425168.1:0-237 GCF_002113885.1 Mizuhopecten yessoensis
CAAACAAAACGTATTCTCAATTCTGTCTCATCTCTAATCGACGATCCCTCAGAATCCTGTCCGTGGGTTGAAAACCGTCTTTGACAAAAGCAGCTTGATGCCACAGTCCAGAAACTTTATCCGAATGGTTCGGTCGCCTTATCAACGTCGATACGTCTCGGTATCGACCAAGACATGTATACAAAAACAAAAAAACAAAAAAACAAAATTCCTAAGAGCTTGATGAGCGTACAAATA
>NW_018425169.1:0-237 GCF_002113885.1 Mizuhopecten yessoensis
TACAGCATTGACACCTCCTTCTGCAAAAGCCTGGATTTCATTCTCTGTTTCATGGAGTTCATTTTCCTCGGCTTCCATTTGATAGCAAGCACAAAATTATGTAGTATACATGTAGCAAAGACAAAATTGCAAATATCTTTAATGTTTAACACATCCATGTACTGAAGTTTCCATCCATTTCCTTCAAAAGACCAAATTTGCATTCAATCAAATTCCTGGCGACTGAATGTTTGGCAT
>NW_018425170.1:0-237 GCF_002113885.1 Mizuhopecten yessoensis
TGATAGCAATTGATAACATTGATTAGGACTTTAAAGATACCTCCCCAAGTTTGCCGTATGCTTACATTTGTTTGTTAACTATCTAAAGTTTTATTATTTTTTGTCTATTCGACTGAAGAATTCTAAACTGACACAATGTCCATATTGTGTAATAAATGCTTAATTCAATCGGCTTCTGACGTCGACATTCTTACTTAGACATTTTTTTACTTCGTTTTCTAGTGATGCTTTTTTATA
>NW_018425171.1:0-237 GCF_002113885.1 Mizuhopecten yessoensis
TGCATATGGAAAAGTCAATGACGATAGGATTGTCTTAAAAATAAAAATAAATCAACGTAGTTAAGGTTCATTGTATTCCTTCGCGCAAAACATCTATTTGTTTACGTCTGTCAAAGGCGATCGTTGACCATATTGAGCTTAGAAGTCATTTGTAAAACATGTTGTTTATTTGAGTTTTTTAAATGGAGAAACATATAAGGTAGTAGTATATAAATGATAAATAGTTTATCATACAGT
>NW_018425172.1:0-237 GCF_002113885.1 Mizuhopecten yessoensis
TTTTTCTATCGAAAACAATACAGTAGTGATAAATCTGATATTAGAATACTAACAACACTCATGCAATACGATTCTATAGTCAAATTGAGAACGTATATTTCTTCATCAAAATGACACAAAATAGGAAGGTCGTCATTTTATTTTCCTCTCTTTAACAAAGCTTTCACTGAGCCTGCGCATTTTAAGTTTTAAGAAATGGCAACAAGTATTTGGTAAACCGGAATGCAGGCATACGGA
>NW_018425173.1:0-237 GCF_002113885.1 Mizuhopecten yessoensis
CAAGTTCTAAAGCATAAAGTAACTTATAGATATTATTTGTGATTACATATATTAATATATATGTCCAATTGCCAAATGTGATATAAGTGTAATGCCTGCCTTTAACCTGAATAAATAGTCTTTATAATTACTCAATGTAACAGTGTTGGAGGACATATTTGGGGATAGGTACAGTATCTGTCAACATTTGGTCACTGTAGGGTAGGACTGTGAAGTCGGTATCAGTATATAGGTGAG
>NW_018425174.1:0-237 GCF_002113885.1 Mizuhopecten yessoensis
CTCTCGAATATATGTATTTTGAAAATAGTCTAATTATTTTCTTTTTCTTTTGAAAATAGTGTTGATGCTACAGAAGAAGATGGTTCCATGGGCAGATTGGTAAGCCATGGCAAGGCTAACGCCAAAATAATAATGATTGATAGCGTCTTGTGGTTTATCAGTTTAAGGTACAGTTACTTTTTGTCGTTGTGTACATTTTTCAGAGAATTTAAAAAGCATGGGACCTAAAGATTTGCG
>NW_018425175.1:0-237 GCF_002113885.1 Mizuhopecten yessoensis
TTTATCTAAATTGATAAGATTTTTGGACAATTCAAACCATAAAACGAAGCTACTTTCGTGTCAGACATTGTCAAGGTATTAAGTATCTATTAGCGACGTCAGTATTACGTAAACGGTTCCTGACACGCTACACAAAATACACTTTTATTGTCCGCACCCCACGCACTAAAGTCAGAGTACCAACTATCCAGTCATGGTTTGGGGACTTATTGTTTTTATTCCTCTGTGTTCTTCTTC
>NW_018425176.1:0-237 GCF_002113885.1 Mizuhopecten yessoensis
CATTTCATAATTCCCTTGTTACAGCCGCCACCTGTCGACTGTGCAAATAGCACTGATGAAGTAAGTACTTACCGTTTTATCAGTACAGATGGTTTTGAGTTTGTTAATTTGTGTTTTACGTCCTATTAATAGCTATGGTGATCATTTAAGGACGTTACAGGTTTTTGTGGTAGAGTAAAGCCGGAGTTCCCTTAGGAAAACCACTGACCTATCGCCAGAACTTGGCGACTGCCCGAC
>NW_018425177.1:0-237 GCF_002113885.1 Mizuhopecten yessoensis
GTCAATGGCCGCCATAAGAGAGACAAGGACGGTAGTTTTACCTTTAGTAGCAATAATGGCACAAGCCTTATTGATTACCTTTTGGTAAATTGTAAAATTACAGGCGAGTTCAATACTCTGTCGGATCATTCACCACCGTCATTCACTTTTAACTTAAGTTACATAAATGAAAATGTTAGTCATGTCGGTGAATCTGGTACAGGCAATGTTAGATGGCATAGAGACAACGTTAAAAGT
>NW_018425178.1:0-237 GCF_002113885.1 Mizuhopecten yessoensis
GATAATTAGGATTCATAGACACAAAATATACGCGCGCTATATGAAATCCGGCTGTTTTGAATAATACCTGTTGTTTATAACACGCATGTCTCCCTGTCAAACCTAGGGTAGACAATCAGGGCCAGACAGGAAGAATTTATAAAATAACGTTTTTAATGTTCCTATTTGGATCAAATGCGGTATGCCCCGTTGTCTGCCCCAATATTCTGACATTCATGATTTTACAAATTTTACATT
>NW_018425179.1:0-237 GCF_002113885.1 Mizuhopecten yessoensis
TCAGCTGTGATCTGTCCCTCCTCAGCTGCAGACGGTTCTCCATCAACAACATCTGATTGCACCGACACTTCAGGCTCGGGCTCCGGGGTAGGTCTGTGAAATGAAAGGATTTTCCAATTACAATGTGTTACAATAATACCAGTAGCAATTTCCACTAACACAGTATATTTTATTTCTCTTGATACAAGTTCAATGCTGAACATTAAAACAGCTTCATTACATTGGTCTTTTACTGCG
>NW_018425180.1:0-237 GCF_002113885.1 Mizuhopecten yessoensis
TCTAAACAATCCTTCTTTCATGGCAGTCATAAAAGCAAGAAACCATCAGTTGCGTATTTTCTAAATGTACGTGTAAAACCTTTTTAGACTGACAGGAAAAATGAGAATCCTAGAACGAAATGTTTATTTTTATTTTTACAGCAATATCTGTTAAATGCAATGAATCTGAGGTTTATTTTCAAGCTCGGCCTATTTTTCAAATCAATTTTCGAGATTTTAGGGTATCTTACCGACATA
>NW_018425181.1:0-237 GCF_002113885.1 Mizuhopecten yessoensis
TATTTATTCTTTCATACGAGGTTTATTTATAGAAAATATTGACATATTGAATTTAAAAACAGGGACGTTACCGATACAACTACATCAGTCGCTTACCTTGATGTTTAATCTAAGCATGATGCTGCCGAAGGCTTGTTACTACATTTATAAGATATTGAGTATACGTTAGACATTTTACTATTTTAACTTAACTGAAGTTATAATCACAGGACCATTTTCCTTGCTACGGTGCTTACA
>NW_018425182.1:0-237 GCF_002113885.1 Mizuhopecten yessoensis
AGTGTTACAACTACCGGGAACACCTGTCAGTCGACGGTATGTGTTTCTACTAACGGGAACACCTGCCATTCCTCTGTAAGTGTTACTACTATCAGGAACACCTGCCATTCGTCTGTAAGTGTTACTACTATCGGGAACACCTGCCAGTCGCCGGTAAGTGTTGCTACTAACGGAGACAACTGTCATTCGTCTGTAAGTGTTACTACTACCGGGTACACATGCCATTCGTCTGTAAGT
>NW_018425183.1:0-237 GCF_002113885.1 Mizuhopecten yessoensis
TTCTGTTTCTAACAGATGACGACTTACGGGATCACATTTCTGTTTCTAACAAATGATGTCGTACGGGATCGCATTTCTGTTTCTAACAGATGATTACGAACGGGATCATATTCCTGTTTCTAACAGATTATGACGTATGAGATCATATTCCTTTTTCTAACTGATGATGAAGTATTTGATCATATTTCTGTTTCTAACAGATGATGACGTACCGGATCATATTCCTGTTTCTTACAG
>NW_018425184.1:0-237 GCF_002113885.1 Mizuhopecten yessoensis
TACAACAGTGTTATAACCAGTAAACCATACAACAGTGTTATAACCTGTAAACCATACAACAGTGTTATAACCAGTGGACCATACACCTGCGTTATAACCAGTTAACCATACAACAGTGTTATTACCAGTAAACCATACAACAGTGTTATAACCAGGCGACCATACACTAGTATTATAACCAGTGGACCATAAAACAGTGTTATAACCAGTGGACCATACACCAGTGTTATAACCAGT
>NW_018425185.1:0-237 GCF_002113885.1 Mizuhopecten yessoensis
TATAAACCACAAGTTAACACCTATAAACCACAAGTTAACACCTATGAACCACAAGTTAACATCTTTCAACCACAAGTTAACATCTATAAACCACAAGCTAACACCTATAAACCACAAGTTAACATCTATAAACCTGAGTTAACGTCTATAAACCACAAGTTAACATCTATAAACCATAAGTTAATATCTATGAACCACAAGTTAACACCTATAAACCACAAGTTAACACCTATAAAC
>NW_018425186.1:0-237 GCF_002113885.1 Mizuhopecten yessoensis
TTTTTTTTCCTCCTTTTTTGTGTAAAAAAGTAAGACCCAAATTGTTTTTTGTCAAACCTGCTGAATTTCAATAAATCAGATCTAGAGAAAGGACCAAGCCTTTTTGTTTGAACTGTTGTTTGCTGCTACTGAAGCTTAACCCGTTCACCACTGTAGACCACAATGGGCTCATCCAGATCAAAGCATGGTAGAGTCTACTAAAGCTACATGGGGTTGAAAGGGTTAAAGTCAAATTAG
>NW_018425187.1:0-237 GCF_002113885.1 Mizuhopecten yessoensis
TGGGCGACAGGCCAGAGAAAGAGGAGGACGACAGGCCAGAGAAAGAGAGAGGACGGCAGGGAAAAGAAAGAGGAGGACAGGCAGGAGGCTCTTTTCCACACATTTGCACTCTTCGCAGAATCTTTAATCAGTGAACTGAAGTAGGTTTGAGCTTCAGTGCACTTTGCAGCCCCTTTCTTCTTCTTCATTTTCAAGCCGCTCTTGGCGAGAGCCGAGCGGCTTATTAATTCTGTCCAG
>NW_018425188.1:0-237 GCF_002113885.1 Mizuhopecten yessoensis
AAACATATCTTGCTATATGAATGTGAAGTCGAGGGTTACACAAGCACTCAGAATTTGGAACGTTTTCATTCAAAATTCTCTGAATTGATATTAGGTTTGGAAAAAAGTTCACCAAATTGTTTGGTTTTATGGTGAACTTGGCATACGTCCCCTTTTAATTGAAATACGAGCTAGAATGATTTGTTATTGGTCCCTTTCTGTCTACAGAAATGAAGTTATATCTATACAAATACTAAT
>NW_018425189.1:0-237 GCF_002113885.1 Mizuhopecten yessoensis
AGTGTTATTATCCATGTTAACAGGTGTTCCGTATAGTAAGTGTGATTACATTTGGCAGGTACTTGGTCTCAGTGAAGAGGAGCTTGAAGACCGTGAGGTAGAACATATTGACATTGCCTATGACGACATGGCTGACAAACATTACAAAGAATCAGAGGTTTGTATCTGAAATACGTAAATACTACATAATTATAATGTGACAGTGACTTTCAGTTGGAGAGTACATTTAAGAATGAA
>NW_018425190.1:0-237 GCF_002113885.1 Mizuhopecten yessoensis
ATCATCTATGAGGATGAGGATGCTACATATGAAGTGAATCATTTGGTAGAGAATTACGGAGCTGGCCTTGTCAAGTTTATTGATTTATAGATTACAGGTAAGATACAGTATGTATTTTACACTTAAAAGGCATTGTCCGTAATTACTAATACTAAGAATATGCTTTTGAATATGAGATGTAAATTAGATGTAATTACAATAAATAATATGCACACCATTTGTTGGGGATGCATATGT
>NW_018425191.1:0-237 GCF_002113885.1 Mizuhopecten yessoensis
ATATGTAGATCAGCTACTGCTGTTCATTGCCGCAATGTACATGAATAAAAATCCATTCAATTCATATATTTACGTTACGGTGAACTACAATGAAGACACTTTTTGTAAATTTATTATTTTGATATTTTTGTTTGTAATGATTTTTCAGTACATATACATATACATAAACAAGACATTCACGCATCCTCACACATACACACACGGACATGGGTTTAGCATTATCACAATCATTATCAT
>NW_018425192.1:0-237 GCF_002113885.1 Mizuhopecten yessoensis
CCAACACCTGTGCTCTCTAGACTAGAGCCAGCCAAGGGCTGAATAGTCTTGGGACCCGGCAGGGCTCTGCCAACGAGGTACCTGCCGAAGGACTCTCCATGGGGTCGCCGGTACTACCGGAGGAGGACCGAGTCTTGTCCTTCCTCTTACCCCGTTTGTCCGACTTGGAGGAGTCCTTCATGATTAACAAACAACAAGATAAATTAACAATTCAGCCTTTATTTGTAAAATAAAATA
>NW_018425193.1:0-237 GCF_002113885.1 Mizuhopecten yessoensis
TAATGGACTTGTCCATATCAATACATGGTAGAGTCTACTAAAGTTTTATAGGGGTGAAAGGGTTAAGGTTTTTATGTTTCACTTAAGAGTTATGTCCCCTGGGTTTGTTATAAACGTGATAAATGGAAGGATTTTGTCCTTTGTTTTTTGTTATAATCATCACTGTAGAGTTATGTCCCCTGGGTTAGTTATAAACGTGATAAATGGAAGGATTTTGTCCTTTGTTGTTTGTTATAA
>NW_018425194.1:0-237 GCF_002113885.1 Mizuhopecten yessoensis
ATTTCATTTTGTCACTTATTAATTCTTTGATACAAATAAAACGCATAAAATCGGTAAAAAGAATTTACGATAAAGCTTCAGACTGTTAGTGTGCGGACTGTCATAACCATTGTTCATAATAAAAATCAAACTTCATCATCAATGTTGATCAACAGTATTCTGTATGTACCCCCAAACAGACATCAGTGCAATCCGGAAAATTGGTCACAAAGCGTGGTCATGCATAAAAGAGTTCCA
>NW_018425195.1:0-237 GCF_002113885.1 Mizuhopecten yessoensis
TACAGAATACTCACCGTTTATACAGAATACTCACCGTTTAAACACGTCATCATTTAACGTGCTTTTACAGAATAATCACCGTTTAAACACAACATTATTTAACGTGCTTTTACAGAATACTCACCGTTTAAATACGACATCATTTAACGTGCTTTTACAGAATAATCACCGTTTAAAAATATTTAAGTGTAGAGTGTCAATATACATCACCTCATCTCAAATTTAGCAGGATTAATT
>NW_018425196.1:0-237 GCF_002113885.1 Mizuhopecten yessoensis
TACCACTTTGTGGAGACCGTCATTTTTGGGAGGGATGTACTGGCCTTGTTTGACCATCTACAGGGTGAAGCCTTGTACGTCTGGTGTGTACAGAGACAAATTACATTTATGTATCTCCCGCTTGTCTCTGTGATGTACACTTAGATAATGCCAATGTATATAGTTCACTGTAAATAGTTATGTTTTTTATTGATTAATTAGGCAGTGATTGGCCATTGTGATTCGTCTTGATTAAAC
>NW_018425197.1:0-237 GCF_002113885.1 Mizuhopecten yessoensis
GGAAGGTCAGACGAAAGGTTGTTCATGTTTTATAAGAACAGGATCGATCCCTCGCCCACCACATCCATTTTCGGTTAAAATGATAGTTCTTTGCCGATTTATTTAAGGATATAAAAGTATCAAGTGACGACGGGTTTATAATCTAGGTCATACATGTGCTTGTTTAAAAATTGCAGACAACTTTCGGAAAGTTTTCTATATCTCTCTATTGCCTAACAAGCAAATATGAATATCGCT
>NW_018425198.1:0-237 GCF_002113885.1 Mizuhopecten yessoensis
CCCGACATACCCCGCCTAGTCAAGACTGAGAATTTCAGCCCAGTAAAGAAGGGTAAATGTAATGGCAGGAAAATCATCTACGGTTTAGTATGTAAGATTGTGAAAGGGTTGTATATGTGGGTGAGAGCGAACGCTCATTGAGAGAACGCTTCGGGGAACATGTGAGAGACGTTCGACTCAAGACAGGAAAACCTACCAATATGCATTTCCTTGACCATTCAGTCGATGATGTTTGGG
>NW_018425199.1:0-237 GCF_002113885.1 Mizuhopecten yessoensis
CTGTACATTGATTGTTGATTGAATGGACCTATCTGTACATTGATTATCGATTTAATGGACCTAACTGTACATTAATTAATTTTTTAGATTAAATGGACCTATATGCTCATTAATTTTAGATTGAATGGGCCTAAATGTACATTAGGTTTAGATTGAATGGGACTATCTGTTCATTATATCTTAGATTGAATTGGCCTATCTGTACATTGATTTTAGATTGAATGGGCCTATCTGTAC
>NW_018425200.1:0-237 GCF_002113885.1 Mizuhopecten yessoensis
ATAACCAGATTATCAGTCTGAAACATTCATCCAACCAGATTATCAGTGCTTAAACATTCATACAAGCAGATTATCAGTGATTTAACATTCATACAACCAGATTATCAGTGCTTAAACATTGATACAAGCAGATTATCAGCCTTTAACGTTCATACAAGCAGAGTATCAGTGCTGAAACATAAATGTAACTATATTATCAGTCTTAAACAATCATACAACCAGATTATCAGTGCTTAA
>NW_018425201.1:0-237 GCF_002113885.1 Mizuhopecten yessoensis
TACATTTTGGAACTCTCATGATAAATGATAAAGGTGAAATAAGCATAAACATTCAACAACAGTTTTCCCAGTATAAAAAATACCAAAAGGGTCAGACCAGGATATCGAACCCTTGACCTCAGGTCATTATATTTCAGTCCTAACCAACGTTACTACCTAGTCAACCAACATACTGTACCCTGTTTAACTTGCACTACCAATATCTAAACCAATGCTAAGGGAAAGTGATATCATGCA
>NW_018425202.1:0-237 GCF_002113885.1 Mizuhopecten yessoensis
AACAATATTTCTTCTCAGACGATGGAAATCTGCAAATAAGAGTAAAACAGTATGTCAACTATTTTAGAGAGATAATAAAGTTTGTACAAAAGTACAAGTCGGAAATGAAAGATGATTCAGGAAGACATCCAAAGTAACTGGTAAAATCAATGAAACGACAGAAATGACATACTGAATATACGCAGGAAACAACGGGTGCCCTATTGGGGTAAACAATGAAACTCGTGCTAAAAAGGA
>NW_018425203.1:0-237 GCF_002113885.1 Mizuhopecten yessoensis
TTGTCACGATGTATACAATGTATGTAGATGCATGACTATAAATGTTTACTCCTTGTGAACACGTTTGATGTGTATGTGTATAATATACACATGTTAATATAGCAAAGATGTAACATAAAACTTTAAGCTGTCATAATTTTTCTTTATATAGGCCTCATCAGTTTTAGCTCGCCTGGCCTGAATTAAGGGCCAAGAGAGCCTATGCCATAGCAGACTGTTCTCCGTTTGTCTGGCCGG
>NW_018425204.1:0-237 GCF_002113885.1 Mizuhopecten yessoensis
AATTCAGAGGTTTGACACATATTTATGAACGATGTGTTTCTACACCGAATGTTTAAACACTACCTGTAATCTATACAAGTGTATTTATTATACATACATGCTAATATATAGCAAAGGGTGAAAATTGACATGATATACATTATACATTAACATAGTGTGTATTAAAAAATAGCATTCAGTAACGTTCATGCCGTTGTACTCATATATGTATATATATATATATATATATATATATAT
>NW_018425205.1:0-237 GCF_002113885.1 Mizuhopecten yessoensis
GGAGTTTAAATGTTCATGACCTGTTAACTCTGGGTGTAAACATTCAATTAAATCATAGCAATCTCCATGAGTATAAGATACTTCAACTTATCATACCAATGTAGTGTGTGTCTATGTCATCAGTAACTGGCTATCTTGTGGCTATCCAAAAAACATAAAACAGGACATCTCCAACTCTGTGTATCATATAAATCTATGGGGACATCAAACAGATACCTATACTAATGCTGTATACTG
>NW_018425206.1:0-237 GCF_002113885.1 Mizuhopecten yessoensis
TCGTAGCTACAGACGTGATTACACTGTCGTAACTACAGACGTGATGACACTGCTGTAACTACATACTAGATTACTCTGCTGTAACTACAGACGTGATTAATCTGCTGTAACTACAGACGTGATTACATAGTCGTTTCTACAGACGTGATTACTCTGCTCTAACTACAGACGTGATTTCATTGTCGTAGCTTTAGACGTGATTACATAGTCGTTACTACAGACGTGATAACATTGCTG
>NW_018425207.1:0-237 GCF_002113885.1 Mizuhopecten yessoensis
TCCATTGCTCTGGGACGACACACGAAAAGCTCACTGTAGATCCGTTTGGTTCTGGAGACAAGGCGCGGAAGATCAGTAATGCCATGAAGGCCTACCTGGAAACAGCTGTCAAATACGGTTTGTCATATATATTAAGACCAACAGTGTCTTAAACGTTTCTGTTCATTTATGCATACATGTCATTTTTAATGATTTCATGATCAGATACTCAAAAATATAAACCTGCCTAAGTTCCTC
>NW_018425208.1:0-237 GCF_002113885.1 Mizuhopecten yessoensis
GCTCCGACAACTCCGAAAAATACCAACTGGTGGTATTAATTACTCTAATTCTCTTCTTCATCATCTTCCGACGAAATATTTTGAATGAAAATAATGAATTGATTTCAACATGAGTTTAAAAGATTTCCTATAAACGGCACTAAACATTGTATTCATCGTTATAACGATATAGACAAATATGAGAATTAAAGGTCATTGTGTTTGCAGATCTGTTTAATTATTGCTGAATGAGCTATA
>NW_018425209.1:0-237 GCF_002113885.1 Mizuhopecten yessoensis
CTATAGCAGCCTAGCTAATATGAACCCGGTACGAAGTCATGTGATGTGTGACGTCATAGTGGCAAGACTTATCTGACAACCTGTGCATAACGTCTACCCATTCGGACACGCCCTTTACATGTCATATGAATATATTATCTGCATAACCGTTTAAGTAAAGACAGCAATCAACATATGTTGTATGGGTAAAATCATCAATCAACAAATAAAGACATTGTTAATGCAGGCCTGAATCGC
>NW_018425210.1:0-237 GCF_002113885.1 Mizuhopecten yessoensis
TTATGTATATTCTAATGATGCAAGTTTTTAGTATAATGATATAATAATATTCAATGTAACCCATGCGTTTACACATTTAGACATACTTTCCAATGTTCATATTTAAACAAGTGAAATAGACCACAATATGTAAAACAGCACTCAGATAGATGATCTTATAATGATGTGAGAATTTAAGTAAAGAAGATGATTAGCAACAATTATAACTCTAAAATCACAGTTAAAATATTTATTTAT
>NW_018425211.1:0-237 GCF_002113885.1 Mizuhopecten yessoensis
ATGATATAAATACTAAAATGTTTGTTCGTTTTATCAAGTCGTCACATGAATTGATGTGCCTGTGTAAGTAATTTTGTGTTTGGAATGGATTGAAATTAAACCTTCCTGCCAAATAGTTTCTTGATGGAAAGGATTGGTATTAACGTAAACAACAATAAGTCTCATTTCAATATAAAAAACCTTCAAATGTCTGTCTTCTTTCGTCTGCTGGATAACTGAACTACTCGGTAGTGAAGC
>NW_018425212.1:0-237 GCF_002113885.1 Mizuhopecten yessoensis
GTGGCAAGCACAGCTACACCGAGTTGAGGATATGGCTCATCAATTGTTCTCCTCTTCCGGGCCTAGATAGCTTATCGGCTACACCGAGTTGAGGATGTTGATTCTACTCACAATCTGCTATCAGGAATTCTCCTCCGGCTCTTGTAGTTATGCCTAGCACTATATATTCAAAGTAGCCAGACTACCCGTATCTAGTCTAGATCTGCTCGCCTACACCGAGTTGAGAAGGATTGATCT
>NW_018425213.1:0-237 GCF_002113885.1 Mizuhopecten yessoensis
GGGGGGGGGGGGGGGGGGGGGGGGGGGGGCTTACATCCCCCAAAAAACTCCCCAAGTTGTTCACTAAGTAACTTTACCTCTTGGGTGTAACAGATCTTTCTTTTTAAAATGTACACGTACTTGCTAACTTTCCCTTTTTAGGAGGGAGACTCCCGATTTTGAACTCTTAATTTATTTATTTTTAAATACCAGTGAATTTGCTAAACTTCTAAGATCTAATGATTTTATCTGAAAGAA
>NW_018425214.1:0-237 GCF_002113885.1 Mizuhopecten yessoensis
TAGGTAGTAAATTATGTGAAGATTACCAGCCGCTAATATTACTATTTTAGTAAAGGTATTTGTGCGCGGAAACATAAATTCTAACTTTTTTAGATATGCATTGCTCTTTTCAAAGGAGTGTACATGGAGATTATTTAATATCAAACGTTAAATATACTAATTACTAAGACGAAATCTCAGACAGTTTTTTATTCAAGAGTTATTTCAATGCAATACTGAAAATGTGATCCGAGCATT
>NW_018425215.1:0-237 GCF_002113885.1 Mizuhopecten yessoensis
ACTAATGGTAGGACTTGACGGATGACACGTGAGTTGTTTATGATACCCTTAGAGGGAGTCGGGCGATACCCTAAAAAGATGGTGTTTTGTTTTGAAATCAGCGACGGGCTTTCCAATTGACCCAAATCTAGATAGTGTTACGGCATATGAAAGCTTCTTTGTTTATTCATTAACATATTTCATTTCGTAATTGATTCCTATATTATATTTCAAATGAAATATACGCCCTTTCACACA
>NW_018425216.1:0-237 GCF_002113885.1 Mizuhopecten yessoensis
TTTTTTCTGTACATATTTACTTGTTTATGTTGTTCTTTCAATAAAATCAAAGCTTGTAACATGAGAGTTTTTACGACTATTATATCTTATTTTAGTTTGCATGGTCACACTCGCTAAAACAAAACAAAACATAACAACACACTTCGTGTCTTTGTAAACCATTTACTATAGAAGATGTAATAAACAACCTTGATATAGAATATTCAAGTTATGACAATATTATTATTAATATAGTAA
>NW_018425217.1:0-237 GCF_002113885.1 Mizuhopecten yessoensis
ATATATATATAAATAAAGATGTGAAATGGAGGTAGATCAACAGCTGTAGGTGTTGGGCTATGTATGCACATTCTCTGTTTGGCAGGAGTCCAAATGCTATAACCAATCCCCTTGTCCAGATTGTACACACCTCCAAGTCTGGGAGTAAAGGTGAAGGTCGCTATAGTCTGTTTCAATAATAACAGTAATAATAAAATACAACATTTATATAACACCCTATACAGATAGTAAAATTAC
>NW_018425218.1:0-237 GCF_002113885.1 Mizuhopecten yessoensis
CTGGTGTAATTGTTACTATCTCATCCACCTCAGGTATGCGAGAGTGATAATTATAGCTCTACCGGCTTATTCCTTAGGGGTTGTGATAAAACTTCACACAATTACAAAGAACCGTGATATCTCAGATTCCCTAGGCCATATATGTGTTTTGATTGCCAATGGCCTATGGCCTTGTGAATACTGATAACACTTCATCACGGTGAAGTAACTTTATTTTTTGTCTTTTTTTCAAATACT
>NW_018425219.1:0-237 GCF_002113885.1 Mizuhopecten yessoensis
ACCTTGTTATCCTCAGGTGACGTTGTGCTAGATATTCTAAATTTAGCCTTGTTATCCTCAGGTAACTTTGTGCGACATATTCTACATTTAACCTTGTTATCCTCAGGTGACTTTGTGCGACATCTTCTACATTTAACCTTGTTATCCTCAGGTGACTTTGTGCAACATATTCTACATTTAACTTTGTTATCCACAGGTGACCTCACGCTGGACATTCCGCTGTCCAGGCTGCCCACA
>NW_018425220.1:0-237 GCF_002113885.1 Mizuhopecten yessoensis
CGCAAAACTTTAACTCAGTATCAAATTTATAAAAGCAACGAGAAAGTCCTCAATTGCTTTTGAAGCATGATTCGTCGAAGGTCAAGGTCGCTATTTCGAAATACATAGGACTCTTTTCTGGAACCACTTTTCAGACCAATGATCCCGCATGACTATGTTGGTTGCTCTAGAAAAAAGGACAATCACTATAAAATTAAGGAGTGTTACTAAGAATTATATGTTTTTCCTAAGCTGATA
>NW_018425221.1:0-237 GCF_002113885.1 Mizuhopecten yessoensis
TACAGTTCTAGTACCCCTGGTATATTGAGACACATGCTGGTATTAAGGGGAGTGTGGAATGTAAGCCTGTGACTTACAGTTCTAGTACCCCCAGTATATTGAGACACATGCTGATAGCATGGGGAGTTTGGAGTACTAGACAGTGACTTATAGTTCTAGTACCCCCAGTATATTGAGACACATACTGGTATAATGGGGAGTGTGGAGTACTAGACAGTGACTTACAGTTCTAGTACC
>NW_018425222.1:0-237 GCF_002113885.1 Mizuhopecten yessoensis
GGTTGTTATGGTAAATGTTTGGTACAAACACTTAAGTATTTACATTAATATACAATTAACAACATTTGCATAAGCAATCACACCAGATACAAGCAGAAAACGTTGCGTTGAGTATCCCTTAAAAATGGCGCACAGCCTTGTTGTTAGGCGACATTGGAATATGGCGCTAATTATTACGCTACTGATTCCCGTCCTTTTTTAATGCATTACATTTTTCATGTTTTATGCTTTAAAAAT
>NW_018425223.1:0-237 GCF_002113885.1 Mizuhopecten yessoensis
TAAAGAAGAAGGAAATTGGGCTCTTATTTTAGAAACTTATTTTGAACATTAGCTAACTGTGGATTTGCAAAATTGATAGAAGAATCAAAACATGGTAGTAACCTCCTTTGCAAAGATGTGTTAGAAACATGGTACAATACTATTATCTCTATCAATATATACAATACCAATATACGTGAAAACCCTCTGTGCTTCAATAGTGAAATTAAAATTGACAGAAAATGTACATTCAAAAAT
>NW_018425224.1:0-237 GCF_002113885.1 Mizuhopecten yessoensis
AAATTGCTATCGTTTTTGGTATAAAAGTTGGATCAGGGCACGTCTGTCGACGACCCGATAGCTCAATCGGCAAGAGCAACAGCATTACAATTTGTATTCCAGGGTTCAAATCCCGCTCTGACACCACTGTCTTTTTACGCTGAAAACAATAGTTGATTATGTTTTGTGTTTCTTCTCATAACTTGAATTTAAGAGAATTTGCTTGGAAACCTAATATATCATCTGAACAAAGAAAAC
>NW_018425225.1:0-237 GCF_002113885.1 Mizuhopecten yessoensis
TGTGCCCCACCCCAAACAAACTCTACAAAGTACATTCTTTTTTTTTTACTTGGATTAGGATATTTCATGTTACAAGTTCCTGCGATCTATTTTAGCGTCAAATTATTTAACCTACCGGTGCATAAGCGGTCGTAGTCCCTATTTGTAATTGATATGTTGAATATCCCATTGCCCGCCTTCAGTGTAAGTTGTCTGAAATTCTCCATGGCTGTCAGTGTCAATTTTTGTCAGACGCTG
>NW_018425226.1:0-237 GCF_002113885.1 Mizuhopecten yessoensis
CACCAGATACATGTACAATTTACATGACGCAACCACACCAATAATAGAAAAGAAGAGACAAAGGTCAATCCTAAAACAAATATCTTGTTACGTGTAATCGATTGATAGAATGAGATGAAAACGCAGATCAGGCTAGTTAGATAATGGTGTCACGATCGCGATTGTATTTAACGTTATTCCAATTTCATATGTTTGTCTTAAAGTGACAAACACAATGCAGTCGTGCATACTGCCTTA
>NW_018425227.1:0-237 GCF_002113885.1 Mizuhopecten yessoensis
ACCTCATTTTTATATGACCTCTGCATCACTTAAGCTACGTTTAATCAGAGACGTATTATACGTCTCTGGTTTAATGCTATCTCATACACAATGAACTTTGTTCGAAAAAGAGAATAAAACATGTTTCACGGTGAAGATAATATCAAACATATAATTAGTGAATTAAATATCACCAAAACAATACATTTAATTACAAAATAGAGTATCTAAAATGATGAATATACCACCATGTCAAAT
>NW_018425228.1:0-237 GCF_002113885.1 Mizuhopecten yessoensis
AAGTCACCTCGGCACTTTTTCTTGGTCACCTCGGCATTTTCACTATGACACCTCGGCACTTATCGATATTTTTTTCGGTACTTTTTATAAAAAGTTAATATTGTTCAAATAACACAAATTAATGTGTTTATTTCTTTCAGTTTATTTCATTTACTCCTTGAAAACCATTATATAATTAGCATATGCCGTAAGTATACTTTGTCAGATAATTGAAAAGGATAACTTGTATCCAAAACA
>NW_018425229.1:0-237 GCF_002113885.1 Mizuhopecten yessoensis
ATAACGTCGTGGTGTGTTGATACTGTGGTATATAACGTCGTGGTGTGTTAATTATGTGGTATATAACGTCGTGGTGTGTTGACACTGTTGTATATAACGTTGTGGTGTGTTGATACTGTTGTATATAACGTCGTTGTGTTGACACTGTTGTATATAACGTCGTGGTGTGTTCACACTGTGGTATATAACGTTGTGGTGTGTTGACACTGTTGTATATAACGTCGTGGTGTGTTGACA
>NW_018425230.1:0-237 GCF_002113885.1 Mizuhopecten yessoensis
CTCTATAAATACATAACGAGGAATTATGGGTAAATTCCCTTAAATTGAAGCGTCCCTTTTAACGACTGGAACTAAAACATCCATCTCCCGTCAGAGATACATCTTTTGCTGCCGTTTGGTATGTTTGTTACAATAATTAATAATAACATTGTTATGTTTTTTTAAATCATTGAGATATTTTTCACCTTAAAAATCTAATATTATACTGAATGTTTTATTCTACTTTCGTTTCTGAGT
>NW_018425231.1:0-237 GCF_002113885.1 Mizuhopecten yessoensis
ACAAAGAAGCCATCTAGCTCAAGAGATGGTGGCTTAGTTATGAACTGAGACCAGACGGATTCTACTGACCAAGACAGGTCAATGGCACCTTGTATAGACACCTTGTTTGCTAATGTGGTGATAAAAGGGAAAGAACTCCTTCCCCACTAGCATCACCAGTGAAATAGCTGAGAGTCTGGGTAAGAGCTTTAGTTTTCATTCCAGCAGTGATCGAATGAAGACAGCGTAGACCACTAG
>NW_018425232.1:0-237 GCF_002113885.1 Mizuhopecten yessoensis
AAATCTAATATTTGTTTACATACGTCAGTGACGGGAGATTGTGAAGTACTTAGTTTAGTCAACTTACAGCGAATTTTTTATCCACGAGCGAACAATGAGAAAATTGTTTGAATTTGTATTATCAAAACAATGAAATTTTATCAAAACAAGGTAAATTGATCTGAACCTCATGCGTAGACTGTTTTAAGCATTGAAGTATTACAGAAATAACTTGTAATGTTACCAGGGGCTCTCCGA
>NW_018425233.1:0-237 GCF_002113885.1 Mizuhopecten yessoensis
ACAGATTACCCCTGACAAACAACAAATGTTATCCCAGACAAACAAAACAGATAACCCCTGACAAACAACACAGATTACCCCCGACATACAACAAATGTAATCCCAGACAAACAACACAGATTGCCCCGGACAAACAACACATATTATCACAGACAAACAACACAGATTGCCCCGGACAAACAACAAATGTAATCACAGACAAACAACACAGATTGCTCTTGACAAACAACAAATGTT
>NW_018425234.1:0-237 GCF_002113885.1 Mizuhopecten yessoensis
AGAGAGAGAGAGAGAGAGATGACCTCTATCGTTAGCGTATGACCTCTATCGTTAGCGTTCACCTCAACTCAATCTCAGTACCTTTCCGGAATAGACTTCAGATGCAGGTATACTATGAATACAGTTATTGCAACCTATTCTAAAAATCTCAGATGCAAACTTTGGTGTGGCCACTATTTCATGCGTGGTCAACTGACTTGGTATGTACCAGGTAGGTACATCTGACTTGGTATGTAC
>NW_018425235.1:0-237 GCF_002113885.1 Mizuhopecten yessoensis
TGCGCGACAATCACACCTTCCGAAATGATCATACACGCACGGAGGGCCAAAGTACCCGGCCTCGGGACGTGGACCCAGCTTTCATGGAGGCAGATGGATCAAGAAACAAACGACCAAAATTGAGATCCATTAGCTATTTATATGTAGCTGGATATCGAGGGCATACTTCTAGACAGCACGGTAGAAGCACAGGGGTTCGTTACAAATGTCTCATACACATGTACATGTGCTATACTG
>NW_018425236.1:0-237 GCF_002113885.1 Mizuhopecten yessoensis
AATAGTTATTACATTCAAATCTCCACAAAGCCGTATGTAAACTGACGTCCGTACATATATATGATTATTCAGTCAAAGCCAATTCAATTTAAAAAAGAAATATTGATATAGCAGCTTAAGACATACTTATAGTACATGGACTGAGTTCCAATGGGTAAGTTTTCAGTACTTATACAAGAAAGCGCAAAAATACCTCTCACGTTCTTCAATCATGGGAGCATTTTACTCTGCCGTAAG
>NW_018425237.1:0-237 GCF_002113885.1 Mizuhopecten yessoensis
GCCCCCCCCCCCCCCCCCCCGAACCACATGGATTTTTCCGCTTACTCAGGCTTTCTCCCACATGAAGACTCCCTTCATGCCTCCAACAAGAGTGATTAATACAAGATAACAAGAATTTATTTCATAACTGTTCGGAGAAAAAAATCAGTGCATTCATATTGCTGCAGACTACCTACCAATGTCCAAGAGAAGGGGTTCTCTATGACAGCATCACCTACAATCAGCTCCATGGTATAT
>NW_018425238.1:0-237 GCF_002113885.1 Mizuhopecten yessoensis
TGTACCAAAAATAGTGACAGAGTAGGGTTCACAAGTTTACCCTTATTTTTTCTGTATTGGGCTATGACCCCCTAAGCTTATGCCCACCAAATGAGGTTTAAATTCCTTCATGTGTACTGAAAAAGTAGGACATTCAACATTTGCCCTTTTTTCTTTGGTGGGCTCCACCCAATGAGGCACACTCTCCATTTAAACAACTTTAACACCCCCCCAGGCCAAACCATTCTCAGACCATAT
>NW_018425239.1:0-237 GCF_002113885.1 Mizuhopecten yessoensis
AAATCAGTTTCAAGGCCACAATTTCCTTGCTCTTACACCTAGTTTCACCAAACTTTATGTGCTGTTACATCTTGGGGTGAAGGGTTGTTGCACACCATAACTAGGTCACAGTGACCTATATTTCCCTCTGTACAGAACAGTTAGTTAACTTTGTTCCATAATTCCCTTGCATTCTTATGCAAGTTCAGTAAACTTGTGTACTGTTACATCTAGGAATGGATGTTTAATTAGGTCACA
>NW_018425240.1:0-237 GCF_002113885.1 Mizuhopecten yessoensis
ACACTTGTACTTTGTTTTTTCCAAACGCTGTGAAAGGACATAATTATAATGTAGCGAAAACTTTGATCGAGATTCACTTAAAATAACCAATAAACAAATTCCAGAGATCATCTATGACACATAGGTTTTAATTTATTTCATTTATTTTTTGCTTTAAATTTCAGAATATTTTATTGTATTCTATGTTTAATAGAATTGGGCAACAGGCATAGCCTATATAAGCCCTCTCTTTACAAA
>NW_018425241.1:0-237 GCF_002113885.1 Mizuhopecten yessoensis
CCTTTTGTCCGGCGTCGTCCGTCGTCCGTCGTCCATTGTGCGTCATCCGTCGTGCGTCCGTAAACAATTTTCATTTTCGACGTCTCCTCAAAAACTACTGAACCAATTGCAATGAAATTTTGCAGGAAACTTCCGTGGCCAAAGGTCAACCACAATGGTGAATTATATAGTCCCCAGCCCCCAGGGGCCTAAAGGGCGGGACCAAAAAGTGTCAAATTGACTAACATTTCAAAAACC
>NW_018425242.1:0-237 GCF_002113885.1 Mizuhopecten yessoensis
AAATAAAAGAATATATTTAACTCAAAGCTTTGGCTTTATAGATATTCCTCTCCCCGTATACTACAAATTAAAGTCTGAAGCCTATTCATGTAGAGTGACTAATGTATGAAGGGAAAACATTACACTGTATTTAAGAACATGTGGTCTAGGTTAAAGGTCAAATTGAGGTCACAGTAGCCTTATTATAGGATATCAACACTTTTGCCAATTCTTAAATACACACTTATATATATGGGG
>NW_018425243.1:0-237 GCF_002113885.1 Mizuhopecten yessoensis
ATATAATTGGTTCATCAGTTTTTAAATGACTTCCACGTTAAGTATGCTTTGAAAGTCATATATTCTTATGATTTATTCATGTACTATATGATTGATAAAAATGCATAAAAGTTGGTTGATATGCATACATTATATAAATAAAAGAACGAAACCTAATGTGTAGTTAACAACTCTGTCTATTGATGTAAAAGTATTGTTCTCACTTTATTTGGGTGTTCAGTCCCATAAATTTATAAA
>NW_018425244.1:0-237 GCF_002113885.1 Mizuhopecten yessoensis
TTGTTTTGACTTAGATCGCGCCATTCTGCATAAGGCCGTTGGTCGAGAAAAAGCCAGGAATCGGGTAGCTTTTTCTTCCAAACGTTCTCTCAGGCTGGTAAGTATAGTTTATAGAAAAAAGTAAAGTGTTTATGTGTGACGTTTCAATGACTAGTACGGTATATATCTTACAGCCAGTTCGGGAAGTAAACATACAAACTGTACTAGTCACTGAAACGACAGACAGTAACATTCAAA
>NW_018425245.1:0-237 GCF_002113885.1 Mizuhopecten yessoensis
ATTAACAGTTGAATATAACAGCTAAAGGATACCGAATTGATAGGTTATGGTATAGTTATTATCATACCAACTTAATGATGATAATGGGCATAATACCTTTTTTAAATATCAACAAGAATAGTATTTAAAAAAATTGTCTAGCAAAAGATATGTTTTAAGAAGACTAATACTAATCAAAGGGAGAAAAGCCGCATGTATAAGCCGGCAGACATGTGTATATAGAGAAGGGAAGAATTT
>NW_018425246.1:0-237 GCF_002113885.1 Mizuhopecten yessoensis
CCTGTCTATAGAGGTGTCTATATATAACAAACACCTGTCTATAGATAAATATATATATAACATACACCTGTCTATAGAGGTATCGATATATAACATACACCTGTCTATAAAGGTTTCTATATATAACATACACCTGACTATAGAGGTATCTATATATAGCATCCATCCATCTATAGAGGTATACGTATATAACATATACCTGTCTATAGAGGTATCTATATATAACATACACCTGTC
>NW_018425247.1:0-237 GCF_002113885.1 Mizuhopecten yessoensis
ATTAAATGTGAAAATGGACAGTATAGTTCGGATATAGATACCATCCTAAAAGAACAAGTAAAATTTTACCAAAAATTATTTACATCTGAGGGTTCGGATGAACAAGAAGCAGGAAACTTTTTAATGAATATAGACACAAAATTAACAGACATAGAGAAGAAAAACTATGATAAAATTCCGACAGAAGAAGATATTCAAAAAGTTATTAAAACTCTGAAAAACAATAAAGCTCCAGGA
>NW_018425248.1:0-237 GCF_002113885.1 Mizuhopecten yessoensis
ATTCATCAGTTTGATATGAATGATACAAGCTAAGTTTGTTTTGAACACAAACATGAATTTAAAATTTCTTTTGCCAGCTTTTGCAAACCTGTTTCCTTTGTCAAGCACAGAGTGTAAATGGCCGGTGTCTCGACTCTAAACCGCCGAAAACAACTCACAACCCACAGTGGGCCGAATCAGTAAAGTGAGCTGTCAACATGCATGTACACTCTATGCTTTACTCACAAAATAAGTGTT
>NW_018425249.1:0-237 GCF_002113885.1 Mizuhopecten yessoensis
CTGTAGATATACTTTAAACACCCCCTAACACGGAGAAAACGAAACTGAGTTGTGATTATGTGTGTTCAATCCCTTTGTATAAAGTGACTAGTTATAAAAACGTTAGGTAAGTGACTTTTATCTGCACTTAAGCTAATTGGCTACATGTGTACATTGCTGCTAACTGACTGAAAATATAAGCTATTAAAAAGCGATGTATTATATTATTATTAAAAAGCGATGAAATATATGTTGCTA
>NW_018425250.1:0-237 GCF_002113885.1 Mizuhopecten yessoensis
TGTCTCGTCTTCAATTACAGAATAAACCACAGAGTCAACACGCAAGGAGAAAATGTGTCACGTCTTAAATTACAGAATAAACCACAGAGTCAACACACAAAGACAAAATGTGTCACGTCTTCATCAAACAAATACGGAATAAACCACAGAGTCAACACGCAATGACAATATGTGTCACGTCTCCAATTACAGAATAAACTACAGAGGCAACACGCAAGGCCAAAATGTGTTACATCT
>NW_018425251.1:0-237 GCF_002113885.1 Mizuhopecten yessoensis
AAGATGTTTTATTTTCTCAATCAGTTAACGTGAAAAACACATCCCGTGAGATGATTTTTGTTCTGATTTCCAATCAATGTTAATTTCTCTTGCGTCGAGAATCCGATTACAGAAAAATACCATTGCACAATGCTTATTATTAATAATCAGTAATAATTACTTTTAAAAAATGTACTTATTACTTACATTATGTTTATGGGAATGGTAGCATGATTCAGCTGCTGCCAATCCCCCGGA
>NW_018425252.1:0-237 GCF_002113885.1 Mizuhopecten yessoensis
CCTCCCATTGATATATAGACTCCAATTGATATACGGACCCCATTGATATATGGCCTACCATTGATATATGGACTCCCATTAATATATAGACTCCCATTGATATATGGCCTCCCATTGATTTATGGCCTCCCATTAATATATGGACCCCCATTGATATACGGACCCCATTGATATATGAACCCCCATTGATATATGACCTCCCATTGATATATTACCTCCCATTGATATATGACCTCC
>NW_018425253.1:0-237 GCF_002113885.1 Mizuhopecten yessoensis
GATTTGTTCCTTCAGTATGCGATATCTTACACTGGATTCTTCTATCCGTATCCACTCCGTGAGTTTCGAATCAGCTGCGACATATACATATTACAGGTAGCTTTTATCAAAACGGGGAAAGTTAACAATCTCAAAATGTAGTCTTGTAGCTTTCAGGTTGTGGTGGTTATATACAATCGACGAGTTCATTAAATTTCTTGCTATTCTACGACGACATATCATCTATAAATCTAAAAC
>NW_018425254.1:0-237 GCF_002113885.1 Mizuhopecten yessoensis
GTAATTGCATATATAATTTATTAAGTAGTTCTCGAACTAGGGAATTTAGAACATAACGACCAATAAGGAACATGATTCTATTATGATGTCATATGAGAAAGGACCCTATTCAACGTGGGTAAAAGTCAGTTCTGTGTTTGTATATTTGACTGCGATTTTTCCTTTATTTTTCCCTGTAGATCAAACCGAAATCTGGATAAAGTCGAAACGGAAGCAAACTACATACATAACGACAAA
>NW_018425255.1:0-237 GCF_002113885.1 Mizuhopecten yessoensis
TATGTTTGAACGGAACTGTGTTGCATACCCTCATAAATGTTAAAAGGTTGCATTTCAAGCCTTATATTTACGTTCTATTACATCAATTTTTATTATTTGAAATTAAGAAAAAAAAAGATTATTTTTTTACGTGAGAAGGCAAAACGTAAACAGCCTTTTTCACGGGAAAGATGATGCGTTGTTAACGGAGACGAAATACATAGTTGAACAATATACAAGTAGTTCCACTTTGCATAT
>NW_018425256.1:0-237 GCF_002113885.1 Mizuhopecten yessoensis
TGTATCTACTGTTGGACTGTCAGTCCCCGAGGTTGGCCGTAACTTCGGTTGTAACTTTGTATCCATTGTTGTACTGTCAGTCCCCGAGGTTGGCCTTAACTTTGGCCGTAACTTGGTATCAACTGTTGACCTGTCAGTCCCATAGGTTGGCTTTAACTTTGTATCCACTGTTGGACTGTCAGTTTCTGAGGATGGCCGTAACTTTGTATCCACTGTTGGATTGTCAGTCCCCGAGGT
>NW_018425257.1:0-237 GCF_002113885.1 Mizuhopecten yessoensis
TGGCCTCCTTGGGGGCAGAGGGGCGGAGCCCAATAGGGGAAATAGAGAAAATTCTTCAAAATTCTTCTCCTTCTGTAGGAACGACAGGATTTTTGTCCAAATTTGGAAAGGGAAATCAATTTTGTGTAAATGGTGGGTCTGGCCCCCCTTGGTTCTGAGGGGTCGGGCCCAAAAGGGGTAATTTAGCAATTATTTAAAATTCTTCTTCTGTAGGAATGACAGGATTTTGTCCATATT
>NW_018425258.1:0-237 GCF_002113885.1 Mizuhopecten yessoensis
CATGTTAAGTTAAGTAAGTGTAGGAGGATAAAAATCAAAACTGCTTAATTTGCTATTAGATAACAATCAAGACTACTTACTTTACAATTATGAACGGAGTCTCATGTGGTTGTATCAAAGAAAATCAATTGTTGTTAAAACAAAAACATACTAAATAATTTCCGCTATCAGAAACTTGTTTCGTACAACTTATATGATTTGAGAATTGGTTCAAAATTATCAATAGTTCTATTGTTT
>NW_018425259.1:0-237 GCF_002113885.1 Mizuhopecten yessoensis
AAACCTCATCCGTACAGACTGACACAATATCGTCAAACCTCCTCCTTACAGACTGACACAATATCGTTAAACCTCCCCCGTACAGACTGACACAACATCGTCAAACTTCCTCCGTACAGACTGACACAACATCGTAAAATCTCCTCCGTACACACTGACAGTATCAAACCTCCTCTATACAGACTGGCACAACATCGTCAAACCTCCTCCGTACAGACTGACACAATATCGTCAAAC
>NW_018425260.1:0-237 GCF_002113885.1 Mizuhopecten yessoensis
CTATATAATTTGTAAAATTACTATAAAGCGCTTTACAACATATGGATAATAGTAATAGTTGTAATTTTGAAACAAAACAAAAAGAAGAAAAAAGGCAACTTGACGCCTTTAAAAAGAGCCTAAAATGCAGACGTGAAGAGGTGAGTTTTGGTGTGGCCAAGGTATTTGACTTTCTAATAGCCGATGGAAAGCTATTCCACAACGAGACCGATACCCTCCCAAAGTACCGGTTTCTAT
>NW_018425261.1:0-237 GCF_002113885.1 Mizuhopecten yessoensis
GTATATTACAACCATATCAATAGTGTTAATATCACAGTATGAATATTATATTACAACCATATCAATAGTGTTAATATCACAGTATGAATGGTATATTACAACCATATCAACAGTGTTAATAACACAGTATGAATGGTATATTACAACCATATCAATAGTGTTAATATCACAGTATGAATGGTATATTACAACCAATAATTGCTGCCTAGATACTAGGGATATAATAATTGCTGCCTA
>NW_018425262.1:0-237 GCF_002113885.1 Mizuhopecten yessoensis
ACTTGTGTTAAACTTGCACTTTTTCTGGGAAAGAAATTCAATTCAATTTAACCTTTCTTGACCGTTGAAGTTAGTGTAAAGATTTTTTTCTTAAAAACAGTTTATACATTATTGTCTCGGATTCTTTTGCCGTTTATTTACCATTATATCTCTCTATGTTTGATATTACTTTTAATGTAAAAGGAGTCAGGAAATTCAGTTTTTTGTTAGGTGTTTAGCCTGTAGACTGAAATTGCT
>NW_018425263.1:0-237 GCF_002113885.1 Mizuhopecten yessoensis
CTGCCGAAGACACCCAGCAGGACGCCCAACCCGGTCACATTATACAGACAACGGGCGAACCAGCAGCATATTCCCCCATAACTAATTCACCACTATTCTTCGATCTATTTGATACACCCACTGACACGCTCACCGATCTAAATGCTGACAAACCCTCGGACTCAGATAAATCCATACCACCTACACCTCCAACACCGTTAGCACTTAAAAAGAAAATGAAAAACAAAACCAAAACTA
>NW_018425264.1:0-237 GCF_002113885.1 Mizuhopecten yessoensis
ATAACACAAGTGGAAGAATACTACACATATCAACTTCACACACATGTTTTAAGAGTAATACACATACAAACCAGTTATATATTACACAAGTGGACGAATACTACATATATGTATTACACATGTTGACGAGTACTGCACATGTATTACACATGTTGACGAGTACTACATATATATTATACATATGTTGACGATTACTTTACATACCAACAACACATATGTATTACACAAGTTGACGAG
>NW_018425265.1:0-237 GCF_002113885.1 Mizuhopecten yessoensis
CTGTATCAGACAGAGCTTTGCAAATAATTGAAAATGTGAAAAAATATGTGAAAGCTGTTGATGAGAAGAAAGTTAGCAAGCCAAGTTGCAAGTCATATGCTGTTGTGAGCGAGATGTGCAAAAAAGACAAACTCTTGATTGCAAAATTATGTTTCTTTAAATGCATAGCTATGCATCTACAGCCCTTTCTGGCAAAGTATCAGACAAGCAGGCCCATGGTGGTGTTTCTCAGTGATG
>NW_018425266.1:0-237 GCF_002113885.1 Mizuhopecten yessoensis
ACTCCAACAGTGTTAGAGGTTTACAGGGCGAGATACTTTTGACAGGCGCCGTGTATGCAAAATCTTATCCTCATGGTATATAGGAGTAATGGGACACATACTTAGGCTAAACCAAAAATATTTGGTGTTTCCGGTAACCCTTCCTGTAACCCTAATTTTTTGTGCCTGCCTACCCTTAACTTTTTAAGGCAATTTTAAAAGAAGCACTGTTAAAGTCAAGATCACTCTCCTATATAA
>NW_018425267.1:0-237 GCF_002113885.1 Mizuhopecten yessoensis
CACACATCAGACTGAGGAAAAATATGAGGGGACACACATCAGACTGAGGAAATACATCAAAGCGGAACACATCAGACTGAGGAAATATATGGAGAGACACACATCATTCTGATAAAAAAAAATACCTCCGAGTACACACGTCAGATTGAAGGAATTGATCAGGGGACACATCAGACTGAGGAAATATATGAGGGGACACACAACAGACTGAGGAAATACATGAGGGGACACACATCA
>NW_018425268.1:0-237 GCF_002113885.1 Mizuhopecten yessoensis
AAAAAATTTACATCCACCTACGACATTTACTTTTCTCACAAGCCCATTTTCTGTTATATCATTTTAATATTTGTCAACAGTGTTGATCACTGACAATAGAGAGGGTAACAGTTGATCATTATCAAATTTCAACTAGACCTAATAGATGCAGATAACACATATGTAAATGCATTTGTTTTAGCTGAAATTTCTTTGTGTGCGCAAATTTTCGGTGAAGTGTGTTAGCCATGTGTTAAT
>NW_018425269.1:0-237 GCF_002113885.1 Mizuhopecten yessoensis
ATTAGTAAAACAAGTTAAAGAAATTATGTCAATTTATAACCGTCCGACTTCCATATTTAGTAATCACTTGTATTTAATTATGAATAAAGGAGATTAACTATACACGTGTATTAAGGAAAACTTGAATTGTTCTTTCCAAAATATCAGTCATATTCGGAGAGAGAGTATCCCACAGATAAAATAAAAATATCAAACTGAAAACAAATACATCAGTGGTTATACTATGCCTGACGTCGT
>NW_018425270.1:0-237 GCF_002113885.1 Mizuhopecten yessoensis
GTTCCATGTTAACAAGCTTTATGACTGTCAGTGTTCCATGTTAACTAGCTTTATGACTGTCAGTGTTCCATGTTAACAAGCTTTATGACCGTAAGTGTTCCATGTTAACAAGCTTTATGACTGTAAGTATTCCATGTTAGCAAGCTTTGTGACTGTCAGTGTTCCATGTTAACAAGCTTTATGACAGTCAGAGTTCCATGTTAACAAGCTTTATGACTGTCAGTGTTCCATGTTAAC
>NW_018425271.1:0-237 GCF_002113885.1 Mizuhopecten yessoensis
ACTTGGATCATATACGGCATCTTAACTAGTACACATCTAAATTTCTGCGTAAGATGCTCTACATTTTACGGTCAAAGAAAGCATTTGTAAGCCATACAATCAGTATCTCTACAATAATGTCAATTAATATTATTTCATGCCAATACACGTTCAACTGATTTATAACTCAAAATAGCACATTATATTTCAGATATGCAACACATTCATTTCACTTTATACCTGCGACTATTAACAATA
>NW_018425272.1:0-237 GCF_002113885.1 Mizuhopecten yessoensis
GTTTCAATATGAAAATAAAAACTATAGATTATTTATAGTAATATTGCAGCGTATGTTTATATTATATACATATTACTGAGACATGTAAGGGTACATTCAATGCAAAAATAAACTATAAGATTTGTATAATGTACATTTGATATTATTCATGTTTCCTTTGAATCATCTAAATCTACAGTCATCAACATTTTCTACTGTGCAGCCATATGTATATTTCATCATTATTGCTTTAAGGGA
>NW_018425273.1:0-237 GCF_002113885.1 Mizuhopecten yessoensis
GGTCACTATGACATCACTGTGACCTATGCTTCCTGACATAAGTGTGCTGTTTTATAAATAAAGAAATCATTACCGGTGGATGACTATGAATTGCCTTGCAATATTTTGCCTTGTATTACTTATTTTGTGATCAATATTTCTTCTTCTTCTTAACTTATTGTTTTCAATGAGCCAGAAGCTTGTAGTTTGTCTAAAGTAACATGTCAAAGATTATGGTATGCAACTTTTCATTTTGCT
>NW_018425274.1:0-237 GCF_002113885.1 Mizuhopecten yessoensis
GACAGATAAATAATCATGACGTCCTCATTCTATTTATCTGTCACCCTGTTTGCATTCATATTGGCTGTAACTGCAATCTAAAAGACGATTAATCCTTAATTAATGGGTCAGTTTCCGTAACAACCCTGTGAAACCAAATTGCAGTTGTTTTGAAACATGTGTGTTTATATTGAATTAATACAGTGTATGATATAAAACAACTATCTTATTACCTGTCTAAGTGATCAAACGCATGCT
>NW_018425275.1:0-237 GCF_002113885.1 Mizuhopecten yessoensis
GGACATTTTGGGATGAAGGAGTGCAGAGTGCAGGATTTAGGTCACTGTGACATATGACTTCACCTTTGACCTTTACTTTTGAAAATATTTGTTTGGTGCAAATCTTGTATGCTATTTTTTACCTGGAGTAACCAGATTAGGTGAACAAGGATATCTTTGGATAGCGGAGTGAAGTAGGTCACTATGACTTCACTGTGACATATATGCTCCCTGACATAAGTGTACTGTTTGTGTATA
>NW_018425276.1:0-237 GCF_002113885.1 Mizuhopecten yessoensis
ATACCTGAAGTCTATGGGTACTAGAGAAGATGATATACCTGAAGTATACTGGTACTAGTGAAGATGATATTCCTGAAGTCTACCGGCACTAGTGAAGATGATAAACCTGAATTCTACCAGTACTAGTGAAGATGATATACCTGAAGTATACTGGTACTAATGAAGATAATATATTTGAAGTCTAGCAGTACTAGCGAAGATGATATACCTGAAGTCTACAGATGCTAGTGAAGTTTA
>NW_018425277.1:0-237 GCF_002113885.1 Mizuhopecten yessoensis
TATGATCAAGCGCACAGGTGTCCTGGCTAACTAATCATTGACCGAGAATTGGCGGGCGTTAAACTTTATTTTTGTTTGTGAGAAACTAGAACTTGATGCATCTGTATAAACCCTAAATTAATGTTTTGTGTTAGGAAATATATCTCGATCCTACTTAACATGGCAACTTTCTGTGAAAGAAAATTCACATTTTGTCTATTTCTAAACAGTATTTCCATTAAAATGATATATAAAAAC
>NW_018425278.1:0-237 GCF_002113885.1 Mizuhopecten yessoensis
TTGTTGCAAGTGTTAATTACCAAAAGTGACATCATGTATACAATAGCCATGTGATACCAAAATATTATTGGCCCACTATAAGCCATTATGTGTACAAAATTATTGATCATTAATGGGATTTTGTTTTATCCGTACACATTGTATTTATTTCTTAAGCTTTATTCAATGCACTGAGTACCTTCTGTATTGAACATCATACCAGTGAACCAATTGAATGATATCTGCAACTCTCATTAT
>NW_018425279.1:0-237 GCF_002113885.1 Mizuhopecten yessoensis
TTCTACTGATATTCGACTTTATCAGGTTTTTCATGCAGAATCAATACTAAGTATCTTTATTTTATGAACACAATTTTTTAAAACATCATTTTGTCAGCATGGAAACATACATAAACTCTGACATCAGTAGATTATAAATATTTATAGCAAGAAATATCAATCATTTGTAGGGTTTAACATGATAACTGTGGCTAATCATTTAACACTTGATAAATGTACTTGTTCAACTTATAACCA
>NW_018425280.1:0-237 GCF_002113885.1 Mizuhopecten yessoensis
ATTAAATGTTTTATTTGCAATCTTCAAAACATGAACAATTACCTTGAGACTAGGCCTATAACTTATCATGTTGTTCCGCAATAAATGTAATGGTTTCCAGAAAGGATGCAAAAACATTTATGCGTTGACAAAATCCTATGAGAATGTAGCATAACATGGAACTCTACTTTTAAAAATCGTTCTCATTATCATTAATATAACCTAGTTTTTCTAGGCATCTTTATCGTTTTATAATCT
>NW_018425281.1:0-237 GCF_002113885.1 Mizuhopecten yessoensis
TTGTGTAATTCCCTCCTTAAAACAGCCTTGAACCAAAGTGTTTTTATTGCCTTCTCTTGACAGTCATTTTAAAAAGTATATTGCACAAACAGCACTGATTTCACTATCATAAACAATAGCGAATTAATCCCAACTATTATCTGGTCTTTGCTTTTACCATGCCTTACATTTATTATTGTTTAAACGCGTGGTTCACCCCTGTTACCTGCGGCTATTGTTATTTCGAAGGTAAAGACC
>NW_018425282.1:0-237 GCF_002113885.1 Mizuhopecten yessoensis
AAGCAATTAGGGTAGCAAGCCATTACATCACTGTTCGACATACAGAAACCCAGGAGGTTAGAGAAGTGGAAGATCTTCAGGATGTTTTGGTGTACCTGAACACAAATAATGAAAGAAATGCGGTCGTTACAATTTATGTTGTTCACATTGCCCAATGGTTATGGACATGCTGTTTTCAAGTGATCAAATGTAACCACATACAATAACACATAGGAAATCTGAACTATGTATTTCCTG
>NW_018425283.1:0-237 GCF_002113885.1 Mizuhopecten yessoensis
AAGCATAGCGTTTCATCGGGCATGCTCGAGATCTGCACTGATAGTTTAGTCATTGCATGCAATCAGTGTTGTAGATTAGTTGTACTTTGTATTTGATTGTAATAAGGAAACATATATACTAAAGATAAAAAAAATCATGAAATTATCTGTTCATAATCCAATGAAAAGTATTTATGTCATCTGTCCAAAGATGGTAGTTTTTCCTTTCGTTTTGACATTTTGCGTGTTAGCTTTACC
>NW_018425284.1:0-237 GCF_002113885.1 Mizuhopecten yessoensis
TTGAAATTAATCTTACTAATCAAGCATATTTAATACATTCCATTATCTATTTCTAATATATGCATGGTTCTACGTTAATCTAAAGCTCTGAATTTTACTCGCAACAGTAGCCGAAAACTGCCTAGGTGATGTTGCCGAAACCGGCTTCGTCCACCTGACAATTTTGGCACACCTCTGCAGGTCCTTGATCACTGTTGACGACGTCATCTGGCGGCCAGGGGCGGTGACGGAACATAA
>NW_018425285.1:0-237 GCF_002113885.1 Mizuhopecten yessoensis
GAGCAAATATACATTTACAAATACTGCATGGTCATGAATCAAGTGACCAAAGGAAGCATCAGAGGTCACTTGTTTCACTGATTAATCAAACAGTCTTTGTTGATTTCTCTATTTTATTTTTTAACGTTGTCAATGCATGCATGCACTTGTAAAATTATTTGGAGAAGTATTCAATGCCGTGAATATTTTCATGAAAGATTTTTTTCCCGTGGTCGTATAAGTTAAAAAGTGCGGGTA
>NW_018425286.1:0-237 GCF_002113885.1 Mizuhopecten yessoensis
TGTGGAATAAGGGTTCCAAGACTGTAACGGCGTGGGATGTTTATCTGTGACGCTGGTTTAGAAGGAACATTGATCAGCAGCAAAGGAATCATCCTCAGAAGGTATATACTAGTTTATCAGTGTTAATTTATCATTTATTACACAGACATATAATTACATCATATTTACCTTTCCCATCGATTTAATCCCCTTTATCAGACATATAGTCACCAGCGTCCAGGCGGCCAGGAAACAGAC
>NW_018425287.1:0-237 GCF_002113885.1 Mizuhopecten yessoensis
GCAACTTCATCTCTGAAAAGAAGAGATATTATCTCTAGGTATTAGTAGGGATATAAAATTGTACAAATGAACAGGCTTTATTTTTTGCATCAATCAGTGTTACCAACTATGAGCTAATCAACAAGAAACCAAACTGTTTGATTAAATAAGAGTGCCGAAAAAAAATAAAAAAAATACAAAGCACATTGTATCCGTACCACGGCAATTCAGGAGATAAATGAATGTGGTTTTAAATCA
>NW_018425288.1:0-237 GCF_002113885.1 Mizuhopecten yessoensis
GTTAAACACATACATCTTTGAAGGAGGAACTACCCAAGATCTTCTTTTCTATAAGAAGTGATTGAAACAGAAGTTTGTCGTTGAAGCGTTTCATATAAAATTAAATTATAGCTATGCGCTGTTTAAACAACAACAAACAAACATTGAAAAATATCGTTACAGTAAAATGTATACCAGTATAGCGTTCTATCACGAGACAGCAGACCAGGAAGTAGCTAGTCGTTTGACGCTGATCGG
>NW_018425289.1:0-237 GCF_002113885.1 Mizuhopecten yessoensis
TTTAGGGGAAAATAATCTAATGAGTGATACTAAGTTATTAATAATAACACTGAAGACGCATTTATTGGTAAAAAAGATTCAATGAAATAATGCTCCAATATTAATTTTCTTTACCCTAAATCAAATCAATTTAAATTAAAATATAATCTGTATATATACTATTAAGTATGTAAAATACATAAAATATTTGTCGATTTCACGTTACTGTTTTGTATAGATCTAGCTGATGAAAATGGT
>NW_018425290.1:0-237 GCF_002113885.1 Mizuhopecten yessoensis
ATAAATAGGACTTTAGAATCGCAAGAAGAGTGCTCTAAAATGGTAAGTTAAGATATCTTTCTGTTATGGCCATATATGTCAAATTGTTAATTCGCATGGGTATATGTACGTGTATCATTAGAAAGTACAACTTGTGGAAAAATCCAATTGAGGCATCTGTATCATGATATTTCGTCAATTTCTCACACCCGTGGTGGAGGTTTCCCGACTTTTAACCTGTGTGAGATTTCTCTATCC
>NW_018425291.1:0-237 GCF_002113885.1 Mizuhopecten yessoensis
ATGTTCAGATGTTCTTTTTGTGAATTATCATTATATATCACAAATGATATATATAAATCATCTATATATATCACAAATTATAACTACATGTATATAATGTCTACAAATGTTTTTGTTAAGGTATATTTATATACCACAAATTATAACTATATGATGTTAACAAATGTTATTGTTATGCTATATATTAGTTTGATTATTTAAGGATTAACTTGAATATATTTTTTATGTTATGGAGAT
>NW_018425292.1:0-237 GCF_002113885.1 Mizuhopecten yessoensis
CCTGCCAAGACCAAATTGGAACACGACAACTGAATGTAACCAAAGAACTACGCGGCCATTGGCCACTTGTTGCTAGGTTTGATAAAATGAGAAATGTGTTCATCAATAAAATATAAAGCGGTAAGATGTGACTAAATCATCATTATGACTATATATATATTAATGATAGAAAATTGCAAACGTATAAAATGAAAGGAACTATAAAAAGATCCTATGTCTAGGAAAAAAAGGGAAATG
>NW_018425293.1:0-237 GCF_002113885.1 Mizuhopecten yessoensis
TTTATCAATGTATAATTTATATAGATTAAGTTACTGAACTAGATCGTGCCAGATAGTCTGAAACTGGAACACGATAATTTGTGTTATAAAATGAAGCAATCTGGAGTACCACAGTATGCCATGACAGGTAGTCTGAAACTGGAACATTGCACATTACAGTATGACATGACAGATAGTCAGAAAATGTAAAAGGATACAGTGTGACATGACAGATAGTCAGAAAATGTAACATGATAC
>NW_018425294.1:0-237 GCF_002113885.1 Mizuhopecten yessoensis
TTTTTTTTATTTCATCCTACCCACTCATTCTTTTCGGAAGCGTCTTGCAAAGCATGTATTTTCATATATCTCAACTGATAAGTCGGAAGATTGGACGTAATAATAAACTTGAAACTTGAAACTCATAGATATTCATTCATCACTAATGGAGGATGGACACTTACAACAATAAACCTACAGATGTATTGTCTCTGTCATGAAAATTTAACGTAAATCATTTATATTTGTATCCGTTGG
>NW_018425295.1:0-237 GCF_002113885.1 Mizuhopecten yessoensis
CTTGGACCGTTCTATAAGCAGAGCTAAAAATGCACAGTTTCGGATAATAAAAAACAATGTATCAAGAATATTATGCCCTTCTGTCACGCATCCACTGAATTACATAACGTATCTCAAAAACTACATGTGGCTTGACATTATTTTAGAAAGAAATCACGCAAACTGGCAATAGTCAGCATTTTAGTTTCGGCGAGGTACGTCTGGACCCCTCAATCTACACGTACCAAATTTTCCTGA
>NW_018425296.1:0-237 GCF_002113885.1 Mizuhopecten yessoensis
TTTCTTCTTCCTAATGTCTCCCTTGACAATGCCTCACTATTGGCCTTTAGTTGAGCGTTCGCCCCTTTGAGGAAGGCTTTGGATTCTGTCCCCTGGCCGAGACATATATACCAGAGTCTGAGGCCGTTCTTAAATGGCCATAGCTGTTGATAGGACGTTATAGCTGTTGATAGGACGTTAAACAATACTAAACAAAACTAAACAAAACAATTCTCACTTCCTGTAAAGCATTGTAGT
>NW_018425297.1:0-237 GCF_002113885.1 Mizuhopecten yessoensis
TCAGTGTCGCTCTTCTCTAAAGACGATATTAATAACGGGAACTAAAGAGACACCGAAACAAACGGAAACTCAGTATTAAGTCCCGATGAAACCAGGACGTGCGGCATTAACCGTTTCCTGCACCACATGTAGCGCCCATCATTTCGTTTGCCCTAAAATTGCAGGAAAGCATGTAAACCACCATTGATCTAAACAGATCTGCAGTTTTGGTATGAAACCTCATAAAATTGATACCGA
>NW_018425298.1:0-237 GCF_002113885.1 Mizuhopecten yessoensis
CACGGTCCCACTACAAACAGAACACAATACATCTCCAGCGCACACACGCAGACATACACACATAGGGAGATTCTAGCCAGGTAACATAGGCCTAGCAGTTAAGGCCCGATAAGATAGCTCCTGCGAATTCCTCATAATTGTATGCTAATTGTATTAATTGTATATCTATGTACTGGAAAGCGCTTTAGAGTGGCTTAGATAGCGATATCAAATGTTGTATATTATTATTATTATTAT
>NW_018425299.1:0-237 GCF_002113885.1 Mizuhopecten yessoensis
GATGTTGTACCGGTTGTTAACAGTACCACATATAGATGTTGTTCCTGGTATAAACAGTAACACATATGGCTGTTGTACCGGGTAAAAATAGTACCACATAAAGATGTTGTACCAGGTATAAACAGTACCACACATAGATGTTGTACCGGTTGCTAACAGTACCACATATGGATGTTGTACGGGTATAAACAGTACAACATATAGATGTTGTACTGGTTGTTAACAGTACCACATATA
>NW_018425300.1:0-237 GCF_002113885.1 Mizuhopecten yessoensis
GTAAATCAATGATTTATTAAATAAGGCACAAAATTTTAATAGCACATTGTTAGTAGCAAAATGCGTCATGAATGAAAAAAAGTTGTACCACATGAATTTACATCTATACTTGTGTAATGTTAATCAACATCACAGGGAAAAATAATACTATAATGACAAAGGGCAATAACTCTGCAGGTTACCGTCAAATAGTTACCGGACAAAGTTTCATTGAACTCCGTCAACATTTAATCAAGT
>NW_018425301.1:0-237 GCF_002113885.1 Mizuhopecten yessoensis
AACGCTTGGTCTAATAAGTTCTTTTTGTTAAATTTTTACACAGTTTTAACTCTTTTCACCATAAATATGTGCGAACATACTGTAGTTTATATTGTAACATCCTTTTACATCAGCAAGCTATTTATGTGATATACCATTCCTCTACTACCAGTGAGTTATAGGATGGTAGACTTTATTTCTAATATTTGAGACATCTTTTACCCATGAATTTCTTTACTTTGATATTATGCGTTGTCA
>NW_018425302.1:0-237 GCF_002113885.1 Mizuhopecten yessoensis
ATAGCCTATTAGAAATTTCACTGATATAAATAATGAACTGTTTGAACGGTTGCCTTAATAATTTTCGTCAATTATGTGCTTTAGGAGTATGAACATTTGTTTAAGATGGTTGGTTTTATAGTGTTCAACACTTTATCAACAGTTAAGGTCATTTAAGGGCATACATATATGAATGGAGTAATACTAAATTAAAATCCTCTTTAAGTGATGGTTTGTGTATCCTGTTAAAGTAAACAA
>NW_018425303.1:0-237 GCF_002113885.1 Mizuhopecten yessoensis
TCTAAAAAGATACTTAATGCATGAACATGACAGATGCAACAAATCATTTAGTAACCCAATATACGTACACATTAATGCATACATTGGGTTACAATTGATTTAATTTGCTTTCATTGTACTTAATACTAGCCAGTGAATTGTAATACCATGCGGTTTAATAATGCGTTAGTCACTTAATGCTGAAGAAACAATGTTACTTTATAACATATATCGCATAATCTTACTAATACGTTCAAG
>NW_018425304.1:0-237 GCF_002113885.1 Mizuhopecten yessoensis
CACAGAATGTATTTGAAATCTTGTCAGGCCTCATCATATCACCAACCTGATATTTTGTCTCATATAAAGAATCAGAATATGTATTATGGTATGGTATACCTCTGTAGAAATCTTCTACTTGATCATGTTTGTCACAGATCATTGAGCCTAGAAGTCATTTGGAAGATAGGGTATTTAGTTAACTTTTTATTAAAGGAGAAATATATAAGGTAGTAGTATATAGATAATAAACTTTTT
>NW_018425305.1:0-237 GCF_002113885.1 Mizuhopecten yessoensis
ATACCACTACGTGTATCTGATGATATGTTGTGTACCTGATACCACTACATGTATCGGATGATATGTTGTGTATTGTATACCACTACGTGTATCTGGTTATATGTTGTGTATCTGATACCACTATGTGTATTTGATGATATGTTGTGTATCGGATACCACTACGTGCATCTGATGATATGTTGTGTATCTGACACCACTACGTGTATCTGATGACATGTTGTGTATCTGATACCACTA
>NW_018425306.1:0-237 GCF_002113885.1 Mizuhopecten yessoensis
AAAGTTGCGTACGCAATGTGCGTTAAACCTACAGCGGAGTAAAGTCGAACTTCATCATCATGTAGCCAAGAGTTCCTGCGTGAATTGATTTTGGAACCTTTATTTGTTTCCGATCTTATTTCTCAACCAACGGATTATAACCACGCACTTTAGTTTCGTCGAATCATTTCATTCAATATCTGTATTTTTGTTGTGTAAAAACCGTTTATATTGCAAATCGTGTAATAAAACAGACTG
>NW_018425307.1:0-237 GCF_002113885.1 Mizuhopecten yessoensis
CAGTATAAGTATGTACCCGAGGGTCGCTAACGTTAACTGTGACAAAAGAAGTGTGTAACCGAGGGACGCTAGCGTTAACTGTGACAGTAGAAGTGTGTACCCGAGGTACACTAACTTTAACTGTGACAGTAGAAGTGTGTTCCCGTGGGACGCTAACGTTAACTGTGACAGTAAAAGTATGTACCCGAGGGTCGCTAACGTTAACTGTGACAGTAGAAGTATGTACCCGTGGGTGGC
>NW_018425308.1:0-237 GCF_002113885.1 Mizuhopecten yessoensis
TCACATTTATCATGTTCAGTAAATATGTGCAAAACTATGCATTCACAAATAAATATTTATAAAATATAAATATATACAATATATAACAATGGGAAACATTTCAACACACCAATCATTTTACACACTCACAATGCTAACATTTCCGCAGACAAGAACTTCCATGTTTAAGTAAAACCTATATAAATACTAAATAAGTCTCATAAGACGTAACAATAGTATGGTCCAATACAGGCACTC
>NW_018425309.1:0-237 GCF_002113885.1 Mizuhopecten yessoensis
GTATTTGCTTGTGTAGAATATATTGAATGATAGTGTGAGAGCTATACATATACATGTATTTATATATTTCCTCAAATGTACAGCATGTATAGAGATGAATATTTTGTACAGAACTGGTAAATATGAAATGTTAAATTATGAATGTTCTATGCAGACGTATGGTGTATATGAAATCTTTAATTATGAATGTTTCATACAGTTGTATGGTGTGTATGAAATGTTTGATATGAATGTTTC
>NW_018425310.1:0-237 GCF_002113885.1 Mizuhopecten yessoensis
TACGAGATGATGTATGGGTATGTTATATACCTGGGTATTGTGTACAAGATGATGTATGAGTATGTTATATACCTAAGTATTGTGTACGAGATGAGGTATGGGTATGTTATATACCTAAGTATTGAGTACGAGATGATGTATTGGTATGTTATATACCTAAGTATTGTGTACGAGATGATGTATGGGTATGTTATATACCTAAGTGTGTACGAGATGATGTATGGGTATGTTATATAC
>NW_018425311.1:0-237 GCF_002113885.1 Mizuhopecten yessoensis
TGACACTGGTACTGTTGCTGTCTACATTGATTTGGACACCGGTACTGTGGCTGTCTGCATTGATTTGGACACCAGTACTGTTGTTGTCTACATTGATTTGGACACTGGTACTGTTGCTGTCTTCTTTGATTTGGACACCGGTACTGCTACTGTCTGCATTGATTCTGACACTGGTACTGCTACTGTCTACAATGACTCTGACACTGGTACTGTTGCTGTCTACATTGATTCTGACAC
>NW_018425312.1:0-237 GCF_002113885.1 Mizuhopecten yessoensis
GAAAACCCCTCCATGGTTGTGTCATTCTCCGTACCAGTACCCGAAAGAGCCTTCCCATTTGGAAATGTGACTTCGGATTCCTCTCCAGAATCCATGATTTACAATTTTACTCTATTAAAGATTTTGTAGAATTCTTATTTGGTGTTTGTTAATTTTACAAACAGAAAATTTGAATTTTATCAGAAGCTCTTGTTGGTCCACTAGACACTGGGAATAATTATTTGTTTGGAAACTTAA
>NW_018425313.1:0-237 GCF_002113885.1 Mizuhopecten yessoensis
GAGAACCAAAATGTTATGAAAATAAAAATTATACTAATGGTCAAATGGTTAAATTATTTATATTTCGAGATGTCGTATCTCGAACTGAGTCCTGAACAATGTTTTCCAGTTCCTTGCAATTTTTCAAACTTATTTCTGTCGTCTAGGAAAACGTCGAGAGAATGGGTAATATCGACCTTACCTTGGGTCGGCCCAAATTTAACGGATTCCATGGTTTCACACATAACTTTCTCATTT
>NW_018425314.1:0-237 GCF_002113885.1 Mizuhopecten yessoensis
CCAAATACATTTTTCATTCATAGAAAATAGATTTTCTAAGTATTGAAATTGTTTCAATTGATTTACAACTGAATTATTTTTTCTTCTTCGTTCGCCTTGACGTTCTCACGCGGTCGACCAACTGTTTGATTTGAAATTTATCCAGCAGCTGTTTCCCTGCTACGGATTTGACGAGTTCTTCACGAGCAATTCTTTGATTCAAGGGTTTCTCTGAGGACTCAATGTATTCCTCAAAAA
>NW_018425315.1:0-237 GCF_002113885.1 Mizuhopecten yessoensis
CAAATAAAAAAGAACGACAGTCAACGTAATTCATATCTGAAACAGAAGGCATGTGGATGTTTGGTGTAGTTGCAAATTATTTACAAAAACAGTTTACTTAGTACCGCTTAATCTTCATTCGCAACAACAAATATTGTCTTGACTTGACATTTGCCAGTGTATTACAGTTGTGTGACCGCACAACGCACCAAAAATAGCGTGGACACACCGTGCATACATCGTTCACACACCGTCCGT
>NW_018425316.1:0-237 GCF_002113885.1 Mizuhopecten yessoensis
TGGACCGTGGTCTGTAGTTGTGCATGTGTACCTTTGAGACTGATTGGATAAACAAAATGACTGACAGACGGCCATCTAGGATTTTGAAAGATAAAGTTTGTTAATTATCAGAAACGACTTGAGGGGTCTTTCTCATATTTGATATGTAAGTTTTACTTGGTCCTTAGTTGTGCATGTTTTAATTTCAGAACAAGAACAAGATAAGAACATAAAAAACAAGAGGGCCACAGGGAGAAC
>NW_018425317.1:0-237 GCF_002113885.1 Mizuhopecten yessoensis
TCTTATGTATCTTTCAGTGTTTATGGATTTTTCATAGGCTTTGCGACCTATAACATGGGCATTGATTCTAATGCTGTACATTTAAAATTCCTGGGAGGCAACATTAGTTCAGAGTGAGTTTTGTAATGTAAAGGTGCTTGGTTTGACCACTACACTTTTTCTGTTTGCCATGTATATTTTACTATTTTTTAAGCATTAAGATTTTGAACAAGTATCCCAGGTAATTTTGTAAAAAAA
>NW_018425318.1:0-237 GCF_002113885.1 Mizuhopecten yessoensis
TATGTACATTGTTTGTGGCCCTTGTATGTACTTTTTATGATTATGAATGCATATTATTTGTGAATCGTGTATGTGCATCATTCGTGGCCTTTGTATGAACACTTCTGGGACAGAATTTTTCGACCAAATTAACAGTGATACATTTAATTGCAAACGAATGTTTTGATAGTCCGAGTTATATTTTAAATACTTAGACTATGCTCATAACATTATAATCACACAAAGTAAATATTTTGT
>NW_018425319.1:0-237 GCF_002113885.1 Mizuhopecten yessoensis
GCTTAAACGCCTTACCGAGTTCCTCAAAATGTTATAGGAATCGGATCAGCTGATTGTGAAATCAAAAGGAATATGTTGCGTCAAAATAATTCGAAATAAAGTGCAATAACACCTCGATACACCAATTGGAAATACTTATGTAAGCCTAGAGTTTTATGATTCCCGCGCCACTTTTGCGGACTAATAACGTGTATATACCAGTCGTTTGCTGCTTGTAGATATTTTTTAATGTAATTT
>NW_018425320.1:0-237 GCF_002113885.1 Mizuhopecten yessoensis
GGGCGATGGCTGTTCAATCCATTGATCAAGCATACACGATACATACATTAGCTGAATTCAATGCTAAATAATAAGTGTATTTGAATCTTTTATGAGATGAACATGCTCCAAAAATAGTAAATATAACTATTGAACTGATTCTAAGTGCGTCATCAATGGGTGTGTTGGTAAAGAGAAAGACAACATTATGTGAAATTAATATATCGCTGCCATGGCATAGAGACAGCCATGAAGCCC
>NW_018425321.1:0-237 GCF_002113885.1 Mizuhopecten yessoensis
TTGTTTTATCGTCTTGCCAATATGATTTCATGTCGTCTATGAAACTGTTGTCGTTCTCGGGATCTAACAGAATCGACTTGCATTCAGAGTATTTCATCAATTTGAAGGCTTCTTTAAATGATCCGTGAGGTTTCGACAAATGAACCGACACCGCCCCGGTCATTAGAATGGCTACCTCACCAATAATCCATTCGATTGTGTTTGGTCCCAATATGCCGACTGAATCGCCGACTTTAA
>NW_018425322.1:0-237 GCF_002113885.1 Mizuhopecten yessoensis
ATTTCCACATCACATCTAAACAATAAAATAAAGCTACCAGTACCGCTAAGGCCCTTGGGCCTCTTGTTATCGTCCAACCTAATAACATTTCTTTTGTTTTCTACCTTGAATATTCTGTTACTGAGCAAGAGATTGAACATCCCGTGTCGTACGCGCGATTGTGTAACACAACACGAGTGACAAGGGCTTATAGTTGGTTAGAAGTTTATTCTGGTAACCTCGAGTGTTGGGATTGGT
>NW_018425323.1:0-237 GCF_002113885.1 Mizuhopecten yessoensis
AAAAAATAATAACATCTTTATAACTTAACTTTGTGATTTAGATATCGCGTCGTGAGAGCACAATATCAAGCATTGACTGAACACTCGAGATATATGAGATACCAACCTAGGCCTCAAACTCGAAATATTGGCGGATTTAAATCAAACAAATGCGTTTTATATTATTTGGTGAATTATAATTATGTAGTATAGTTTGGAATCATCCACGTGATTCATTCAAACGGAATGTTACGATAA
>NW_018425324.1:0-237 GCF_002113885.1 Mizuhopecten yessoensis
TTTTTGTTTAATTCGTGTTAATATAGAAACAAGTAGAACAAGAACAAAATTACATACGATAACGATAGGCTCATGAGAGAAACGAAAAATAAATTTGATACATAAGCACTCGGTGTTGGGAAGGACAAGCGTTACCTTCACTGCATGGTTCATTCACCATGTATTATTGTGTAATTAAATACTAAAATATCGACATTTCCACCAAAGGAATTATAATATACAAAGAAATAGGAGAGC
>NW_018425325.1:0-237 GCF_002113885.1 Mizuhopecten yessoensis
GGGAAATTAATTTAAAATATTTGCATTAAATTGATTAATCAAAATGAAATATATATATCCTTATGTTTTTATTTTAGGGAGGAACGTACCTAGCGATGAAAAGGTAATCTACATATAGTGAGGAATGAGTACCTAGTGAGGAACAGAATATCAACCTAGCAAGGACATTTTACCAAGAGAGGGATATAGTAACAACCGAGTGAGGGACATAGTACCTATAGAGAGGAAGAGTATACT
>NW_018425326.1:0-237 GCF_002113885.1 Mizuhopecten yessoensis
ACTATTCTTAAAAGAATTACTTATAGCTTCATGAAATTCAAAATGAAAACCAAATACATGTCTGTAATTCGTTACCCGGATGTCCAACCACTTTCACTAATCTGCATGACAAGTATTTCATTGTGTCGGCAAACAAACCACCTAAGAAACTGATGCTCGGCTGAGGATACTTTTTCATATTTTACATGCATAAACGAACCACACTTGCTTGATTATCAAGGAAATTCTCCAACTTTT
>NW_018425327.1:0-237 GCF_002113885.1 Mizuhopecten yessoensis
TATATATATATATATATATAAACGCTTCCTCAGTCTATGCAAGGTAAAGGCTGAAAACCCAGAAAGTTTTGTCTGTTCCATATCATACACAGAAACCACGTCGTTAGCTTACACACACACGAGATGTGATTTTGATAAAAAGCATTGAGATTTCTTCCTGACATTATGCTGCATGCAATCTATGTCTAAAGTATTACGACATGAACAATGGGCAAACGATCAATTAAATAAAGTGAG
>NW_018425328.1:0-237 GCF_002113885.1 Mizuhopecten yessoensis
GAATTGTCCCTACCACTACTATCCTCAAAGTCAAACTCCGGGGCAATTCCACCCTTTCCATCTTCTATGTCATCGCTGGAACACCTCTTCGCTATTTAGTTTGTAACAAAGAAAGATTGGTTAAGATGCTGACGTAATGATTAAGTGAGCAATTAAACATGTAACAAGTGTGTTCTCGGTCAGTAAGAGAAAAATTTACCACGAAACAGATCGATACAACATGAAATGATATTCACT
>NW_018425329.1:0-237 GCF_002113885.1 Mizuhopecten yessoensis
CAAAACAGAAGTGAGCCATAGTGTTACTAAACAGTGACAGAGTTATAGCTTTGTGATCAATATCCACTGTGTCTTTGAATGCCGATAAAACATGAAAAAGATGTTCTAAGCATTTCTACATCGTTCTATATACATTTTTTAAACCAGAAAATTGAGATTTCACAATTACATACTTTATATTTCATCATACCCAAAATCCTCAGTGTGATTTATGTATAAAAGTGTAGAAACCTGTCT
>NW_018425330.1:0-237 GCF_002113885.1 Mizuhopecten yessoensis
CAACCTAAACTTGTCCACACTGTTGGAATTACTTCTTTGCCCCACCAATTAATACAAGTATACTTTTAGTTAAATGAATCTGGTATTGTTAGGTAGCTGTAGTGGCATTTTGTTAGTGTGCTAGGAGTGGAATCACTAACGGTTGTACTGAAGGAAAATTCATAAAAGCACAAAGTAAATATTTGATTCTATGTACATGTAGTTGGCTTGCAGCTAAACATTCTCCTCCGGGGGGGG
>NW_018425331.1:0-237 GCF_002113885.1 Mizuhopecten yessoensis
GTAAAATGTATAAACAAGTGGATATTTAAAACCTAACCAGGCACACTATTTTAAATACCTCCGGCTTAAATCAGTATATCTTGTGCAAACTAAAACAAAATGAAACTTGTCATTAAGAATACAATTTGTACATAATCTATTAGTTTTATCAATGCCAACGTAACGCCCACTTTCAATATTTAATTTGTGAGCTGACACTTTTTAGTATTAATTAATTATCTTTATTACATACTTACT
>NW_018425332.1:0-237 GCF_002113885.1 Mizuhopecten yessoensis
CGATGAGCAGAAATTGGGAAAATATTCGCATTTGGCAAAAATGGGGAATATCATTGGTGTTCCCACATGTACAGGTTTGGGAAAAAATCATAAGTTTAGGAGAGAAAAAACCTGCAATGTGATTAGCAAATGTTTTTCTATATCTGTTTCTTAGAGTAAAATGTATAGTATTAAATGAACACATCAATTTTTATTTTTTTGTTAATATATTTTGAATGCTCCTTCATGGACGATACT
>NW_018425333.1:0-237 GCF_002113885.1 Mizuhopecten yessoensis
ATACATTTAGTAATGTGTTGTAGGATAAGTTAGGATACATTTAGTGATGTGCTGTAAGATAAGTTAGGATAAGTTAGGATTCATTTTGTAGGATAAGTTAGGATACATTTAGTAATATTTTGTACGATAAGTTAGGATACATTTAGTGATGTGCTGTAAAATAAGTTTAGGATATGTTTAGTAATGTGTTGAAGGATAAGTTAGGATACATTTAGTAATGTGTTGTAGGATAAGTTA
>NW_018425334.1:0-237 GCF_002113885.1 Mizuhopecten yessoensis
CCCTAATTTGATTATTAATTTGATAATACCAACTTGTTTATATGTATTTGTATGTGTTCTAATGTCTATGTCGATGCTTGTACCACTGTTTGTTACTGTGTTTGGGGAGGGTTTAAATAGGCTATGCCCGCTGCCCAATCCATTTGACTTTTGACAATTAAAATTTATTGAAATTGAATGTCAAGAAAACCTATGTGATATACCAATTCATACATGGGTAACAGAGTCATGAGGTGA
>NW_018425335.1:0-237 GCF_002113885.1 Mizuhopecten yessoensis
TCTATTAAATGCCACTCTAACAATATAATAATACTGCTGATGATCATTTATTATTATACTATGTAAATGAATCAAATCTGTTATGGTATGCAGTAACATAATTACGTCCGCTTGGAATATGAATGTATTAGCATGTGTCGCATATCTTCACCTTGAACTTGACACTAGAGATCCGAAATATATTTGTTAAAAGGCCCTCTTTCACACCTACACATTTTGTAGTTTAGCTGCCAATCA
>NW_018425336.1:0-237 GCF_002113885.1 Mizuhopecten yessoensis
CATGTTGTGTCTGTTACTACACGACTGTTACCATCATGTGGTGTCGGTTACTACACGAATGTTCCCATAATGTTGCATCTGTTACTATATGACTGTTCCTATCATGTTGCGTCTGTTACTTATTAAATGACTGTTCCTTTCATGTTGTGTGTTACTTTTGTGGATTTCTCACTCCTATTACCGTGTCTTTCGTGTTGTTGATGGTATTTTCACAAGAAAATTTAAAACTGCATAATT
>NW_018425337.1:0-237 GCF_002113885.1 Mizuhopecten yessoensis
TACAAAAGACTGAGCGTAAGCGAATCGTTAATAGACGGGCACTACATTTGGCAGAGAGCATTAAGACATTACAACTGAAGTGGCGTCATAAAAATAATGGTGTTTCTAAAAATGGTAACGTCGAATTAATTCCACAAAGTACTGACCTCCACGTGATTATGATTCAACCAATGAGAATGTAAGAAAATGGTTTCTTCTAGAATTGTAATGATATTGATGGGCTATGTTTCTGTACGC
>NW_018425338.1:0-237 GCF_002113885.1 Mizuhopecten yessoensis
TAATAGATGTTAGTAAATATACTTGAAATAGTTATTAGTAAATATAATTGTAATAGATGTTAGTAAATATACTTATAATAGTTGTTAGTAAATATACTTTCAATAGATGTTAGTAAATATAATTGTAATAGATGTTAGTAAATAATAGATGTTAGTAAATATACTTGTAATAGTTATTAATAAATATAATTGTAATAGATGTTAGTAAATATACTTGTAATAGTTGTTAGTAAATAT
>NW_018425339.1:0-237 GCF_002113885.1 Mizuhopecten yessoensis
AGTCCGTGTGACGATTCGTTACTCTTTTTTTTCCAGTTCGGTACACTACCTTTTTACAATTCGATTATCTCCTTACTACAATTCAGTGCTTTGTTTTTTCAAGACGAGGAGAATTCTGTTGACGCAGAGGTATATTTTGTCTAATTCACTTACGAATAGAAAACATTGCAACGTTGACAGAAGTTGACATTTCTACATGCTTTGCATTATTTAACGGTTCTTCTGTGATTCTTGGTG
>NW_018425340.1:0-237 GCF_002113885.1 Mizuhopecten yessoensis
CCCTTCATCTACAAACTGAACAAAGTAAGTTTAAATATCGTCAACACATGTTCTATATTACTTTCGATACTGCTGCTATACTATTTCGGTTTTGTTTTCGTTATCGGTAAAACACATTTACTTTGCTAGAGATGAAAACATTTCAAGTGCTGTGATCGATATAATCATAAAGCACATTGCACACACTGTGTTTATGGAAATCTATTACAGCAGTGAGTCAAAGTCAATAGCCATGTC
>NW_018425341.1:0-237 GCF_002113885.1 Mizuhopecten yessoensis
TCTAATTTGTCTGAACCAGAATTCATCTGAATTAATTAGTGGGCGACACCCTTCAGCTCTCTTACGTTTGTCGTACGGATTTTATTATGTAACATTCTAAATTATAAAATTAATCTGAATGGATTCAAATATTAAAACACAGATATATTTTTATAAATGTGTTTATAAATGTTGGTAGCAAAGCTATTGAAGCCAAAATGGCCGATTACGCCTTATTGTAATTCCATCCGAGAGTTT
>NW_018425342.1:0-237 GCF_002113885.1 Mizuhopecten yessoensis
ACGTCCGCCTTGCTTGCCCAAGTATCAGTACTGGTTGTCGTCATGTCGACCTAAGCACGGCAGATAAATTGCGTCGCCATTTGCATCTTTATGTATGTGGTGATACGTCTACCCCTTCCAATGTTTTTACATGCATGTCAAAATTTTACTTACCAAAGAACTGAAATAAACTGAAAACTTAACACGTTGGGAATAAATCCGCATCGTGAAAACTCTTTAATCTCGGGCGCTCAAAGA
>NW_018425343.1:0-237 GCF_002113885.1 Mizuhopecten yessoensis
TTGCTGTTGAAGCAAGTGATATTTTTCATGAAGCAAGTGAGATTGGTGATAAAGCAAGTGATATTGTTGATGAGGCAGGTGAAATTGTTGAAAAAGCAGGTAAGATCGTTCATGAAGGAGTTGAGATTGTTGTTGAAGCAAGTGAAATTGTTTATGTAGCAAGTGACATCGTAGATGAAGCATGTGAGATTGTTGATGAAGCATGTGATATTTTGTATGAAGCAAGTGAGATCGTTG
>NW_018425344.1:0-237 GCF_002113885.1 Mizuhopecten yessoensis
TTAGAACTGGTTATTCACTCATGTAGTTAGAACTGGTTATTCACGTCAGTAGTAAGACTCGGTTATTCACGCATTTAGTAAGAACTGGTTATTCACGCATGTAGTAAGAACTGGTTATGCACGTCAGTGGTAAGACTTGGTTATTCACGCCTGTAATAAGACTTGGTTATTCACGCCTGAAGTAAAAACCGATTATTCACGCATGTAGTAAGAACTGGTATTCACGCCTAAAGTAAG
>NW_018425345.1:0-237 GCF_002113885.1 Mizuhopecten yessoensis
TGTTTCAGAAGGGTAATAACTACATTGTACTAATCATGGTTTTCCCAAAGGGTAATAACTACATTATACCAACCAATGTGTTCCGGAAGGGTAATAACTACATTCATTGTACTTACCAAGGTTTTCCGGAAGGGTAATAACTACATTGTGCTAACCAAGGTGTTCTGGAAGGGTAATACATACATTGTGCTGACCAAGGTGTTCCGGAAGGGTACTAACTACATTGTACTAACCTAG
>NW_018425346.1:0-237 GCF_002113885.1 Mizuhopecten yessoensis
GGAGGAGGCTGACTGTGTTAGTACAATGGTGTTGTGGTCTGTAGGGGGAAGCTGACTGTGTTTATACAATGGTATTGTGGTCTGTATAGGAAAGCTGACTGTGTTAGTACAATGGTGTTCTGATCTGTAGGGGGAAGCTGACTGTGTTAGTACAATGTTGTTATGGTCTGTAGGAGGAAGCTGGCTCTGTCAGTACAATGGTGTTGTGGTCTCTAGGAGGAAGCTGGCTCTGTTAGT
>NW_018425347.1:0-237 GCF_002113885.1 Mizuhopecten yessoensis
GTATCGTGACGTCATACCTACTGGACAGTATACCGAGTCCAGACGCGCGATTAAGACAGACTTTCCCTCTCTATAAATATCAGTTTTACTTTTGGGGATATTAACAGACAAATGTGAGTCAAAAAACTGTAAATCTGATCGTCTGATATGGCATAGTTCCGAAAAGCGGAAAAACCCAGAATAACCTAATAAACACATTGTTACAAACCGCAAGTCACTCAAACTGGCCGTAGGTCC
>NW_018425348.1:0-237 GCF_002113885.1 Mizuhopecten yessoensis
AGATTACTGAATTATAAATACCGCTATGAGACTAGTCTGTATTTGCATATACAACTTCGATTATAAATGTAGTGGTCTGATATAATGAGCTCATGGAATCGGGTCCGTTTTAAATCTTCACTACAGTAAGACTTATTCAAGAAATTCTCTGGTATAAACCACGAAATTAAATTATGTAACCAAGGGTAAACATTCAAGAGAAACTAATGTAAAAATATAATAATTTTGTTATGAATC
>NW_018425349.1:0-237 GCF_002113885.1 Mizuhopecten yessoensis
GGTACAGGGTTCAGGGTACAGGGTGCGGGGTACGGGGTACATGGTACATGGTACAGAGTACAGAGTACGGGGTACAGGGTACAGGAACAGAGTACAGGGTACAGGGTAAAGCGTAGACTGAAACAGTTCATTGAATCGTTCAAGACTTTGTTGTATATTGTAGCAAACCATTTTGTTTGTCTACAAAATACGTACAACAGATCGAACAAAGATATATTTGAACTGTAATTACTATTG
>NW_018425350.1:0-237 GCF_002113885.1 Mizuhopecten yessoensis
TGTTTGCTGTTTGAGGATATCTATTTGTTTGTTGTTGTAGAATATCTAAGTGTTTGTCGTTGGAGGATTTATATGTGTTTGTTGTTGGAGTATATCTATATGTTTGTGTTTGGAGGATATCTATATGTCTGTTGTTGGAGGATTTATATGTGTTTGTTGCTGGAGGATATCTATATGTTTGTTTTTGGAGGATTTACATGTGTTTGCTGTTGGAGGATATATATGTGTTTGCTGTTT
>NW_018425351.1:0-237 GCF_002113885.1 Mizuhopecten yessoensis
CCTTCAATTTGCCATGACATATTTCAGGTGTGTAGAGAGCGAAAGTGAGCGTAACCCCTGGATACCGAGGATGCTGTGTCTGCTGGTGTACTTTGTGAGTCTCGAGGTTTGCTGTAACCTTGATAGCCAGTAGTTGCATGGTTCATAATATACACAATTTACAAACGATTTAATTCAAAGTTAATCAGTATTCTTCTCAATTTCGAAATTCATATATTAAGGTGTTTTACACAACTG
>NW_018425352.1:0-237 GCF_002113885.1 Mizuhopecten yessoensis
TGTATTCAGTCAAAAACCGTACCCGCTTTATTTACTCATCAGAGCGGAACAATATACATTATAATGCACTGTTTGTTTCATCTGTTACAATACGGAGGAGAAATATTTAAAAAATAGTCACTTGTTCATCTTTGGATTGTCTAGGCGACTTAATTTTCTTTGAATTCCGACATGGTTTCTGGTTTGGTTTGGTTGATTTTATATTGTTTAACGTCCTATTAACATCTAAGGTCATTT
>NW_018425353.1:0-237 GCF_002113885.1 Mizuhopecten yessoensis
CTGATATAAATATACTCTATGATGATCGTGTGGATGGTCTTACCCTACACAGACAGTCAGTGTGATAGACTGTTCGTGTTCCATACGTTGTTACATATCACCTGCTATCTACGGCCATTGGCAGAGGTGACACAGGTGTTGATATAAACTTCCAATCGGATTGGTTTACCTGATTAATTATCATAGCTATTTATGTCTCCTTTAATATCTTAATCCTTATACTCCTGGAACGGAAGC
>NW_018425354.1:0-237 GCF_002113885.1 Mizuhopecten yessoensis
TAGTATATATTACCTCTATATATTGTGTACCTTATACTAGACTGTATGTTGTAGTGTATATCACCTCTATATAGTGTGTACATTATACTAGACTGTCTGTTGTAGTGTATATTACCTCTACATAGTGTGTACATGTACCTTATACTAGACTGACTGTTGTAGTATATATTACCTCTACATAGTGTGTACCTCATACTAGACTGACTGTTGTAGTATATATTACCTCTATATAGTGTG
>NW_018425355.1:0-237 GCF_002113885.1 Mizuhopecten yessoensis
ATTAATTATATTTAAATCACTTTCGCCTGGTTATAGCGATGCCTCACGTTTAGTGTGAACATATACATATTAAAATGGACAGCAGCATTAACAAGTGACAGTATAGACCGCGAACTTTTAAGAACATCTAGGAGTTAAACAGAAACGTTTTTATTTGTCAGCTGGAAAATATTCAAATACATACAAAAAATTAATTCGGGTACCCTCACTCATCAAATGAAATCAGTCCGGTGACTC
>NW_018425356.1:0-237 GCF_002113885.1 Mizuhopecten yessoensis
ATTATTATAGTTCCCATGACTGCGTATTGCGTCAAGAAGCGTTCTTGTTGGGCGAAGTTCCCTTGTACGTTATCCTCTGCACAAGTGTAAACACCGTTTATAGGCATAAGTTTTTGAGGAATAATTATACCCTACACAATTATTCCCTAACAATTACGGAAACAACCTTTAGAGGGATCGCGCAACATATTTAGCCTTATATCATCGCACTGCAGATCATAATTATCTGGTAAGTTA
>NW_018425357.1:0-237 GCF_002113885.1 Mizuhopecten yessoensis
AAGACAATTTGGTATTCCAACTTTACGTAAGGGCAAAGTAATAATGCGTAATAAAGACGCAGTAAGCAAATATCCCAAGTTAAGGAAAATTAACAAGTTACACGTATTGCAATTAGATAATAACTATAGTCCAATGATAAACAGCGGGTAACATCACGTTAATTTAATTTTCAGCATGAAACAGAATGCTGACTGATGAACATTTTAACACAAGATACACAAAGTAAACCATTACCA
>NW_018425358.1:0-237 GCF_002113885.1 Mizuhopecten yessoensis
ACAATATACCACAGCGTCAGCATACAGTAAAACAATATACCACAGTATACAGTGACAAAATATACCACAGCGTTGGTATACAGTAACAAAATATACCACAGCGTCAGCATACAGTAGCGAAATACACTACAGCGTCAGCATATTGATGAAATACACCACAGCGTCAATATACCGTGACAAAATATAACACAACGTCAGCATAGATTGACAAAATAAACCACAGCGTCAGCATACAGT
>NW_018425359.1:0-237 GCF_002113885.1 Mizuhopecten yessoensis
TTGGACTGATTTCCTGTAGGACAAGGCTAGGTTACACTGTAATAGCTGGACTGATTTCCGGTAGGACAAGGCTAGGTTATACTGTAACAGTTTGACTGATTTCCTGGAGGACAAGGTAAGGTTACATTGTAATAGTTGGACTGATTTCCTGGAGGACAAGGCTAGGTTATATTGTAATAGTTGGACTGATTACCTGTAGGACAAGGCAAGGTTACATTGTAATAGTTGGACTGATTT
>NW_018425360.1:0-237 GCF_002113885.1 Mizuhopecten yessoensis
ATACAATGTACCTGTATTACACTTGAGTATACAATGTACTTGTAAGACACTAGAGTATACAATGTACTTGTACGACACTAGAGTTTACAATGTACTTGTACATCACTAGAGTATACAATGTACCTGAATTTTACTAGAGTATACAATGTTCTTGTATTATACTAGAGTATACAATGTACCTGTATTGTACTAGAGTATACAATGTACCTGTATTACATAAGAGTATACAATGTACCT
>NW_018425361.1:0-237 GCF_002113885.1 Mizuhopecten yessoensis
GGAATATTGAAATAGTTTAATATGAGATGGTAGAGTTTGTTTGAATTTTTTTAATGCGATTTGCAATTGTCACTGGTACTGTTTGGTGGTTGTTGTTTTTTTTCCCAACATTCTTGCCAGATTGTGTCATTGTAATATATGTCGATTATTGGAATTAATTTTCACAATTTACTTGGATTGAATATTTTCAAAATCAACTTGTCATTGCTTACAAAGAAAAGGAAAATGTATTGCATA
>NW_018425362.1:0-237 GCF_002113885.1 Mizuhopecten yessoensis
CTGTCAAAGTACTGATATTGCTCGGGATCTTTTTCATGTAGCTAAACACCGGTACCACTAACGCTATTTGTCTTAAGGGAATAACAAAAAGAAAGAAAAAGAAACCCTACAGGTTTAATAAAAAGATTCAGAATATTTTCACTCAAAAAGTAACGAAAGCATTGATTTATATGTTGCATATTATGCCGTACCACGGCGTCTGTCCGTCGTCCGTCGTCAACTTTTCACTTTAAAAGC
>NW_018425363.1:0-237 GCF_002113885.1 Mizuhopecten yessoensis
CCAAGCTAAATAACATCCTTCTTGATTGAGACACTGGTAATTGGCAAACCTAAAGAAAATATATCATTCTTGATTGATACATTGGTTTTTGACCAATCTAAAAAAATATCATTCTTAATTAAGAAACCGGTTATGGGACCAGCTAGAGAATATCATTCTTGAATGAGACACTGGTATTGGGCAAAGCGAAAGATAATATAATTCTTGGATGAGACACTGGTATAGGGCCCAACTGAA
>NW_018425364.1:0-237 GCF_002113885.1 Mizuhopecten yessoensis
ACGCTGTCATTTTATGCAGACGAGAGAAGTTTTGAGGTTTAAGAAATCCCACAAGACAAAAAGATCAGGTAATGAACCCTAAGTCGCCTCCATTTCACCAGCTGATCACGTGGGGGGTCACGTGACTTCCTTGACGTAAAAATAGCAAAGTTGTACAAAGTATTTATTTCCTACCTTGGTACGTCTGCTATCTCCCAAAACATCGTTTTGCACGATCAATTCATGTTGAAGCACAAT
>NW_018425365.1:0-237 GCF_002113885.1 Mizuhopecten yessoensis
TGAAATTGTGAATATACTGTTAAAAATAAACTATCAGGATCATATAATTAATTCAATGACATAAGGTAGTATTTACATATAGAAAGTAATATGCATGTTCATAAAAAACCTGCACTCTCAATTTTATATTTTGTTACTTCAATTTAACCTTGAATAACATTAGTACTCTCATTTTTCAGACAAGCTGATATGCCAAGGTCATTAGATCAGCTGAAGAAGCAATATGACAACGTAAAG
>NW_018425366.1:0-237 GCF_002113885.1 Mizuhopecten yessoensis
CTCCTTAATTGCTGAGCGTTAAGCAGGAGAAAGAAGAACCAAAAAGCATAGAATCACATAATAATATTTGGCTGGTAGTTTCAACGGATGGAGCCGACAATGTTTGCGAGTGAAATATTTGTGAAATATTTGTAGTACAGTATAATATTAAATAAGAATATTTTGCTATGACACCTTTAATATTCAGGTGAGCAATACAGGCAATGTGGGCCTCTTGTTAAGGAATTTGGTATGTGC
>NW_018425367.1:0-237 GCF_002113885.1 Mizuhopecten yessoensis
GTTATTTCGCTGCAAAATTGCTCTTCTTCCCGTGTCACCCTCGACACCCGACGTCGTTATCAGACCTAGATGTTGTCAGTTTTCACCTCTATTTCTCTCCTTCTCGTGTCACCTTTGACACCCGACGTCGTTATCGGTCCTACATGTTGTCAGTTCTCTACTATATTTCTCTCTCTCCCGTGTCACCCTCGACACCCGACGTCGTTTTCGGACCTACATGTTGTCATTTCTCTGCCA
>NW_018425368.1:0-237 GCF_002113885.1 Mizuhopecten yessoensis
ACAACGTATTTGGATATCCTTTTCGCACGACACTAAATACAAGATAAATCAGTGAAGTACTCGCACTGACCTGTACGTTATCGATAGTATCTTATTTTAAATAAATGGAATCACGTCATGCGTTCAATAAGCTGTGTCCTATTTAGAAGATTTGAGTATCAGTTTGAACCACAATAATGGTGTTTATTGTTATACACATTAGCCATGAACAGATGAAAAGCTTTGCAATATCCATGT
>NW_018425369.1:0-237 GCF_002113885.1 Mizuhopecten yessoensis
GTATTGCAATGATACCAAATTGTAAAAACCATTACTTTTGAGATAAACATTCCATCTGTTTGTACAAGTTAAAGTGCATATCTTCGTATGATTGGCACTTATTTTGTGTCTACTTAGTTCCAGTTGATCTTTCTAAAATATGTTTTTTTGAAACCACTTGCTGAGTAACGTTGATGAAATAAACTGAATTATGTCCGTTTCTATGATTAGTTATAAAAAATGCACTTGATAGTCACT
>NW_018425370.1:0-237 GCF_002113885.1 Mizuhopecten yessoensis
TCAGTATATGTTACACTGAGTCAGTATGTTACACTGAATCAGTATGTTACAGTGAGACTTAGTATATGTTACACTGAGAGTCAGTATATGTTACACTGAGAGTCAGTATATGTTACACTGAGTCAGTATGTTACAGTGAGTCAGTATATGGTACAGTGAGACTTAGTATATGTAACACTGAGTCAGTATGCAACAGTGAGAGTCAGTATATGTTACAGTGAGAGTCAGTATATGTTA
>NW_018425371.1:0-237 GCF_002113885.1 Mizuhopecten yessoensis
AGGTTGAGGACTATAAGGTCAAAGAAGAAGAATATGACGATGAGGATGTACAGAAATGTTCGTAAAGACGTACGTATTGGAAGCAATGACACCCGTATCGAACTTCATCTCGCATATCCCATACCCTAGTACCGTGCCCTTTCAATTTCAAATGTTCACCTCCGGTACCATACTTTATTCTCAGCAAAACATTCGCTTTTACCTCAACTCTAAGACCGTGGTTCGAATTTCTGAATT
>NW_018425372.1:0-237 GCF_002113885.1 Mizuhopecten yessoensis
ATGACCCAACATGCATATAGATTGTATAACCCAACATGCATGTACAGTGTATGACCCAACATTCATGTACGGTGTATGACCCAACATACATGTACAATGTATGACCCAACATGCATGTACAGTGAGTGTATGACCGAACATGCATGTACAATGTATGACCTAACATACATGTACAATGTATGACCCAACATTCATGTACAATGTATGACCCAACATGCATGTACAATGTATGACCCA
>NW_018425373.1:0-237 GCF_002113885.1 Mizuhopecten yessoensis
TCATTTGTTTATTGTGTGGATTTAAAGTAATCGTTTGTTTATTGTTAGGATGTAAAGTAATCGTTTGTTTGTTGTGAGGATTTAAAGTAATCGTTTGTTTATTGTAAGGATTAAAGTAATCGTTTGTTTATTGTGAGGATGTAAAGTAATCATTTATTTATTGTAAGGATGTAAAGTAATCGTTTGTTTATGGTAAGGATGTAAAGTAATCGTTTGTTTATTGTGAGGATGTAAAGT
>NW_018425374.1:0-237 GCF_002113885.1 Mizuhopecten yessoensis
ATGTACTTTAATAAAAACTCAAAACCATAAGTCTAAGTATAATGTGTATATATTATAAATTTACATTTCGAAATCGATTCAATTTTCATGTCTTTTCTTGCAGGAATCTCCATCTTCTGTACCAGTAGAAGACTTGACCTACCAGCCCAAACCTTGGAGCCAGCCACTTTCCATTTTGTTATCATACCATATGGTCCTGACTTTTAAAAGAAAACAAATGGTAAATTTGAAAAATAT
>NW_018425375.1:0-237 GCF_002113885.1 Mizuhopecten yessoensis
CACCATAAACATTGCAAGCTATGAAACGCCATTAAAAAAACGTCGGGTGGCGATGATAATTCAGACGGTGATTGAATTGAAGTGCAACGACATCCATTTTGTTATATTGTTAAAACTGTTAATAACCATGTTATTCTGTAGGAATTTAGGAATTTCTAATTGTTGCCTTTTTATAATAGTTGTTACTGTTTCGTTTATATACATCATTGTTTTTGTTATCATTTTTATGAATATCAG
>NW_018425376.1:0-237 GCF_002113885.1 Mizuhopecten yessoensis
AAGTATTAGTTTTGTTTTAATCATCAATCAGTGCTTCTGCCACCTATGCACTACTCGTTTAATTAATATGAGAATCTCATTTCAAATACCAAACCGTTATGATAAGGTCATATATCTTCTAATTATACAAGTAGTTGCATGCTAAAAAAACACAATTGTTACATCACGATAGATATAATAAATTCACCAATAATTGGATTCTGACTTGTGTCATTAAGAAAATCATGTTGAAACATT
>NW_018425377.1:0-237 GCF_002113885.1 Mizuhopecten yessoensis
ATTATAAACGCTTCCGTAGGTACTAATCGGCTTACGTTATAACGACTTAGCCTAAAGCATAAACGAGATAACTTAAGTCGTAATAATGAGATAACGTAATTCGTAATAACGACATAACATAACTCTTTGTAACGAGATAACGTTACAGGTAATTCGAGGTATTTGTTTTCGTATGGTACTAATCGCATTTGTAGCCTTCGTAGATAGGGATACGAGGTGTATTAAATCGCAAGACAG
>NW_018425378.1:0-237 GCF_002113885.1 Mizuhopecten yessoensis
CCGAAGGAATAACCCCCAGTACGCCACGTACTCCCCACAGGCCTGCCACGGCCCCCCGCGACGCCTCCCCCCAATCAATAGGTCAAAGTCTATAGCAGCCATTGATGCTAAACTGGAGCGAGCTAGACTCAACCGGGAGAGGAAGATTGCAGAGAGAAAGGCCACGTGGGCTAGGAAATATGCTCGAGTGGAGGCTTCGATGCTACCGAAATCGACAAACGTCCCAGAATGTTAAAG
>NW_018425379.1:0-237 GCF_002113885.1 Mizuhopecten yessoensis
GTGTATTGTTACATCTGAAAAGGGTACTGATTTAAATAAATAATTTTGTATTGTTAAATTAAAAGAAGGTACTGATGTAGATATATATCTGTCTATTGTAACATCAGAAGGTGTGGTTTTTGTAGTATTATTGTTGAAGAATTTATATTCAAAAATGGAAAAACAATAAAGTAACTGTAGATCTCGGAATGTTGCAAATTGTTCTGAATTTTACATTGGACAAACTTGTTGTGAATT
>NW_018425380.1:0-237 GCF_002113885.1 Mizuhopecten yessoensis
ATACAAAATTTGAAGTCCATTCATAAACAGCAACTAGAATATGATGGGAAAACCTATATTGCACTGTTTTTTGGGGACTTTTTGCATTGTTCGAACTTGTTTTTTAAATAAGCATTTATAATTTCCAGTAATTTGAACAGGATTGACAATATTTAATTTTGTTCTATCCGATGTTTACCCTACCCACAAGTAATCCAGATTTGACAGGTAGTTTCTAGTTACAATCTATTTTATACC
>NW_018425381.1:0-237 GCF_002113885.1 Mizuhopecten yessoensis
GAGGCTATTGTGACATGGTTTCTGTGATTTCCGGTAGACTTTTGTCACAATGTTTTTGTGATTTCCGGTAGACTCATTTAACATGGTTTTATGATTTCCGGTAGACTATTGTGTTATAGTATCTGTGATTTCCGGTAGACTATTGTGACATGGTATTTGTGGTTTCCAGTAGACATTTTTGACAATGTTTTTGTGATTTCCGGTAGACTAATTTTACATGGTTTCAGTGATTTCCGG
>NW_018425382.1:0-237 GCF_002113885.1 Mizuhopecten yessoensis
TTATCTAAATCATAACATTTCTCATTAACCCTACCACAGCTAGTGAAATTTACTCTACTACATCTTGTGTCATTAACCCTACCACTACATGTGCCATATACCCTACCACAGTATGTGCTATTCACCTTATCACAGCTTGTGTCATTTACCCGACCACGCGATGTGTCATTTACTTTATCAAAGCTAGTGTCAATTACCCTACCACAGCTTGTGTCATTTACCCTACCAGAGCATGTG
>NW_018425383.1:0-237 GCF_002113885.1 Mizuhopecten yessoensis
ATTAATGCAGGGGTACCTCGAGGATTTGTCCTTGGCCCACTTCTAATCCTTCTTTACATCAATGATATCACCGAAACTATTTCCACTAATATTAGGCTTTTTACAGACGACACCTCTCTTTATGTAATTATAGATGAAGACCCAGCAAGCAGCACAAGCACTAACAACTGACCTTACAAACATGAATGAACAGGCAAACACATGGGACATACAATTTAACCCTAATAAAACTAAATC
>NW_018425384.1:0-237 GCF_002113885.1 Mizuhopecten yessoensis
GTACAGGATTACACTCTCAGACATCTGATATCGTACAGGATTTCAATGTCAGAGATCTGATGTCGTACAGGATTTTTACTCTCAGACATCTGATATCATACAGGATTTCACTCTCAGACATCTGATATCGTGCAGGATTTCACTCTTAGACATCTGATATCGTACAGGATTTCGCTCTAATACATCTGATATCGTACATGATTTCACTCTCAGAGATCCGATATTGTACAGGATTTC
>NW_018425385.1:0-237 GCF_002113885.1 Mizuhopecten yessoensis
ATTGGCCGTATTATATTACTTGCAGCTTGGTTTGTGAAACTCCAATGTGCTGCTGTTTTAATTTCAATTCGGGCATGGGCCCGTATTTATGAAATCGTTCTCATGCTCAAACAAGGAGTTTGTATTCAAGCCTAATTTCTTGCTCCGGTTATAGATTAATAAAAAAGTGTAATTTGTCACTAATAATGTTTCCAAAGTTTACATTTGACTTTTTGATCGTTTGACATGATTTAAGTG
>NW_018425386.1:0-237 GCF_002113885.1 Mizuhopecten yessoensis
CTTACAGGAAACATCCGCATTGTTGTTTAGCTCTACCGGGAAACAGGCAAATGCGATATGCTGTAACTTAAACACATCACGTATTAACTATTTGCATGCTACATGGTACCGACACCTATGTCCTGTATTATGTATGTAACAGTGAAAGAATCAAGCATAACGAGCACATGTGTTAGTATAAAGCAGGTGTGGATCATCCTAAGTTTGCGTGGGTGTACACGGAAACCTCTCGGGGGG
>NW_018425387.1:0-237 GCF_002113885.1 Mizuhopecten yessoensis
TTACTTATGGTACATTGTATAATGTTTGATGTTTTATTTATGATAAGATATTTGATGTTTTACTTATGATATGATATTTTATTTATGGTATGATGTTTGATGATTTACTTATTATATGATATTTAATGTTTTTCTTATGATATGATGTTTGATGTTTTACTTATGAAATGATGTTTTACTTATGATATGATGTTTGATGTTTTACTTATGATATGATGTTTTACCTATGATATGATG
>NW_018425388.1:0-237 GCF_002113885.1 Mizuhopecten yessoensis
TCATATATGTGTTTTTTGGCCCCTTGCATAGCACGTCGTCCAGGTTGAGGGTCACTGACGTTATCTGTGTAGAGGTGAGATGCACTTTTTGCTGTCATAGCTACAGCCATATTGTTTATTTTATGTGCAGCACAAGTAAATGGGAAAAAGTTGCTCTTCTCATTCCTTTGTTGTGGTGTCATCAATCCTTCTTTAACGTTTTCTTCAAAGATAGCATCTCTCTTTTCTTTGATGAGT
>NW_018425389.1:0-237 GCF_002113885.1 Mizuhopecten yessoensis
AGCTATGGAATGTTCTTTAAATCTGGACAGGTTATCAATTTCTCCAAAACATTGTGATGTATATCATGCATGTGTAGAGAGTTATGTTAAACATTTATGATACTGCACACGTGGGTGTACACATAACACACCAGTTGAAGTGGTATTTTGTTACCAATGATTTTTGAACAATTTTAATTCATTTGATATAATCTGAACTCATTCACCCCTGAAGTTTCATAATGAACTATTCCAACC
>NW_018425390.1:0-237 GCF_002113885.1 Mizuhopecten yessoensis
TATTGCTCATCATAGAGCCTCCATCCCTCCGACCTTGCCCCTCCTTAACGAATGGTGTGCATGTACTTCACAAGATCCAATATTTTTGATGGATGAGCAGAACCGTAAATCGATATAAAAACCAAAAAGGCATCAGACCATCTCTCAGTAGTATAGATCTTTTCCTGTAATTTAGGTTTCATGCACAGCTCCCCATTTTTGTTAATGAGTATCTTCTGTTCTTTAATGCTAGTAACA
>NW_018425391.1:0-237 GCF_002113885.1 Mizuhopecten yessoensis
ATTAATAGGTTTGGAAACTAGTTTTTGAAATAATAACTTTATCAGAGAAAAAAATGCGACTAACCTTTAGGAGAAAACCATCTGAATGGAATCAAAAATGCTTTTTAGGATAGCTGCGAAAACGTAGTTTTCTGACGACGAGATTTTATTTTTTTATATAATGCGGTCGGGGCAGAGGAGACAGGGTATTAATATTAGTACTATAGGAGGCCGGGTATTAATATGAGTACTAGAGTT
>NW_018425392.1:0-237 GCF_002113885.1 Mizuhopecten yessoensis
AAAAAAATCCTCTGGTTCTTAGCTAAAGCAATTTTTCATGTATATTACAAGTTAACGTTTTCACACAGAAAATTAAACAAAATGTGTATCCGCAATGAAGAATGAGACAGTTTCAAACAGGTTTATGTTATATATTATGAAAAGTTCTTGTTACACAACCAATACGTGTTTCTATGCGATGTTTCGATGACTTGTCCAGTGAAGCGTATGCACACAAAGGTGTAAAATGTGTACGAG
>NW_018425393.1:0-237 GCF_002113885.1 Mizuhopecten yessoensis
GTAATTCGTATTCAACAAACATACTTTTGTAAGGAGCTAGTGTTATATGTGCGTTTACCTCTGATAAGAATTCTTTGGCCATATAATGTATTTGTGATGTTTAGAAATTAATACGATTCAATGCAAACCTATACTTTGATGATTCAGAAAACATCTCGTTGATGAAAACTACAAATCAAAGTACTACTCACCAAACGCACCCAGCAAATAGGTCTGTAGACGGATGCTTGGATCAAA
>NW_018425394.1:0-237 GCF_002113885.1 Mizuhopecten yessoensis
GTACTGTAGATAAAGTATGCACTCTAGATAAAGTATATACTATAGTTAAAGTGTGAACTCTAGATAAAGTATGTACTATAGATTGAGTATATACTGTAGATAAAGTATATACTATAGATAAAGTATATACTATAGATAAGGTATATACTATAGATAAAGTATGTAATCTAGGTAAAGTATATACTATAGATAAAATGTGTACTGTAGATAAGGTATATACTATAAATAAAGGATTTA
>NW_018425395.1:0-237 GCF_002113885.1 Mizuhopecten yessoensis
GACCAAGTGTTGTTATTTTTCGGGTCGGTCCAAAATCCAAGATGGTCGTTATGGCCGCCATCTTGAAAAACACATTTTAAATTTCTCCAGTTCCACTGGTGCCATTGAGCTAAAAATTGGTGAAGATGTTTAGGAAAGGAAGTCGACAAAGTTTTGTCATCTTAGTCCTGTCAAAACTTCAATATGGCAGCCATTGTGGCCGTTTTGTAACATGATTGCGCAATCATGGTTTTCCTA
>NW_018425396.1:0-237 GCF_002113885.1 Mizuhopecten yessoensis
TGCTGTCCCTTCTATAGTTTGATGTTATAAATCGGGCAGCGCGGCATTGTACCTTTTCCAGCGAGTCGATGTTGTTTTGCCGGTAAGGGTCCCATATCGTGCAGCTGTACTTCAGGACGGATCTCACCAACGATTTGTATGCGGTTAGTTTCAGTGACGCTGGGCACTGTCGCAGGTTTCGTCTTAGGAATCTGCCTTGTTGGTTGTGTTACGGATATGAGAGTCCCACTTCATGGA
>NW_018425397.1:0-237 GCF_002113885.1 Mizuhopecten yessoensis
CTAGGAACTCGTTCTGACAACTGAAAAGGAACAGATTCTTGTGTCGAAGGATGTAACGCTGCTCCGCCCTGGAAGAAGTTAATGGTTGGAAATTAATGTCTGAAGAAAAAAAAGGAAGAAGTCAAAAAAAAAAATCAATTGGAAAATATTTATTCAACTGAATTAAACTGCATCTGATGTTTGAGGATAAAATACTGATCAAAAATGCTTTTCATCAAACCTACAACAGGATAGTGG
>NW_018425398.1:0-237 GCF_002113885.1 Mizuhopecten yessoensis
GGGTTGACGATAGTCAACTGGCATTGATAAAACATTCATTTAGTACACAGATAATATTGCACTACAGTAGGAAGGGTGGGGGGGTACATTCTTATGGGTTGTAGCCATGGTTTTATCATAGAAGTGATCGAGATCTATGGATTGTTATGATCAAGGATGTATAGACTTAGCATAAGTTTAGATTTATTATTTATTTTAGCAAGATTGGTTTGATAAACTTCTCATAAACATGTAATA
>NW_018425399.1:0-237 GCF_002113885.1 Mizuhopecten yessoensis
CACAGTTCCTGGTGTGTGGTGGTGTGGAACACACAGTTCCTGGTGGGTGGAGGTGTGGAATACAGTAACTGGTGTGTGGTAGTAAGGGGACACACAGTTCCTGGTGTGTGGTCATGTGGACACAGTTCCTTGTGTGTGGTGATGTGGGACACCAAGATCCTTATGTGTGGTGGAGTGGGACACACAGTTCCAGGTGTGTGGTGGTGTGGGACACACAATTACTGGTGTGTAGTGGTG
>NW_018425400.1:0-237 GCF_002113885.1 Mizuhopecten yessoensis
TAAAATACAGACTACTTTGTATTACTAACTAACAACCCTCAACATATACTGTAAGTACTAAATTACAATACCACGAGGAAAAAACTGTCTGACAAACTGAATCTTAACTTAAATTGTATAGCATATTAAACACCAAACACAAACAGTTTAGAATAAACTTAATCCAAACAGTACAATTCATACAATGTACTTACCTTTATTTTCGTGTGACGTGTGATTTTCTTTTTGGATTTTCGT
>NW_018425401.1:0-237 GCF_002113885.1 Mizuhopecten yessoensis
CCATTGTTTGCTGACACTTTGGGGAAATGACGATTAGTTCCGTCTCTTCCTGATTAAGCTTAAGCATGATGGCGTTCATGCAGGTACTGATATCTGTCAGACAGGCTTCCAGACTTTCTGAGACGATATTCCAACTGTCCTGTGGTTTGATGACCATGTAAATTTGTTTGCCATCGGCATAGCAATGATAGCGAGGCTATGGCGACGACAAATCTCTCCAATCGGTTTGGAGTACAT
>NW_018425402.1:0-237 GCF_002113885.1 Mizuhopecten yessoensis
GGAAAAGTGGTCCTCCTTTGGGAAAGTGCTCAAAATAATAAAAAAACAAAACAGGGGTGATCAAGTTTCTCTAAACTGCGACTGGTGTTTCCCGGGTTAAATAAGTTTGTAATTGCAAATATCTATATGTTCTATGTAGCGAATGTGTAACGCAGTTTACTTACGACTACAAAATAAACGGTGAAGTTTTTTTTTTTTTTTTTAAATATTTAGGCATGTGATTATTTTCCTTAATAA
>NW_018425403.1:0-237 GCF_002113885.1 Mizuhopecten yessoensis
GCATGCAATATTGTGACTACTACATGCAGGCACAAGACATGGAAACATCTAAAATACATTGGCTAGTGCATTATACTCAAATCAAAATATTAGGCATTAAATTTCAAACGGTTGAAGACTGAATTTTTTACAAATTAAGAAAACAAGAGTAAGAATTCCTCATATGTTTTGCCAAAAATTGTTGATTACTATTTCAAACACAAGAATGTAATATATAATTATCTAATATTTGTGTAT
>NW_018425404.1:0-237 GCF_002113885.1 Mizuhopecten yessoensis
GTTCTAAGCATCTCGCCAATATCTTTCTCAACTCCCTGGGCGCTTCGGCGCTCTGTCAGTTGGCTGAAATTTGGTAAAGCACCTCAAGAGTGAGTACCCTTCCATCTATGAAGAGTATTTGATTCTACTATATTTGGATCTTGAGAAGAAGATTTTAGAAATTTTAATCAATTTGACTATTTTTGGCCCGCTCCTCAGGCCCCTGGGGGCTGGGGATCATATAATTCACAATTTTGG
>NW_018425405.1:0-237 GCF_002113885.1 Mizuhopecten yessoensis
AACACATGTGTATTTTACTTGTTATATGTTTGAAATGGTCTAGAGCATCCTCGATATCCAGGGATTATGTTCACTTCCCTCTCTGCGCCCCTGGAATATGTCAAAGCAAAATTGAAGACCCGGAGTGCTCCACCTTGTGGATGAGACATGGAGGCTAGTTTGATTCTAAAAAATCTTTTGGTCGCGTCATAGTAAAACTTACTGGCGGGAATCGCTCCTCTATAATCTTCAAAGAAC
>NW_018425406.1:0-237 GCF_002113885.1 Mizuhopecten yessoensis
GAATCTTTCATTCCGTCTTCTGTTAGATTATGGAAAAATATACCAACCAATGTCAGAGAGCAGCCATCCATCAACCGTTTTAAATCTAAAATTCAACGCAGCCCTGATGTATTGCCTATTTATTATTATGCGGGAAATAGAAAGTTAAACGTTTTACATACAAGCTTGTGACATGTGCTTATAGTAGTTTATAATATGATTTGTTCCGAGTTAATATTATTAATGATCCAGCGTGTG
>NW_018425407.1:0-237 GCF_002113885.1 Mizuhopecten yessoensis
CTTCATCCAAATGTACGCGTATCGTATCAATACATCGTATAACATTTCATTTCGTTCGACTGCAGATTTTCATAGAAATCAATCATAATATCACATAGAAATTGATTAATTAAACAAGAGATATTACAATGACAAACTCGAGCAGCATGCATGACATACCGTATCATGTACCATACCGTATCATTGATAGTGTATATCATCGATAACAATTCAAAACACAAACAAACATGTATTGAA
>NW_018425408.1:0-237 GCF_002113885.1 Mizuhopecten yessoensis
AAATTGCATCATGAACACAAATGAAACCTAACAGAGGAATGAAATACAATATGAACTGCCGCTGTTAACGACAGTAGGTAGATTACTAAAAGTTCCCCCGGGATGTCTTACCATTGTAGGCAACTGTGCTCAATAATCCTCAATAAAATGTCTTTTGGAGATTTGTCTGCAGAAGCACCTTCCGTTGTGGCACATGTTTATACAGAGTACACTTTAATCAGGTTAATCTGTTCATGT
>NW_018425409.1:0-237 GCF_002113885.1 Mizuhopecten yessoensis
CAATATGTCTCATTTTTCCTTTGTCTAGTCCACACTTGAATGTACATGTAGCACCTATATTGTCCATCATTCTCAACTCTGATACCAAAAGGGCAATCAACTTATCCATAATTCTAAGAAACATGTGGAGGTTATCAATTACAACATCATGCAAAGGTATGCTATCAAACAGAGGTTTGTTTGTCATGGAATATTGTGTTTAGGAATTACCAACTCCACTTTCATTATAATTGATTC
>NW_018425410.1:0-237 GCF_002113885.1 Mizuhopecten yessoensis
ACTGCATACATTACGTATAATCGCTGTCTTCATACAAATCAGCTTATAAAGCTACAGAAACCGATAACTTCTTTCATAAAATATAACTTGTCTTGATACAGATATAATGTAATAATCTATACAACATACAACTCTATACATACAAAATAACTGCTGTCTCATAGAAATTGACAGTACAAATGAAACAAGCCTTAGAAAATAATAGTATATAACATTTGATATAGTGCCTTATTTAGC
>NW_018425411.1:0-237 GCF_002113885.1 Mizuhopecten yessoensis
CGGCCATACAACTGGATACAGCAATGCTGAGGCCCGGGCATACAATGTGATACAGTAATGTAATGGTCCCGGGCATACAAAGTGATACAGCAATGTAGAGGCCCAGGCCACACATCGGGATACAGTAGCATTGTATGTAGAGGCCCCGGGATAATGTTTTGTTGACGCCCCTGACAGACAATGGGATACAGTAACAGACGTCCGGAGCTCACATCAGGATACTGTTTAAAAGACGCA
>NW_018425412.1:0-237 GCF_002113885.1 Mizuhopecten yessoensis
AGGGTGACTAAATATTACTTTCTTTTAATTCAAAATTATTCAGACCATATATATGCTGACATCTTTCATTTGCTATCCTTGATTATGTAATATTGTAATCGTTGTTTCTTAGTATGATTTTACACTAAGTAATATTTTCTTGAAATAACAAATTGTCATTCACCTTCATTATGTAAATACAAATGTATCACACACAATATATTGATCTACTGAGGGGGGATTTAAGGCCAGAACCCC
>NW_018425413.1:0-237 GCF_002113885.1 Mizuhopecten yessoensis
GTTTCTTACAATGAAAAAGGTAACATGTCTTAGATGTATGAGACATTCTTATATGTGTGAATGTATTTAAGTAGATAAAAATAAGTTAATTGATTAATTCATTTTTATGTATTGCAATAGAAGTGTTAAATTGTAATTGATTGACTTTGCTTGAATTAGTCTGATTTGATCGTAAACACTAAATAGCTTATAGTTTAATCAAACCATTTAACCAGGTGTTGTGTGTTGTTTATTTCT
>NW_018425414.1:0-237 GCF_002113885.1 Mizuhopecten yessoensis
GCATAAAACACACATCTTCGGATTACAAACACAGTAACATAGAACACACAACTTCGGGATACAAACACAGTAACATAGAACACACATCTACGGATTACAAACACAGTAACATAGAACTAACACAGAAACATAGAACACACAACTTCGTATTACAAACACACAATAACATGGAACCCACAACTTCGGATTACCAACACAGTAACATAGAACTAACACAGTAACATAGAACACACAACT
>NW_018425415.1:0-237 GCF_002113885.1 Mizuhopecten yessoensis
AAATGACTCTTTCGGCATATCCAGCTTTGATGGTGCTAGAAGAAGAGCTGAAATGATGTATATTGTTATCCTTTGTCCATTCTTTTATCCATCTATTATAAAATTCAGATCCCGCGTCTTTTCTCAGGCGCTTGCAGAGCTGTCCCTTTACTGTGAATTTTTTAATGCTTTAAGTACTTCTTTCCCCTGTTTGGCTTCGAGAAGTTCCACCCTTAATAACCTACTGAATACATCAAT
>NW_018425416.1:0-237 GCF_002113885.1 Mizuhopecten yessoensis
GTCTATACCCAACTTATAAGACGCCATGCTATTTCAATTTCATATAGATTGAACCAATGTTTTCAGAAAACACGTCTTTCTAAGTAAAGTGTTATCATTATTGTGTATTCGTAAGGCTGTACTGTATTTAGAAAATGAACTGTCTTTGATGGTCTGAGAACAAAACAACATGGTGAATGTTAAACGTGTTACCAGTAATTATGTAAACAAAGTATTAGTTTGATACCTCTGACAAGA
>NW_018425417.1:0-237 GCF_002113885.1 Mizuhopecten yessoensis
ACAAATGAACAATAACTGCATACATGAATATCCGTTATTACTACTGATAACCGTAGTGGACCTCCTTGTATAACACTTGGTTGATTGACTCTCGTCGTAACAAAATGACAGATAAATATCACAGGCTAATGTAATTTGGAAAATGAATTATGATAGTGGAAAGTGAATAAACTTACTGTTAATTTGATACTATTTTCATGATTTTAAAAATATCCAGGTGAGCGACACAGGCCCTCC
>NW_018425418.1:0-237 GCF_002113885.1 Mizuhopecten yessoensis
AAGTACATTAACCCACTAGGAACTAGGGAATCAAGTACATTAACCTGCTATATGTATATAGCTAGGAACTAGGGAATCCCATGCATTAACCCACTATATATATAGCTAAGAACGAGGAAATCCAATACATTAACCCACTAGGAACTAGGGAATCTAATACATTAACCCACTAGGAACTAGGGAATCCAATGCATTAGCCCACTAGGAACTAGGGAATCAAGTACATTAACCCACTAG
>NW_018425419.1:0-237 GCF_002113885.1 Mizuhopecten yessoensis
AATATATCTTAAGATAAATACTTGAGGTAACTATGTCAACTTATGCTAATTCAGTAAATGACTGGATATGGAGATAAGACATATGCTACTATCTTTATCCTGTGTTAAAGATATAGAGGTTACACAATATGGTACGTATTTCACTCGAGTTAGTTAATTTTCAGAAGTTACAAAAGACACGAGCTTAAGCGAGTAGCGAGTGTCTTTCTGTAACTTTTGAAAATTAACTAACGAGAG
>NW_018425420.1:0-237 GCF_002113885.1 Mizuhopecten yessoensis
CGTTTACTATACGACATACCTGTGTACGTGTACTGTACGACATACATGTGTATGTGTACTCTACGGCACACCGGTGTATGTGTACTGTACGACATACCTATGTATATGTACTGTACGACATACCGGTGTATGTGTACTGTACGACACACTGGTGTATGTGTACTGTAGAACATACCTGTGTATATGTACTGTACGACATACTTGTGTATGTGTACTGTACGACAAACCTGTGTATGT
>NW_018425421.1:0-237 GCF_002113885.1 Mizuhopecten yessoensis
GCGAACACGGAATAAATTTCTGACGTTTTGCAACAGTGTATTTTTTTTAAAATTAAGATCTACTATCAATTTTTAAGATAATCAATGCTTGTTAAACATGCTAGTATTATGAATTAAATTATTAATGAATGTGCAAAGTGGAACTATTTGCTGATTGCTCAACTGTGTATATCGTCATCGTTGACAGCGCAACGTCTTTACCGCGAAAAAGGCTGTTCAATTAATGTTGTTTTCATG
>NW_018425422.1:0-237 GCF_002113885.1 Mizuhopecten yessoensis
CATGCTTGAGCATGAGAACGGTTTCATGAATACGGGCCCAGGTCCGGCATGGATGACATAGAGATAGGAACGACAGTGTGAACTCCCCAAAACAGACAGTGTAACTGTCATTGCCATATGGCAATCTAGTATTGTTGTTTCAGTAGGAGAAAGTTAGATTAAATTGTCGCATGTGCCTAATTAGACAGGCTCAATAGCTGGTACGTGCTCATGAATAATTAATGTTGTATAGATTGT
>NW_018425423.1:0-237 GCF_002113885.1 Mizuhopecten yessoensis
CAATTGGGGGCAGCAGGTACAATTCTTACGCCCTACCTGCAGGATCCTCCCAAGCACATAAAAAGACAATTTACAGTTAAAAAGAGGACATACCTGTGGTTTCCACAGACTCTTTAACAGGTTTCGTTGTTACAGGCACATCTAAATAAAAGTATTCAAAATATTGTAAATATCAGCTTCATTAAAATTCCCGGATTTGTTTGTTTGTTTGATTTTGTTTAACGTCCTATTAACAGC
>NW_018425424.1:0-237 GCF_002113885.1 Mizuhopecten yessoensis
ACATTTATATAGCGCCCTATATAATTTGTAAAATTACTCTAAACCACCGCTTTACAACATATGGATAATAGTAATAGTTAAAACAAAAACAAAGGCTTACAATCAATTTTATACATTTAAGCAAACAATGTGCACATACACACACACAACATGTAATTGAACAAATACATGACCTCTTTGCAGAGACCATACAATGCAGATGTGAAGAGGTGAGTTTTGATGTCCCTCTTGAATTTG
>NW_018425425.1:0-237 GCF_002113885.1 Mizuhopecten yessoensis
TGACGTAACATTCAATACCTGCTCCCAAGAGAAGATAACTCTGCATTACGCAGAGACGGAATAGAATGAAGGTACAACGTCAATAAGCCGGTAGGCATAGAGGTGGGTCTTTTTAATTTGTTTTCAAATGTACAGAACACTGTCATTGTATATTAGAATAATATCTGGAAAATAATACAAACAATACATACACAAATTCCGTCTTTGCGTATTGCAGAGTTATCTTCTCTTGAGAGC
>NW_018425426.1:0-237 GCF_002113885.1 Mizuhopecten yessoensis
CCAGGTCATTTACAACCAATGCCTCAAGGTGTAGCTCAACATTATATCTGGTCAGTGTAATGTGGGTTTCACCGATTATGTCTAGAAGTGTTATGCCGTCGGCTTGTAGAGCATTTTGTGAGCTCTTCTTGATACTGGCCCCTATGTGAGTAGCAACTGATGACTTTATCATGCTAATTTCGGCGCCTGTATTGGTATAAATCCTCCGGGCGTTCTCCAGGCTCAAGTCGGATGTTG
>NW_018425427.1:0-237 GCF_002113885.1 Mizuhopecten yessoensis
ATATATATATATAAATCCTAACTAAAAGGAACATTGTCTCAGCCGATACAACTTTTAATGCCATATATGGATACAGAAAATGGTGCGACTAACATTGAAATCTATGATAAAAGTACAATACGAAAGAAATAATTCCAGGTGTTCTGGAAGGGTAAGCGTCTTCTCCGTCTGTACACCTGTCATCTCGAGAGTTAGAAACACTCCGCGTCATTGATACGTATTTCTCCTGTCGGATGA
>NW_018425428.1:0-237 GCF_002113885.1 Mizuhopecten yessoensis
TTGACTTAATTGATAGCCCATTAGTCAAAGAGGGGTGACTTTATTGTCTTTTGGTACGTGATAATTTGCGTGATAGTACGTTGATAATCATGAAAATACTTGATAATTGGTCAATAATTTGATGTCCTAACGGTCATTATCAATGACATAAAATGAAGACAAGTTTCCAGTCGTCCTTTCTGATACAGGTTTGAGTACAGCCGACATCCTCTACTTCCGTGGCCCAACAGACTGCGC
>NW_018425429.1:0-237 GCF_002113885.1 Mizuhopecten yessoensis
CTGCATAGCCATCTTCTCTATACAATATGACAAAGAGAAAATATCTTGTCCATAAAATATGATACAGACAAATCTAGTGTGTACTATAGGTAAGGAAATATCTAGGCTATATAACACAGAAAATAGCTTCTTTCTTCCATACGAAACACACAAAATCAGCTCCTTCATTGAACTGACAGACCATACATAAAACAATATGGCTGAGAGAAACATTAAGTCTGTGTATTTAATGACTTT
>NW_018425430.1:0-237 GCF_002113885.1 Mizuhopecten yessoensis
ATGCTCTTTTCAACCAGACAAAGATAAAGCGAGAGATTCAGCAGTATCATTTTACAATCTGGACGGATCATGATACGCCAAACACGTTAGATCTTGTTCTGTTTCATCGTCGCGTGAAGCTTCACAAAACTGTTCTTCCTGGACAGATGGTTATTCACTGCAGGTAAAATGATAATAGAGGGGGAAAAGTCCTGCATGTCACTTATATCAGCATCAGAAAGATTTTTGGACACATAT
>NW_018425431.1:0-237 GCF_002113885.1 Mizuhopecten yessoensis
TTGATTTTAGTATTGTTTAGTCTTGTAAAAGAAGCGGACTGCCTTAAAACAAATGCGAGAAAAAAAATCGTTTGACTGCACAGTCGTTATTAGTTTTCTGGTAATATTTACATAGCAGTATATATAACAACACATTGAAATATATTTCTATAATGTATTGTAGATGAAACTCATGTAGTGGAAGATATCGTAATAATACATAGATATATACACCTTAAACTTTAACATGATTTGTAC
>NW_018425432.1:0-237 GCF_002113885.1 Mizuhopecten yessoensis
CCGAGGGGTTCCACATATACGGAAACATAATACTACCAGTTCTGTACGAGAGGTTCCACATCTGTCCGAGAGGTTCCATATATACGAAAATAAAATGATACCAGTTCTGTCCGAGGGGTTCCACATATACGGAAACATAAAACTACAAGTTCTGTCCGAGGGGTACCACATATACGGAAACATAAAACTACAAGTTCTGTCCGAGGGGTTCCACATCTGTCCGAGGGGTTCCACATA
>NW_018425433.1:0-237 GCF_002113885.1 Mizuhopecten yessoensis
ACTTAGAGGCAGAGCTAAAAATACAGTTTTTGGGTTTTGTAACAAATAAATAACAATGTATCAAGAATAGAATCCTCCTTTCACGTGTACACTAAATTTTATGACATTTCCTGAAAGGTACATGTAAATTGACCTATTTCACACAGAAATAATGCAAACTAACAGAGTCAGTGTTTTAATTTTAATCAGGCACCTAAGTATGTAATATGTTGTTGCTGTCAGCTTTGGTTTTGTTTG
>NW_018425434.1:0-237 GCF_002113885.1 Mizuhopecten yessoensis
TGCCTACTCAGAGGTATATTGAACCCTTTCCTGTGAGACATGCTTAAACATTACCTCAATTATACATGTTCTGTCTCTGGTCCTGTTCAGTAGATACCCTGCAGTTATATACACGAAAGACAATGACCATATTTACAATACAGTAATGAGGTATACTATTTGTCTTGCAGCATATATTGCAATAATTTTCTTAACTGATTTTCAGAAGGTTTCAGCTCAGTCATGATTTCATCGTAC
>NW_018425435.1:0-237 GCF_002113885.1 Mizuhopecten yessoensis
CTATCTAAACCATTTGTCTGAAACAAAACAACATTCAATAACAAGTCAACAGTTACCTTTAATGTAAATTTGTCTTTTTGAAGTACACCAGTTTCATTTAGATATAACATTTTATTAAAGATTACAATCAATCACTCTCCAATATCCCATCATACATTGTGAGAGGCTTACAATGCATATTAAAAGTGTATAACAGGAAAGAGAGTAGTGTGCTTCCATCAAGGAAAACACCAGTGA
>NW_018425436.1:0-237 GCF_002113885.1 Mizuhopecten yessoensis
CCTTTTTGAGGAGACGATGTTCAAGGTTGATTAAGATCTTCAGAGGTTTGAACGCCAAATTAACATATATTCAAATAATTGCACCTAAATGAAATAGTATCTCCAACCGAGCATCAGTTTCTTAGGTAGTTTGTTTGCCGACACAATGCAATACTTGCCATGCAGATTAGTGAAAATGGTTGGACATCCGGGTTTTGAATTTCATGAAGCTACAAGTTAAGAATAGTGGCCTAATAG
>NW_018425437.1:0-237 GCF_002113885.1 Mizuhopecten yessoensis
ATTTTTAGATTGCAGTAATTTATCAATAAAAAAAATTGAGGAAGATTCCCAAAAAATAATATTAGGCGTGTATGTACGGACAATTCTTTTGATCAATTAATATTAAGATGATTCTTAACAGAGATTTTTTGACTCCATTTTTCAAAATAAGGCATTTACATTGATTTATTTTTACAAGCAAACATGTGATTCTCAGAATTAATACAATTATACACCTAAATATATTGCTAAACTTAC
>NW_018425438.1:0-237 GCF_002113885.1 Mizuhopecten yessoensis
AGATGAATATTGTAAATCGTTTCATTTTCATGTGTACTTCATTTTGCAAACTACATGTATTAATTCATGCAAAAATGTTTTATTCAAAATCATTTGCAGTATTTGTGTCAGTGATTAAATCAGTAATAGTTCAAAGTATCCTCTTCTTCGATAATTCCTGCACCAGTATTTGAGTATTATCCACATTAAATTATCAGAAGTGTTTCTAATTTAAGTCCTGAACATCAGTAAAACAGA
>NW_018425439.1:0-237 GCF_002113885.1 Mizuhopecten yessoensis
TCAAGGGGTTAAATTGTTTGAGAAACAAATCTAATTGAGCGACATAAGCGTTGAAACCCCTGCATATTCAAGGAAGACGGCGAATCCACAGTCTGATTAAAATAATATCCTCCATTCTCTACGGATCACGTAAGGTGATACGTAAAGAATGAAGGATATGATGTTAATCAGATTGCCGAATCCAAAAGGAACTAATTCGTATCAAAGAGTTGTATTTCCTCCACAAATTGGTACTTA
>NW_018425440.1:0-237 GCF_002113885.1 Mizuhopecten yessoensis
TACTCAATGTTAATTACACAAACAACAACACTACACCTGTGTAACGTCTTTTTATTTCATATTAAAAATAACCAGCACATCAAACATCGTGAATAATAATACAAATACTGTTATTAAAACAGCGTTAAGTAATACGAGGCGTGCAGTATCCGGAATTTTGACTCCGCCTTTCCCATTCGATATTTCTACAACCTACTTCCTTGTCTCGAGAGACGGATTCAAGGTTATCAGGAGGAG
>NW_018425441.1:0-237 GCF_002113885.1 Mizuhopecten yessoensis
CTGTCAAAGTACTGATATTGCTCGGGATCTTTTTCATGTAGCTAACCACCAGTACCACTAACGCTATTTGTCTTAAGGGAATAACAAAAAGAAAGAAAAGGAAACCCTACAGGTTTAATAAAAAGATTCAGAATATTTTCACTCAAAAAGTAACGAAAGCATTGATTTATATGTTGCATATTATGCCGTACAACGGCGTCTGTCCGTCGTCCGTCGTCAACTTTTCACTTTAAAAGC
>NW_018425442.1:0-237 GCF_002113885.1 Mizuhopecten yessoensis
ATTAATAGGTTTGGAAACTAGTTTTTGAAATAATAACTTTATCAGTGAAAAAAATGCGACTAACATTTAGGAGAAAACTATCTGAATGGAATCAAAAATGCTTTTTAGGATAGCTGCGAAAACGTAGTTTTCTGACGACGAGATTTTATTTTTTTATATAGTGCGGTGGGGGCAGAGGAGACAGGGTATTACTATTAGTACTATAGGAGGCCGGGTATTAATATGAGTACTAGAGTT
>NW_018425443.1:0-237 GCF_002113885.1 Mizuhopecten yessoensis
TTTTGGACACGGTAATTTGCATAGTTCTAAAACGAGTCTATTTTTCATACTTGCTTAACAGTTGGTTACTGATTATATCTTTTAACATCAGGAATTTCAAAAAAAATATTTGTTTAGAGTTAAAGATATAAAATATGTAATATTCATGTTTTGTTTAATGAATGGGCAACAGGCAAAACAAAATAATAACAAGGAGGGCCTGTGTCGCTCACCTGGATATTTTTAAAATCATGAAAA
>NW_018425444.1:0-237 GCF_002113885.1 Mizuhopecten yessoensis
AACGGATCAGGTTTGGACGGATTGTACATTGCAGGAGTAAGCTTTAACATCAATGGAGCATCTTATTTTCCATGTATTGATAAAAACACATACTGGACAACGGAAACTGGCTCTTTGCATATCTCGAACATACCATACACTACCGGATCAATGTCAAATGCAAAAATATTTGCTTTCAAGGTATCGGTTCTCGCGTTTCCCGAGTCGGTGAAAGCACTTTCAACTTACAAACTTACA
>NW_018425445.1:0-237 GCF_002113885.1 Mizuhopecten yessoensis
TAAACTCGGTTACATATACATTAAGCAGTTCCATTGCGGATACAAGTTAAAGAGTATCTGTGTGACTTCAATTGAAGCTATTTCAATTTTCCATTTTGCCTCAGTTCACAATTTTAAATTATCGTAATATTGTGAAAGTAACATTATTGTTTCAATCCATTTGATCAGCTAGCATACTTTGGGGAAATATGTATTATAGAAACATGTGCTGGTTTTATTTTATTTTCTTCAAAATTA
>NW_018425446.1:0-237 GCF_002113885.1 Mizuhopecten yessoensis
ATAACAAACATTAATCAAATCTCCATTAGAATGTGCAATAAGGCATTGAACACGTTTGGCGTGCTAAAAAGTACTTTACCGGCTTTAATATTACATAAAAATGATTCTGTAGACAGAATATATGTATGGTAACTATATATAGCCAAGTTGACAATGACGGTTATATTTTAAATTTTGTGAAATTTTTGCACTTTTTTCTGATAAAAAGTATCACTACGTTTATTATGTGTATACCAA
>NW_018425447.1:0-237 GCF_002113885.1 Mizuhopecten yessoensis
CCAGTATTCGGTCTGTATCATTACCCAGTATCCGTTCTGGGACATACACCAGTATCCGGTCTGTGACATCACCTGGTATCCGGTCTTTTAAATTACCCAGTATTCCGGGTTTAAGGAAAATTACCAGTATTTTGTTGAGTGATACGCATGTTTATCGATGTGAGTTTGTATATGTGCCATCACTGCCACCATCCGGATTTAAACATTATATGAATGTGAAAGTAAATCGATTAAAAA
>NW_018425448.1:0-237 GCF_002113885.1 Mizuhopecten yessoensis
ACAACAAATCAATACCAACAACTTCGTCAGCTTACATTCTTTGACAATCGCTGTGATCTTATAATCATTACTAACGTTGGTCTCATTCTTTGTGTGTTCCATTTTGAGCTCACGAGCCGACCCGTGATCATTCATTGTACTTGGCTAACATCACGTCTTCCTCCAGCATTGTCTGCAAAACTCAAGCTCGGACACTGTAAGCTGACCAGAGATTGGTAAGTCAATTATTCATGACGA
>NW_018425449.1:0-237 GCF_002113885.1 Mizuhopecten yessoensis
GTTGTTACCTCCATTACCAACTTGCTCGATAATGTATGATTTTTTATTCGGGTTTAAACTTCGATCTGATCCAGTTAAAAAATGATTCTTCCATGCTTCTAAATCGGGTTTATATAGATCCGTATCCGTTGAACCTGTGATTGGTTTACAGGAATGTAATATGGAATTACGACATTATTAAGTAAACTATCTGTTACATACATCCTTCTCAATATTGGTTGAGACTCAATACCCACA
>NW_018425450.1:0-238 GCF_002113885.1 Mizuhopecten yessoensis
TTCAAAGCTGCAAGTTCAATGCTTGGCCAAGTAGCATGTGTTGGATCATTAAACACGATCTGAGCAATTCTAATAGTATTCTTTAATCTTTTATCCTTAGCACTATTTAAATGTTATTTAAAAATTTGAGGTCATGTGCAAAAAAAGTTCTTATTGATCCCTTTTTTTTTAGATTTTATGCAGTGCATACAAAGGTGAATACCATCAAGAAAGCAGCCGTGGAAATTGACACCACATC
>NW_018425451.1:0-238 GCF_002113885.1 Mizuhopecten yessoensis
CCCGGTACATGATCAAACATTAGTCTTCAATTAAGAGGTGATTAAAAAAGGAAGGGAATTAAGTTCATACACATGACAAATGACTTGTACCAGATAAGCTATACCTTTCAAATACAAAATGATAAAATGCAACATTTCACAGTTGCGCAACTAACTAAAGTATTTAAGGATAACTAATAGAACTAAATTTTTCTTAAAACAAGAGGCCCATGGGCCTTAACGGTCACCTGAGTCTATA
>NW_018425452.1:0-238 GCF_002113885.1 Mizuhopecten yessoensis
GGGGGGGGGGTCTAGAGAAGAAATTGAAGTGTAAATCTTGAACACTTCCTGTTAAGGCCCCTGGGTCTATGTTGTTAAATTTTTACTGTACAATCTGACTAGTGGTCTACTGTTTTTGCGGTGTACCCAGGTAACTTTACTTAGTATGGTATAAGGTGGTATGTACAATCGGAGGTAAACAACCCACCACACCGTATATATACCTGTGGTGGTTATGTATTAGGTAAGTGGCTGAAAT
>NW_018425453.1:0-238 GCF_002113885.1 Mizuhopecten yessoensis
GGGGGGGGGGTCTAGAGAAGAAATTGAAGTGTAAATCTTGAACACCCCCTGTTAAGGCCCCTGGGTCTATGTTGTTAAATTTTTACTGTACAATCTGACTAGTGGTCTACTGTTTTTGCGGTGTACCCAGGTTACTTTACTTAGTATGGTATAAGGTGGTATGTATAATCGGAGGTAAACAACCCACCACACAGTATATATACCTGTGGTGGTTATGTATTAGGTAAGTGGCTGAAAT
>NW_018425454.1:0-238 GCF_002113885.1 Mizuhopecten yessoensis
ACCCATCGTTTATACAAAATGGAGTCCCCTTGGACCAAGGATGCTATAGACTGAAGAAGTATTAAATCCCTTAATCCCTATGGTAGAAGAAGGATTTTAAAGGTTTTACCTCCATTTCCCCTAGTTGGCCCCGCTCCTCTGACCCAATATATCTATAAATATAGATAATATTAAAAAAAAAACATAAAAAAAACGCACTTACAAAACCGTACGTGAAGTGTCTGTATTTTACAAGATC
>NW_018425455.1:0-238 GCF_002113885.1 Mizuhopecten yessoensis
CACAGGAGGCCTCTTACATCACGTAGTCTTACACAGGAGGCCTCTAGCATCACGTAGTCTTACACAGGAGGCCTCTTACATCACGTAGTCTTACACAGGAGGCCTCNATATCCTTACACAGGTGGCCTCTTACATCACGTATCCTTACACAGGAGGCCTCTTACATCACGTACCCTTACACAGGAGGCATCTAACATCACGTACCCTTACACAGGAGGTCTCTTACATCACGTAGTCT
>NW_018425456.1:0-238 GCF_002113885.1 Mizuhopecten yessoensis
CCCGGCCTCCTCTGCCCCGGACGACGCAATATATAAAAAAATCCCCATCGTCATAAAGCTACGTTATCGCAGCTAGATTGAACCACAGGGGTTCGTTACACCTGTGTATGTGTATGTGTCTTGTGACCCTTATCAGAATAGCAAATGTGTATTTAAGACATTTGTAACGTACCCCTGTGAATGAACCGACTGCCTTGAAGAAAATCGCACCAGGGTAGGGAGATGGACGGGGGAGTCA
>NW_018425457.1:0-238 GCF_002113885.1 Mizuhopecten yessoensis
GGTTTCCAGAGGCTTCATAAACACTGTCACACCCTGCTCCCTCGGAGTGAGGGTTTCTAGAGGCTTCAGAAACACTGTCACACCCTGCTCCCTCAGGATGAGTTTCCAGGGGCTTCATAAACACTGTCACATCCTGCTTCCTCGGATGAGGGTTTCCAGAGGCTTCATAAACACTGTCACACCCTGCGCCCCAGGGATGAGGGTTTCCAGAGGCTTCATAAACACTGTCACACCCTGC
>NW_018425458.1:0-238 GCF_002113885.1 Mizuhopecten yessoensis
TCAAACTTAGATGGAAGTAACTATCAAGTGCTTGCAGTTTGACTCGACCCCGGGCAAGAGGTGTCCTAAAGTGCTTGGTGGTAAGGGGAGGTAAGTCATACAATTTTATTTTTACAATTTATTGACTGGTAAGTAACAAATTTCAGTAAATCCTTTTAGCTTGCAGCTTTCAATCAATTACTTTTTTACTGACATTTTTTTTTTAAACTTACGGAAAATTATCATTGTTGAATAATTT
>NW_018425459.1:0-238 GCF_002113885.1 Mizuhopecten yessoensis
GCCCAATACCAACTCATAACATCCATACACACCACGACAGAGTGAAACCAATACCAACTCATAACATCCACACACACCACGACAGGGTGAGCCCAAAACCAACTCATAACATCCATACACACCACGACAGGGTGAGCCCAATACCAACTCATAACATCCACACACATCACGACAGGGTGGGCCCAATACCATTTCATAACATCCATACACACCACGACAGAGTGAGACCAATACCAAC
>NW_018425460.1:0-238 GCF_002113885.1 Mizuhopecten yessoensis
TTTGTGGTAATGATCAGTGAGACATTTTATGTTTGTAGAATGCTGTCTACCTTTGTGGTAATGATCAGTGAGACATTTTATGTTTGTAGAATGCTGGTTACCTTTGTGGTAATGATCAGTGAGACGTTTTATGTTTGTAAAATGCTGGTATCTTTGTGGTAATGATCAGTGAGACGTTTTATGTTTGTAGAACGCTGGTTACCTTTGTGGTAATGATCAGTGAGACGTTTTATGTTTG
>NW_018425461.1:0-238 GCF_002113885.1 Mizuhopecten yessoensis
TCATACACTAGGGGGTTACAGAGAAATCATACACTAGGGTTTACAAAAGAAATCATACCCTAGGGTATACAGAGAAATCATACCCTAGGGTATACAGAGAAATCATACACTAGGGTATACACAGAAGTCATACCATAGGGTATACAGAGAAATCATACACTAGGGTATACAATGAAATCATACCCTAGGGTGAACAGAGAAATCATACACTAGGGTATACACAGAAGTCATACCATAG
>NW_018425462.1:0-238 GCF_002113885.1 Mizuhopecten yessoensis
ATGGAAAAAAATACCAAAAAAACTAATGTCGCTTTTGTAACAGTTAAGAGACGGGCCAACTTTTGTTTTATTTCATTCCACATGAATGTATAGGGACACCATTGTGAAGCCTGCCCATTCAGGATAAAATAATAAATGTGGGAAAACACAAACACTCGTGCCGCCAATCTTCTAGTGTCATGGACACTTTGATTTTTTATATTAATGATAAGCCTAAAGGTCGGTACCTGTTAATTAA
>NW_018425463.1:0-238 GCF_002113885.1 Mizuhopecten yessoensis
CCGTGTCTACACAGCACATTGTCTACACAGCACATTGATGGTTATATCATACCGTGTCTACACAGCACATTAATGGTTATGTTATACCGTGTCTACACAGCACATTGTCGACAAAGCACATTATTGGTTATGTTATACCGTGTCTACACAGCACATTAATGGTTATGCTATACCGTGTCTACACAGCACATTTTCTACACAGCACATTAATGGTTATGTTATACCGTGTCTACACAGC
>NW_018425464.1:0-238 GCF_002113885.1 Mizuhopecten yessoensis
TACCTCATTCACCGCTAGGTGTCGCTAGGATAGCAAGAGGGTATAGAGAGGCAGAATCCAGCGACAATCGGCCCAGTTCTGTTCTGATCTCGGCGTGTGTACAGCAGTGACAGATCGCAGGTATCTAATATATACGAGACCGGCTTTGTGTTGGAAAGATAGAAGTGACTGAATAAGTCTTGCATTGATCCTTACACTGCATGGAAGATATGTTAAATAAACGATTGAGTGCTGTAGC
>NW_018425465.1:0-238 GCF_002113885.1 Mizuhopecten yessoensis
TAACTCAGGTGACCGCTAAGGCCCTTGGGCCTCTTGTTAAAATTTATAGTCACAGCCTTCTCCCGTCATACATTTACAATTAAATGTCAACAATGATAATAGGCATAAACATAAAGTAGATATATATAAATCTATATTGAATTTAGTACCGGAATGTGACCGGTACAGATGGTATGAGGCTAAACACCTTCCCTCAACCATGGGACAACCCTTTCTGTAAAAAGGAATATTCACGAGA
>NW_018425466.1:0-238 GCF_002113885.1 Mizuhopecten yessoensis
ATGCAAAAATATATTCACTGGATAACAATGTACATTTAAGCAATAAACTGCATCTATGCAGTTTATTGCTTATATTTATATTTCCGTAATGAGAATTCGCAAAAAAGAATTTGTCTTTTCCAACTTTCAAATGTCCGCTTATTACCGTCAGGTCAGGTCAATATCTAGAATGGCAAAGATAACAGCCGACGTAGCGCGCTATTTACCATAAAAAATTGAAAAGGCTCCGCAACTTTCG
>NW_018425467.1:0-238 GCF_002113885.1 Mizuhopecten yessoensis
TTTACATTAAGCTGGTGTCCTGGTATATGTACATTAACCTGGTGTACTGATATATAAACATTAAGCTGGTGTCCTGGTATATTTACATTATGCTGGTGTCCTGGTATATTTACATTAAGCTGATGTCCTGGTTTATTTACATTAAGCTGGTGTCTTAGTATATATACATTAAGCTGGTTTCCTGGTATATCTTCATTAAGCTGGTGCCCTGGTATATTTACATTAAGCTGGTGTCCTG
>NW_018425468.1:0-238 GCF_002113885.1 Mizuhopecten yessoensis
GGGGTCTACCATCACCACGGTTGAAAGAGTGGGGTCTACCATCACCAAGATTGAAAGAGTGGGGTCTACCATCACTAAGGTTGAAAGAGTCGGGTCTACCACCACTAAGGTTGAAAGAGTCGGGTCTACCACCAATAAGGTTGAAAGAGTGGGGTCTACCCTCATTAAGGTTTAAAGATTCGGGTCTACCATTACTAAGATTGAAAGAGTGGGGTCTACCAACACTAAGGTTGAAAGA
>NW_018425469.1:0-238 GCF_002113885.1 Mizuhopecten yessoensis
TACCAAACGTGTGTATGGGAGTGTAACTGTCCACAGGGTAAGCATGCCACACGTGTGTATGGGAGTGTAACTGTCCACAGGGTAAGCATACCAAACGTGTGTATGGGAGTGTAACTGTCCACAAAGTAAGCTTACCAAACGTGTGTTTGGGAGTGTAACTGTCCACAGGGTAAGCATGCCACACGTGTGTCTAGGAGTGTAACTGTCAATAAGGTAAGCTAACCACACGTGTGTCTGG
>NW_018425470.1:0-238 GCF_002113885.1 Mizuhopecten yessoensis
TACTAGCTTTTTTTTTTGTTTCATTTTGTTCCATTGAAAAAAAAAAAATATGAAAAAAAAATTGAAATCTCATATTAAAAAATATCCCAAAAAATCTGAAGAAACTAAAGCAAGGTATGGGTAATTGTTCAGAAATTATTTGGTTATGCAATAGCGATGCCGTAGAAAAACAAGAGGTCCAGAGGGCCTGTATCACCCACCGTTTATACAAAATTGGTTCTCCTTTACCCAAGGATGC
>NW_018425471.1:0-238 GCF_002113885.1 Mizuhopecten yessoensis
AAACACTTTGTCCACTTCCGTTGCTTCCCCATGCCTGAAAGCCTTCTGGGAAATTGAGGCCGCATTCTGTCTACAAAAATATGATGGTAAACCTTACGGTATCGGTATTTAATACAGTTTTCTAGTGATATATCATGAATTCTCCATTTGATAAAAACATATGTTTAATGCAGGCAAGATAAACGAAATACTAAGGGGATAATATAGACACAAAAAACAGCGTACTATCCCCATTCTA
>NW_018425472.1:0-238 GCF_002113885.1 Mizuhopecten yessoensis
AGTCCTGTGAGCTTGATCCACTGCCTACAGACCTATTAAAGCAATCATGAGTAAATCATTGGTTGAGTCAAATGTTCCATTATGTTTCAAGAAGGCACATGTCAGACCATTGTTAAAAAAAGCCTGGAATGGACAAGGAGGAGTTGAAATACTACCGCCTAGTTTCAAATCTGCCTTTTCTGTCTAAGATCTCGGAGAAGGTTGTGTCCCGGCGTTTAGAGGTTCATCTCCATGCAAA
>NW_018425473.1:0-238 GCF_002113885.1 Mizuhopecten yessoensis
GTCCGGTCACTTTAACAACTTGTCATTATCACACTTTGTCACTTAAAGGTCCTATCACTTTTTCAACTTGTCATTATCACACTTTGTCACTTATACGTCCGGTCACTTTAACAACCTGTCATAATCACACCTTGTCACTTCTACGTCTGGCCACTTTAACAACTTGTCATAATCACACTTTGTCACTTCTACCTCCGGTCACTTTAACAACTTGTCATTATCACACCTCGTCACTTTT
>NW_018425474.1:0-238 GCF_002113885.1 Mizuhopecten yessoensis
TGTTGCAATCCCTTGGCCTTCAAACTCCTTCTTTACTCTTGTGGAGTGCCTAAGAATGCTTTGCCCATCGTCAATTACGGATGCAAATGTAAAACTGACCTAAACAACAACAAAAATATAGATGGAAATTGATACTTGTTAAACCATGATAAAAAGAAAATGTCACTCTGTGCTTTGATATCCTGTGACTTTATACAATATTCAAGATAATAATAATAAGCATTTAACATTTGATAAA
>NW_018425475.1:0-238 GCF_002113885.1 Mizuhopecten yessoensis
AACTGAAACTTTGTAGGAATGATCGAATCATGGTCCTGACAAAGGTTTTTTTTCTTTTCGGGTCAATCAGAAATACAATTTGGCTGCCATGGCCGCTATTTAGTAAATACTTATTTCAAACTTAAAAACAAGTTCTAATAGGCCGATCTCACTTAAAATCGGTCTTGGAATGATCAGCTCATGGTCCTGACAGAGTTAAGTTAACATTACACTATTTTTTACTCAAATTGGTACATAT
>NW_018425476.1:0-238 GCF_002113885.1 Mizuhopecten yessoensis
CATTTTTATTTTCGATCTACTTGAATGATCTAGAGGAGTTCCTGTATAATAATGAAATTGAAATTGTAGATTCTTATCCGTACCTTGGGTTATTGTTTAACTATACTGGAAACTTTGGTAAGGCGAAAAAGAAACTAGCTGAACAAGCCCAGAAAGCAATATTTGCTTTATATAGGAAAATCAGAAATATCAGTTTACCAGTAGACCTACAGTTTGAACTTTTTGATACATTAATATT
>NW_018425477.1:0-238 GCF_002113885.1 Mizuhopecten yessoensis
TTAATACATTAATAAAAATTCTATCAATAATGTAACGTTTCCTTTGGGGGCCAATGCATATATTACATGTAAAGGGGGCCCTGGTGGCTCCATCACCACCGATCTGCCACTGGAGTTGAAATACGATGTACGGTTTGTTTTATTGGACGCCATATTAACACCTTTAAACATTTTTTTCAGGTTGGTAAGGTTGGTAAGTATGGATTATTTTGACGGAATGATGATTTTGATAGGAACA
>NW_018425478.1:0-238 GCF_002113885.1 Mizuhopecten yessoensis
TAACTCATGTATAATATACTCCTGTAGAATGTGCTACATTGTTAATTCGTCTAAAATATACTCCTGTAGAATGTGCTACATTGTTAACTCGTCTATAATATTCTCCTGTAGAATGTGTTACATTGTTAATTCGTCTATAATATACTCCTTTAGAATGTGCTACATTGTTAACTAGTGTATAATATATTCCTGAAGAATGTGTTACATTGTTAACTCGTGTATAATATACTCCTGTAGA
>NW_018425479.1:0-238 GCF_002113885.1 Mizuhopecten yessoensis
AGCCTACCGTTTATTAGGCCTAATTCAGATTCAGATTAAGTTTGGGGTTTAACGTAATAATAATAATAGTCTTTATTTAAACTTGATTACATATTGAGTCAAAGACTCGTCTCCCATATGGTCAAGCATATTAAAAAATGTACATTATATACAACAATGATAAAATAGTCCTATGAATAGTTAATTGGTAAGATACATATGATGGTAAACTATTCCATATATATGGACCTTGATATGT
>NW_018425480.1:0-238 GCF_002113885.1 Mizuhopecten yessoensis
GTATAAAGATATACATGTACTATACTGATATATATTTGTAGAGTAACGGCATATATTTAGCCGACTAGATTAGGAAAACCGAACACGCACTCTTTGTCATATGGAATCGGTTATGATATTGATGGACGCTAAGATTGAAGTTGGTACACAGAGATCGTTGGTGTTGGAAAAAGGGGGAGGGGCTGAAATAAGAAAGGAGGTGGAGGGGAGAGACAGATGGGAATAGTCGAAGTAGGTA
>NW_018425481.1:0-238 GCF_002113885.1 Mizuhopecten yessoensis
GAATTGGGGTTGGTTTTAAACATTAACGCCAATTCCCTCATTGGGTTAGCCCATGTGCCCCTAAAAGCAACCCTCTGAACAAAATTTGGTCCCACTTGCCCAATGATGCTCGGGACATAAATTGGTTAAAATCCCTCCAATAGTACAGAAGTTGAAGGATTTAAAAAAAAAATAACCTCAAATTCTCTTTTTTGGCCCCACCCCTCTGCACCCAGAGGGGTCACACTCTCCGTTTTTA
>NW_018425482.1:0-238 GCF_002113885.1 Mizuhopecten yessoensis
TGATGTTATAGTTAATTAAGTAAAATACTGAAGCAGGAAACCTAAAGTATAGTTAATAACTCTGTCTATTGATTCAGTAATTAAGCACCATAAAATTATAGACTTCATAATTATGCAATCATTCATCCATCAGTTTACTACTTCCAGTAAACTGACCATCGGATATGTTTTTGAAACCAGATGCCTGTCACTTAGGTGCAATTTAATACAAAGACATATTAAACACACTACAATTAAA
>NW_018425483.1:0-238 GCF_002113885.1 Mizuhopecten yessoensis
CATTTGATCATGTGATCCCGATGTTAAACAGTGACATTTGATCATACAATCCCGATATTAAACAGCGACATTTGATCATGTGATCCCGATGTTAAACAGCGACATTTGCTCATGTGATCCCGATGTTAAACAGTGACATTTGATCGTGTGCTCCCGATGTTAAACAGTGACATTTGATCATACAATCCCGATATTAAACAGCGACATTTGCTCATGTGATCCCGATGTTAAACAGTGA
>NW_018425484.1:0-238 GCF_002113885.1 Mizuhopecten yessoensis
CACAACTTTTGTGGTTTGTTGCCTTTCATTCTAATAAGGGTTCTTTCCCGGCCACAGTAAATCTTATTTATCAGCATTAAGTTATGTTCACAAGTTGCATTGTTGAGAGGACCCTACCTCGTTCTTCATTGTTACTAAAGCATTAGAAGGTTTTAGACGACTAAGAGGCTCTCCTGATAAACGGGCCCCTATAACATATGACATACTCATTAAAATCTTTCACGTGTTGCCCATCATT
>NW_018425485.1:0-238 GCF_002113885.1 Mizuhopecten yessoensis
TGGGTCAGAAAATGATTTTAATAGGCTGAATTAAATCAAACTGAACATTTTCATAAGTCACTTTCAATACGGAATCAATTGAAAAATGACCCATCACTGAAGTGTTAGCGAGTTATTTGGAATGATTTTTAAATATACTGTACATCAATTTAAAGTAACATACATGTACCTTTTACTTGATGTATATATTATCTAGGTGCAAGATTTTGAAATATGCAAAATTCCGAGTTGTGAAATG
>NW_018425486.1:0-238 GCF_002113885.1 Mizuhopecten yessoensis
ACAAAAAAGGTGTAGGTATACTAACAATACAGGACAGGTAAAAAAACAGGTGAAGTTCGACAGTAATAAACATATAGTACAGGTAAGAATTTGGAGTATAAAAAAGATGACAATACTGAAACGAAAACTGAAAAATTACAATACTAGCGAAAAATAAAACTATTACAAAAAACACCATATAGGTGAGGAAACCATCAAAATCCAGGGACAAGCCAAGGCCATACAGGAATCTCGATAC
>NW_018425487.1:0-238 GCF_002113885.1 Mizuhopecten yessoensis
GGCAGGGAGGGAGACGGAGAGGGGGACAGGTAAATAATGGGTGGATTAGGGCAGGGAGCGAGAGGGAGAGGGGGACAGGTAAATAATGGGTGGAGTAGGGCAGGGAGGGAGAGGGAGAGGGGGACAGGTAAAGAATGGGTGGAGTAGGGCAGGGCGGGAGAGGGGGACAGGTAAAGAATGGGTGGAGTAGGGTAGGGAGGGAGAGGGAGAGGGGGACAGGTAAAGAATGTGTGGAGTA
>NW_018425488.1:0-238 GCF_002113885.1 Mizuhopecten yessoensis
CGCGATATGGTACACAAAGATAACAAAGACCGTCGCTTTCATTTTATTCAGTACCGCGAAATGGTACACAAAGATATCAAAGATCGTTGTTTTCACTTTATTCTGTATCGCGATATATGTTACACTAAGATATGAAAAATAGTCGCTTTCATTTCTCTCTGCATCGCGATATGGTATACAAAGATATGAAAGATCATCGCTTTCACTTTATTCTGTACCGCAATATGGTACACAAAGA
>NW_018425489.1:0-238 GCF_002113885.1 Mizuhopecten yessoensis
GTATGGCGGATATTTCGGTCTGCTGTTTGTTGTAGCTGTGGCTGTGTGGCGGATATTTCATGGTTTGGTGTTTGATGTAGCTGTTGCTGTATGGCGGATATTCAAGGTCTGCTGTTTGTTGTAGCTGTGGCGGTATGGCGGATATTTTAGGGTCTGCTGTTTGGTGTACCTGTGGCTGTATGGCGGATATTTTGGTCTGCTGTTTGTTGTAGCTGTGGCTGTATAACGGATATTTCGG
>NW_018425490.1:0-238 GCF_002113885.1 Mizuhopecten yessoensis
TAACCCCGACCAGCCCCTGAAGGAAATGTTCGTTTAAATTAAATGTAGTCTCTGTACATTAGTCAGCGCTATAACCACAACGTCTTAACTAATCTTAGTGTCTCATCAGAACCTCATGTTTAATAACCTATTTTTTCAATTAAAGATCAATATAAAGATTTATCCCGGGGGTGTATTCTAGTTATGCGGTTTTTATGTTCGTAAGTGGCACCGATGAAACTTTCGGGAGTGTTTTAAT
>NW_018425491.1:0-238 GCF_002113885.1 Mizuhopecten yessoensis
GTCACTTGAGACTTTGTCTCAGGTGACCTAAAAATGTTTGATCCAGTTTTTTTTTTTAAATAACACTTACTGTTAAATCACATTAGCTTTAGATCTGGATTGTACTATACAAATAACACTATATCAGAGTTAAATTAGTGAGTTATCTTTCTTGCATATAGGTGACATAATCATTAATGTATTTCAATTTGTTTGCTTCAGTTTTTTATGCAGAAGGAAATCCCTTATGATCCAGAGT
>NW_018425492.1:0-238 GCF_002113885.1 Mizuhopecten yessoensis
CCCACGACCAAACATCGCGCCATCACCTAACGGACATACGCGTGAACAGGGTTTTGCTACAACACCCAATGGACACAGAAGTGGGCGCGGAACAAGATTCGGGGCTCAGTCAAACGGAAGTAGGCACTACGGTCCTAGGACATCCGGCGGAAGTGTGCGTGGTAGCCAGCATGTGAGGTAGGACATTGAGGAAAGTGTAACGATCTCCATAATCTCATGGAATGTGTGTAGATCTCTC
>NW_018425493.1:0-238 GCF_002113885.1 Mizuhopecten yessoensis
TCAGAACCCCCCATCCCACTCTGTCACCATATAACCCCACCTCGGGACCCCCCTTTGCCTTTGTCTATCCCAACCTCAGAACCCCCTCCTCCTCTGTCTGTATCTAACCCTACCTCAGAACCCCCCGTCCCACTCTGTCACCATATAACCCCACCTTGGGACCCCCCTCTGCCTGTGTCTATCCCACCTCAGAACCCCCTCCTCCTCTGTCTGTATCTGATCCCACCTCAGAACCCCC
>NW_018425494.1:0-238 GCF_002113885.1 Mizuhopecten yessoensis
AGTCGAAAATGTAAATTGTTTGCGGAAGCACGACGGACGACGGACGACGGACGACGGACAGAAGGCGATCGCAATAGGTCACTTGAGACTTTGCGTTTTGATCATCGCAGTGAAATCGCATCTGTTCTGCGGCAATGACGAGTATCGTAAGAGGTATAGCATATCACAGTCTATGAAACTGATATTCATCGTTGACTCGATAAAATCCACTTAATATAAAACTGTTTGTTAAAAACAC
>NW_018425495.1:0-238 GCF_002113885.1 Mizuhopecten yessoensis
GGGGCTACATCAGGGATGCAGGGAACCCCGGGAGCAGACAAAACTTCCGGGGGCCGGTCTTCGACAACAACACCCTCAGGAGTGGAGCGGACCGGCAGGAGGCTACCCAAAGCAGCGTCCGCGGACACAACATGGCTGGCCTGTTTAACATTACCAAGGGAATGTTGGACCACCTGCCCTCCCATCACAAACGGGGAGAAAAGGCCGCCCCCTGTCCCTTAGTCACCGTGGTGACCGG
>NW_018425496.1:0-238 GCF_002113885.1 Mizuhopecten yessoensis
GGTCATTAGTGCCTGTCATAGTGGTCATTAGTGCCTGTCATAGTGTTCATTAGTGCCTGTGATAGTTCTGCCTGTCATAGTGGTCATTAGTGTCTGTCATAGTGGTCATTAGTGCCTGTCATAGTTGTGCCTGTCATAGTTGTCATTACATGCATGTTATATTTGTCATTACATGCCTTCATAGTTGTCATTGCATGCCTGTCATAGTTGTTATTACATGCCTGTCATAGTGGTCATT
>NW_018425497.1:0-238 GCF_002113885.1 Mizuhopecten yessoensis
ACAAAGTATCAAGTGACCTATTGCGATTGCCTTTTGTCTGTCGTCATCCGTCGTCCTGCCAGTGCGTCACGCGTCGTCCGTCCATAAACAATTTACATTTTCGACTACTTCTCCAAAACCCCTGAACCAATTTCAATGAAATTTTGAAGAATCCTTGCATGGCCAAAGGTCAACCAAAATTGTAAATTATATTGTCTCCAGCCCCAAGGGGCCTGAGGGGTGGGGCAAAATTAACTAA
>NW_018425498.1:0-238 GCF_002113885.1 Mizuhopecten yessoensis
GACATATGTATTTGCTGGATAATGGGACAACCATACATTAGGATGCCTAGATAAAGGGACACTCATCAATTAAAATGGCTCGATAATGGGACAAGCTGAAAAGTACTTGCTAGATAAATGGACAACCATAAAGTATGATTTTGCTAGAGAATGGGACAACATGGAATAATGATGTCTAGAGAATGGGACAACCATAAATTATGATGGCTAGATAATGGGACAACCTGAAATCACGATG
>NW_018425499.1:0-238 GCF_002113885.1 Mizuhopecten yessoensis
GTAGTAGATACAGTTTGGTAGTAGATACAGTCTGGTAGGAGATACAGTTCGGTAGTAGATATAGTTTGGTAGTGGACACAGTTTGGTAATAGATACAGTTTGGTAGTAGATACAGTTCGGTAGTAGATACAATCTGGTAGTTTAGTAGTAGATACAATCTGGTAGTTTTGTTGTAGATACAGTTCGGTAGTACATACAGTCTGGTAGTTTGGAAGTAGATACAGTTTGGTAGTTTTGT
>NW_018425500.1:0-238 GCF_002113885.1 Mizuhopecten yessoensis
GTTAAAAACAACAAACTAACAATACTAGTTCTAAGAGTTAACAAGCTAAAAACAATCAACTTACAGTTACTAGTTCTAACAGTTAACAAGTTAAAAATAATCAACTAACAGTTACTAGTTCTAACATTTAACAAGTTTAAAACAATCAACTAGCAGTTACTAGTTCTAACAGTTACTAGTACTAACAGTTAACAAGTTAAAAACAATCAACTAACAGCTACTAGTTCTAACAGTTAAC
>NW_018425501.1:0-238 GCF_002113885.1 Mizuhopecten yessoensis
GCTATCTGTCTATGTGTGTGTATGCAGGTGGCTGTGGGTGCATCCTTGCATGCAAGTTATCTTAATTTGGCACAGTGTTTAAATATAGACACTTAAATTTGCATATTATGTGTTTTTATGTATTCATACCTGAATTTTAAAAGTTAAATGGGGGAATTTTTTTAATTGAAAGCGGCTTGATTGAAAAAACAACAAACAAGTATTATTGAGGGTATTAGCTATTGTATACACAGATACA
>NW_018425502.1:0-238 GCF_002113885.1 Mizuhopecten yessoensis
TGGAGCAAATCATTTTAACCAAAAGTAAGGCTGATAATTAAGGAACTTCCAATCCCTATCACCAGTTTGTACTGGTATTGTATTGGTTATTTAACTCCATATTATCAGTTGACAATTCACAGTAAAAATAATTTGTTGGTAAAACTGTCAATATTGTCTAGTCATTGGTTTCTGCGCGTTATATATTTCCACACAGCCATTTTATCAAGCTATATCTTGTTACTACGTGACCTGCTGG
>NW_018425503.1:0-238 GCF_002113885.1 Mizuhopecten yessoensis
TAAAGTTAATAGTGTTTAAGACTAGGTATAGTATAAGTTACCAGTGAGATGATTTTGAAAAAATATGGTAATTGAAAATGTATGGACAATGTACCAAGGGACAATAACTTTAGTTTTAAATATCAATGATATTAATGAACAGTGAGCTGGGGAAGCTACATTCTAATCCTTATAATTGTTTAAAGGAAACCTCTGCTTAGGGGGAGAAAAGTGTTATGTTCATGTCCAAGGTAAACAT
>NW_018425504.1:0-238 GCF_002113885.1 Mizuhopecten yessoensis
AAAAGCCCGTCAAATTGTTAGCCAACAATTTCTAGTTTATATTTGGATCATAATATAATTATTCTATAATTAGTATACAATTGCCTTTTTAGTAAACAGTCATCGACCACTAGAAGCTAAAGGTGTGATTTAACCATTACATGAAGTCTATACACCGGTCACTATTCACCGGTGGCGTGTTGTTTTAGCAAAAGTGATAGCGTGGATCGTCTTAAAATGGCGTCCGCAGATTTCATTG
>NW_018425505.1:0-238 GCF_002113885.1 Mizuhopecten yessoensis
TTTTAAGTACGTGTAAAAAGCTGGTCCAGTCTTTAGAGGAATTTTGATTACTTGCAATAAGCTTGTCCTTTTTTAGAAGAATTTGAAGTACGTGTAAAAAGCTTTTTTAGTCATTTACAGGAAGTTTAAGTACGTGTAAAAAGCTTGTCAAGTCATTTACAGGAATTTTTAATATATGTTAAAAGCTGGTCCTGTCATTTAAAGGAATTTTAAGTACGTGTAAAACGTTGGTCCAGTC
>NW_018425506.1:0-238 GCF_002113885.1 Mizuhopecten yessoensis
TGAGAAGGCATTTGACTCTGTCTCTTGGAAATTTGTGGATAATGTGTTTAAATATTTTGGCTTTTGAAATAGTATAAGAAATTGGATTAAAACTTTACATAAAAATGTCAATTCAGCTATTAATCAGGGAGGGAATTTGTCATCCTTCTTTAATATTGGAAGGGGTTGTCGTCAAGGCGACCCTATAGCGCTTTACATATTTATCTTATGTGCGGAAGTTTTATCAATCAGGTTAAAG
>NW_018425507.1:0-238 GCF_002113885.1 Mizuhopecten yessoensis
ATATCTTTTATGTCGGTTAATTCAGTGTGTTCCATGCTTGGGATGTTTCCTTAAGGAAATCTTGACTTGGACTACATGTACTGGTAATGATATTGACGAAGGACTAACAAATAACCTATTCAACTAGTCCTTATATATAAATTGTTTGTGTCTTATTATATTTCTGACTTTCTCAAATTTCATACGTAGGTTGCTCTAAATCTTGATCCTAAGTTTTGCATGTATCATTTTGAGACTG
>NW_018425508.1:0-238 GCF_002113885.1 Mizuhopecten yessoensis
TCATCGGGTAAGGTACCGAAACAAACGAACCTCATAATATGTAACGGAACGTGCCCGCCAGGGGATGCAACTCGAAGTATCATGGGCAAAGATGGCGGCTGCGGAGGAACAGCTCAAGGAAATCTATCCGAATCAAGGGTCCAAAACTAAATCGAATGTATGGATTTTTTTTGGATTTTACAAAATTAAACACGATGAACCACCTACACGCCAGAATCTTGATACAAGCCAAGCCGTT
>NW_018425509.1:0-238 GCF_002113885.1 Mizuhopecten yessoensis
AGAATTAACTTGAATATATATGTTTTGTTATGGAGATATAACACAAAAACCGGAGCGAACTCTAAATGAGAGTACACTCCGGTGTTTTGTGTTATAGCTCCATAACATAAAAAAAAGGATATTCAAGTTAATCCTAATAGTTTAATCTATTATACACAATCCCTGTGGAAATCCATTTTTATCGATGGAGTCTTTTTCTCTTAGAAAGTGTTACGCCGCTGTATCTGCCAATCAAAAG
>NW_018425510.1:0-238 GCF_002113885.1 Mizuhopecten yessoensis
GTCAGCTTTTCGACTTATTCCCATTCATCCTACTGACTATGAGTTATTGGGTTTCCAGATAGATGACAGGTTTTATTTTGATAAAGTCTTACCTATGGGATGCTCTATCTCTTGCCGTCTGTTTGAGGCATTTAGCTCTGCTATTCATTGGATCATGGTGACAAAATATCAGGTAGCGGGGGTTGTTCATATGTTGGATGATTTCCTTTTTGTAGCCCCACCTGGTAGTTCCAAATGT
>NW_018425511.1:0-238 GCF_002113885.1 Mizuhopecten yessoensis
ATCTATAACATCCTTAATGTTTGGCTAGTGTAACTAGATTGGTATGCATGGCTAGTGTAACTAGATTGGTATGCTTGGCTAGTGTAACTAGATTGGTATTAAGTTGTTTGTATCAGGTCGTATTTTGTCTATATCTATAACATCCTTAATGTTTGGCTAGTGTATACTAGATTGGTATTTAGTCGAGTGTATCTATCAGGCCGTATATTGTTTATATCTATAACATCCTTAATGTTTG
>NW_018425512.1:0-238 GCF_002113885.1 Mizuhopecten yessoensis
CGGATGACCGTTACAGAAGTCCCCCAACGACCCCTGTTGGACTTAAGCAAAATCAGACAACAGCTAAATTGTGACCAATAAGAGGACTCCATTTCGTTACCATGGCAACTGAGCTGTTCGAAACTGTTACCATTGTGTTTTGCATCCCTTAAAACCCCTATGCACTAATTCTGGGCAGAATCAGACAACATTTAAATTTCGACCAATCAGAAGGCCAAATTTCGTTACCATGGCAACT
>NW_018425513.1:0-238 GCF_002113885.1 Mizuhopecten yessoensis
ATAGGAATTGAGAAGTCATCAAATATAGTACTATTACAGTAACTGCGAAGATGTATAGTACTATTACAGTAACTGGGAAGATATATAACACTATTACAGTATCTGAGAAGATATATAGTATTATTACAGTAACTGAGAAGATATACAGTATTATAACAATAACTGAGACGAATTATAGTACTATTACAGTTTATGAGAAAATCTATAGTATTATTACAGTAAGTGAGTATTATTAAAG
>NW_018425514.1:0-238 GCF_002113885.1 Mizuhopecten yessoensis
TTTCAATTTGTACTATTCTTCTTTTTGGATAACAACGCTTTAACCAGTAAGCGATAAATACTTCACTGGCGTCAATCTGAGCAGCATCAATACTTAAAACGTCTTTTAATATTAACGGCTACCAAACCCTTGCTCCTGGTTACAGATAAATGCTATGTCCCAATCACCTGCATGCCCTCTGGACTGGCTTTTAAGTAATACATTGTAAATATTATTTTCTTGAATGTTTGCGAAGCAG
>NW_018425515.1:0-238 GCF_002113885.1 Mizuhopecten yessoensis
CAACTACACAATAACATGTACACCTTGTGAGTCAACTACACAATATCATGTACACCGTGTGAGTCAATTACACAATATCATGTACACCTTGTGAGTCAACTACACAATAACATGTACACCTTCTAAGTCAACTACACAATAACATNTTGAGTCAACTACACAATAACATGTACACCTTGTGAGCCAACTACCAAATAACATGTACACCTTCTGAGTCAACTACACAATAACATGTACA
>NW_018425516.1:0-238 GCF_002113885.1 Mizuhopecten yessoensis
GCCCCGAATGACCTAGGTATATAAATGATCTTCAAATAACATGTCTTTTCGTACCATTCAGTTGGGTCGCTTAAGAGTTTGACATGTTATAAATCTGGTGAGCAACTTTTATCATTACATCAGCCTTAATGCCGTATTATGACTTCGTTTACCTGGTTATGTGCCTTTTTAATAACTCATGTATAAGTTCAAAATATTTAAATTACATATATATATTCCGATTTTTGATAAGGGTATT
>NW_018425517.1:0-238 GCF_002113885.1 Mizuhopecten yessoensis
GTCAGTATGATCAGTAATACATCAACACATATCAGTGAGATCAGTCATACACTTACACAGGTCAGTGTGGTCAGTAATGCATTGTACAGGTCAGTAAAATCAGTAATACATTAACAAATGTCAGTATGATCAGTAATACATTTAGCATATGTCAGTAAGATCAGTAATACATTTACACAGGTGAGTAAGATCTGTAATACATTTACACATGTCAGTAAAATAAATAATACACTTAACA
>NW_018425518.1:0-238 GCF_002113885.1 Mizuhopecten yessoensis
ATTAAACAGGGGACATACAAGGATGACTGTTGTACCGCATTAAACTGGGGAGATACAAGTATGACTGTTGTACCGCATTTAACAGGGGACATACAAGGATGACTGTTGTACCGCATTAAACAGGGGAGATACAAGTATGACTGTTGTAACCGCATTAAACAGGGGACATACAAGGATGACTGTTGTACCGCAATAAACAGGGGACATACAAGGATGACTGTTGTACCGCATTAAACAG
>NW_018425519.1:0-238 GCF_002113885.1 Mizuhopecten yessoensis
AAAAAAAAAGTTATGCCAGTGCCGGACGACTTCTCTCCACTAGCCACGTGCACCTACACATTATACTAAAGTATACCATGGTGGTTATTCTCCAACATCACAACCATTTCATTATTTCATTATTTCATTTTGCTTTTCATACATATAAAAAAAAGTGTAAGTATTCTACAAGTGCTCAGAGACAAAACTGTCTTCTTGTGGACATTACCTTTACTCAAGTTATTACCTTAAACTGACA
>NW_018425520.1:0-238 GCF_002113885.1 Mizuhopecten yessoensis
AGTATAACATCAACCAATGGTTAACAGTAGAGTCTATGCATAGTAAAACATCAACCAATGGTTGACAGTAGAGTCTATGTCTAGTATAACATTAACCAATGTTTGACAGTAGAGACTATGTATAGTATAACATCAACCAATGATTGCCATTAGAGGCTATGTATAGTATAACATCGACCAATGGTTGACAGTTGAGTATATATATAGTATTACATAAACCAATGGTTGACAGTAGAGT
>NW_018425521.1:0-238 GCF_002113885.1 Mizuhopecten yessoensis
TTCAAAGCAAAGCTTACTGGTCCCATTGGGATTCCCTAACAGTTAACAATGGTGTTGTATACAAAATAAAGTGAAATCAGAAAACTGGAAATACAAATCTGGTACTACCAAAATCACTCCGTGAGGAAGTGTCAAAGATGCTACACTAAGGTCCCAGTTCAGGACACTTTGGTGTCACTCGTACCACTGTGGAAGTTAAGGAACGATTTTTCTGGATTGGTTCTACTAAAGTAGTTGC
>NW_018425522.1:0-238 GCF_002113885.1 Mizuhopecten yessoensis
CACCACTCCGGTCCAGACTACCAGCATTTAATATAACCCATAAATACTTCTACACATCTCTTGACACCCAGCACATCTGTCAACCTCCAGCCCCTCCAGCCCCCATCCATGTTATTACCCAACTATAACACTAATCACCCCCCTCCCCCCCCCTCCACACACCCTCTCCATTTTTCCTCTTTAACCATACTAGTGATCACACTATTCACTAAAAATCATAAATGTCGGAACGATGAAC
>NW_018425523.1:0-238 GCF_002113885.1 Mizuhopecten yessoensis
TACACCTTTCCTGAAAGGTCAGGTGATCCTATTGACCTCCTGGATAGAATAATATAAACAAGCGGGTTGGCTTATATGTGTTGGATGACTGATACGTCACATCTAACAGTCACCTTTGTCTAAATAGGAATGATCATGTATTAGTAGCAAACTCGTCCCTGTAACAACATGACCGTTTGCCGTATAGAGTAATACATACAAACACTGCTATATTAGAAATATAAAAAAGAATGGACTG
>NW_018425524.1:0-238 GCF_002113885.1 Mizuhopecten yessoensis
TAAAACATAGCGCATGCTTATTAGTATCTACCGACATTCTTGCTGTGCCCATGTAGAACAAACATCCAACATTCAGAATCCGCATCAAAGTATTACGCCACAAAAAGAGAATGACGTCATTGTGACCTCATACGGAATAATTTTACTCTAAAATTCCTGCTTTTTTAACCTACGATAAATGCTTCTTTGTGTCGAATGTACAGGTCTGTTTTCTGTATGTCAAAGTTGTAGACAATTT
>NW_018425525.1:0-238 GCF_002113885.1 Mizuhopecten yessoensis
CAGGGTTTTGGTGTAAATTTTGCCCCAATCAATATAGAGTGAAAGTCAACTTAAGAAGACATATTGAGACTTGCCACATAGCTAAAGGTAAGTGTGAAATTGGAACAATATAAGACAATACTTAAGTCATTTTGTTAAATAAAACAGACAGCTACATATATCTCTATTCCAGCCACCTTCATCAGATGGTGAGATTAAAATTGTCATCAAATGTTTCTGTTGTTTTTCCCTAAATAAT
>NW_018425526.1:0-238 GCF_002113885.1 Mizuhopecten yessoensis
GTCTGCCACTCTGTATTTTGTATCTCTCCTGTTACTAGTTAGATATTAAACAATTTTGCAGCACAAATGAATTTGCGATTCATATGAACGTTGTTACCGTTGATTGTTGTCTGACCGACGATTTCAGTAGTTTTTTCACCTTTTTCACGAAACAATGATTCTGGTCACAACAATACACCAACGTGGAATATCGGGAGATTTTTACGGGATTAACTACCTTTTCCATTTTTAATATTCA
>NW_018425527.1:0-238 GCF_002113885.1 Mizuhopecten yessoensis
GCTTAAACTTTGGACCAATTTTTACAAAGTTGGTTTAAATCTTATTGACAAAAAAATGATATATGAAGAAAATATTTTATGTATAGATCTCTTCCAAAAGATAAGTGATCTGAGTAGCTTCAAACTCTATAACTCGTTCACCCCTGAAGACACATTTGAACTCATCCAATTCAATGATTGGAATAGTTTAATTTGAAATTTCAAGAGTGAATGAGTTAAGGCAAAGTATAGGGGGAAA
>NW_018425528.1:0-238 GCF_002113885.1 Mizuhopecten yessoensis
TGATTAGTCACTTTTCAAAAATGGCGTGCATTTGATGAGCAGACGTCAGGTAGTCTGAACGGTTGTACCAAGTGGGAAAATAAAAGGAATAAGGGAAATAGACTGTCAGGCATACAGCGGGGCTCTTACTTCTGACCTGTCAGTATTCTAGTTGTAACTGGATAGCATGACCGTGCTGGGTTATTTTGTGAGGCAGTCGTAGTGTCTCACTGACGGAGCCTTGTTAGCTTTGGAGGTA
>NW_018425529.1:0-238 GCF_002113885.1 Mizuhopecten yessoensis
TAATGTCAGAAGTCCTTACCTGGTAATACTGGTGACACCGTCACTATCAATTTGTCAGAAGTCCTTACATGGTGACACGGTCACTGTCAATTTGTCAAATGTCCTTACCTGGTAACATGGTCACTGTCAATTCGTCAAGTCCTTACCTGGTAATAATGGTGACATTGTCACTGGCAGTAATGTCAGAAGTACTAGTCCTTACCTGGTAATACTGGTGACATTGTCACTGGCAGTAATG
>NW_018425530.1:0-238 GCF_002113885.1 Mizuhopecten yessoensis
ACAAGTGTCAGCTGTAGGGAATTTCCTTTTAGCTCAGGAAATATAGTATTACACAGTGAAATAAAACAAGTAGTTTACAGTTTATAAATTAAGCCATTGGTTCTAATAACTGCTATTAGCATGTAATTGCTAGGTGTTTTTAATTACAGCGAAGTAAACTTGCCTATGGTAGATGTGTGTTGAAGAACAAAAATGTGTAATTACTTGTCTGTAATATTAAATACCAGTGTAATACCTG
>NW_018425531.1:0-238 GCF_002113885.1 Mizuhopecten yessoensis
TCATTTCACTTTTAACGTCACAATGCTTTCCTCCAAATGCAGTTCGTTCCTCTGTACAATGTTCCATCCTGTTTAATTATTAAAACATTACCTAGCATCATATGTAACAACTAAGGACTTTTATGTTGGTGGACATAATTTAATTATAGCCTTTGGCTGAGGTCAATACCTAGACTTATCGACCTGAGAAAAGATATATTAACCGAGGGCGCAGTCCAAGGTCATTAAATCTTTTCCT
>NW_018425532.1:0-238 GCF_002113885.1 Mizuhopecten yessoensis
TTAACTCGAAACCAAAACACCAGTGTACACATGAGAAATATACACTGTATTAACTCGAAACCAAAAGACCAGTATACACATGAGAACTATTTTCTGTATACGCATGATAATGATAAACAAGCGAGAAATACCGCTGGATACATACATGTACGCGTAGTCCGAATTATTCTGACGTTTTATCGATTTTTTTCAAATCGGTCTGTCGTCGATTAACGACAGACCGATATGAAAAAAGTCG
>NW_018425533.1:0-238 GCF_002113885.1 Mizuhopecten yessoensis
TGTCATAAACATGACAGGTATGTCTGGTATGTCATAAACATGACATGTAATTAGTCTGGTATGTCATAAACATGACAGGTGTGTCTGGTATGTCATAAACATGACAGGTATGTCATAAACATGACAGGTATGTCTGGTATATCATAAACATGACAGATATGTCTGGTATGTCATAAACATAACTGGTAAGTCCGGTATACCATAAACATAACGGGTAAGTCTGGTATGTCATGAACAT
>NW_018425534.1:0-238 GCF_002113885.1 Mizuhopecten yessoensis
TGCAACGGTCCTGGTCAGCGACGGTCCCAGTCAGCCCCGGTTCCATTGAGGGCAGCTCAGCTGTTTGACACTGTTGGAATATAATCACGTCCTCGATCATTGTATGGTGTGTAATAGGGGGCATACAATATATTTCATCTCGATATAAAATGTTGCACATAATAAGCTCACCTGTTCCAAAGGACCAAGGTGAGTTTATGCCATACCGGGGCGTCCGCCGTCCGTCCGTCCGTCCGTC
>NW_018425535.1:0-238 GCF_002113885.1 Mizuhopecten yessoensis
GTCTTCTGAACTCCAGCCCCCCTCATTAACAATATTTAAAAATAAACAATGAAAACAAATAGGAGATATTAATATTAATATTCATGTACCATTTTGGAAATCAGACGAATTAAAGTGTACATAAATAAAATATGAAATTTCATTCAAAATTGAAGTTAATTGTCCTGAATCTTCTAGAACTTAAAATGTAATCGGATATAGATAGGAGAATATGTTTGTTTTCATTTTCATCACATCT
>NW_018425536.1:0-238 GCF_002113885.1 Mizuhopecten yessoensis
ACATCCATACCAACATACATCCTTACCAACATACATCCATACCAACATGCATCCATACTACTGACATACATATCTACATATATATATACCAACATACATCCATACCAACAGACATCCTTACCAACATAAATATAGACCAACAAACATCCATACCAACATACATACCAATATACATCCATTCCTACATAAATATATACCAACATATATTTATACAAACATACATCCATACCACTGACAT
>NW_018425537.1:0-238 GCF_002113885.1 Mizuhopecten yessoensis
ATCGCTGCAGCACTTCTTCTTGCTAACTTACGAAGTAATTTTGCAGAGTTCCTTAACAATAGTTATCTCGCTCGCCTTAGGATACTCTCCTTGACCACGTGTGTTCGTTCTCGGTACGGGCCGCACATACTTAAGCTAGCAACTTTTCTCGAGACCTCGCATCATTGACTTCCTACTCGGCCGAAACCTTTCGTCCCCATCACGCCTTCGGCTTTCGCTGCCCGGATTTGCCAGGGCA
>NW_018425538.1:0-238 GCF_002113885.1 Mizuhopecten yessoensis
ACCTTGAGATTTATGAAGTAGAGCTCTCTGAAGTTTGCCTAGATGACATATTTCAGTTTTCGTTGTACATGTACTTCATTGCATTAGATGAGAAGACACAGATTGGTTTGTTAGATTTTGTATAGAATTAATGGTATAACACTCAATGACTTTGTTTGAGTAGTTGCATATTTTAATAAAATCTGAAAGAAGCATTAATTTTATACTTTGGATTTGTTGCTTTTTTTGTAGTATTCCT
>NW_018425539.1:0-238 GCF_002113885.1 Mizuhopecten yessoensis
TTGAACATCTAAAGAGGTATAGTTACTGGTCGTTAGCTTAATATCGTGTGACTTGTAACTTATATAACCTAAGGACCTATCTAGTATTTCATTCTATGACATCTGAGTGCGACAAGGCAGATACTTTTTATATCAACGGACAAGTTTGCACATTTTGGACCTGCCCCTTTGGCCATGTTAAAATCATTTCCTGCTGAAAATGGACAAATAAAGTAAAAAATGTTAGTTCTATATCACT
>NW_018425540.1:0-238 GCF_002113885.1 Mizuhopecten yessoensis
TTTCTTATAATACTGAGATTTCTTTTTCCTATCAACTGTTTTAGGACCAACTAGTAGTGAGTGTTTGATTTATACGAGGTCAGCGTAGATATTCCAGAGATGCACTCAAGTGCTGACGAAACAAAACAATTCGTAGTATAATAGGGAACTTAAATTAGCACTATTGTTAAACACTACGGTGAATAACTAACAATATTTATGGTATGAGGGTGTATATGCTAAATAATACTTACCAGGA
>NW_018425541.1:0-238 GCF_002113885.1 Mizuhopecten yessoensis
AGCTCCTCCTTAACTATGTGCCGATTTCAGCGAAAGTTTATTTATATGGTAACTACCCTCTGCCGTTGTGTAGTATTTTGCATTGCGATCCTTTTTATGGAGTTGCTTCCCTTTGTTGAAAAATCCTTGTCCGGACAATTCTTCCTAAAGTACCAGGCCGGTTGCAGGGAAATTTACAGAGTAAATGATAATTACCCCCTGTCATCATGTGTAGTTGTGTACTTTCTATTTATTATTT
>NW_018425542.1:0-238 GCF_002113885.1 Mizuhopecten yessoensis
TGACAGCGGACCCTCTTTATCTAGTTTACTAGATTATGACAGAGGGCCTACTTATTAAAGGTCAGGGACCAGGAAAAGAGGGCCCTCTGTCATAATCTAGTACACCAGATCAAGAGGGCCCTCTGTCCTGATCTAGTAAACCTGACAGTGGGCCCTCTTTATCTGGTTTTACTAGATTATGACAGAGGACCCTCTTTATCTAGTTAACTAGATTATGACAGAGGGCCCTCTTTATCTG
>NW_018425543.1:0-238 GCF_002113885.1 Mizuhopecten yessoensis
TAGTATATCCCCCACACTAGATATTACTGTGTTATTACAGTACTATTATATCCCCACACTTTATATTACTGTGTTATTACAGCACTAGTATATCTCCCAACACTAGATATTACTGTGTTTTTACAGTACTAGTATATCTCCCCACACTAGATATTTATATCTTATTACAGTACTAGTATATCTCCCCACACTTTAATACTGTGGTAATACAGTACTAGTATAACCCCCACACTAGATA
>NW_018425544.1:0-238 GCF_002113885.1 Mizuhopecten yessoensis
GTCATCACTAAACAGAATATGATCAATGTACGTTCTGTCATCACTTGCTTCTCTTGCCAAAGTAGAACCTTCACATTTTATACCCGGAATAATATAGGGAAACTTGGCTTCAACATCAAGACTTTTGACTTTTAATTTTATTTTTATTTAAAAAATCTTTGTAAAGGCAGTTATCTCACTTTCTCTGAAATGTCAGTGTATTTTGTTTATACCCGATTCAAATGTATGTATATAAGAT
>NW_018425545.1:0-238 GCF_002113885.1 Mizuhopecten yessoensis
GGAGGATGAGGAGGAGGAGATAGTTGGAGGGAAAGATGCGTCGGCACGAGCAGGTACCCTACTGACAACTGTAGGTGGCGTTGTTACCGTGGTGGATAATGAGGAATCGTCGTCGCGAGCAGGTGAACTAGTCGACGGGCGTGTTGTAGTCGGGAGGTTAGTGTTGCCCATGGACGACGTTTTCAGAATAGCGTCTGATGCTTCAGATGGTTGCATTGAAGCATGGGAAACGGCAGAA
>NW_018425546.1:0-238 GCF_002113885.1 Mizuhopecten yessoensis
AAACATAGGAACGATGCAGGTTACCCTGACAACACAGAACTATGTATGTCCCCTGTAAACTCAGGAACTATGTAGGTCCCCTAAAAACACAGGAACTATATAGGTCCCCTGTAATTACAGAACTATGTAGGTCCCCTGTGAATACAGAACTATGTAAATTCCCTGTAAACACAGAACTATGTAGGTCCCCCGAAAATACAGAACTATGTAGGTCCCCTGTAAATACAGAACTATGTAG
>NW_018425547.1:0-238 GCF_002113885.1 Mizuhopecten yessoensis
GGTATATACATATGGAACCATCCCTCTTTGCCGTCACGGATCCCGAGTATGGTCTGGTGGACGTCACAGTGTTCGTCACTCGCTATATTCCTCAGGACAGCCTTCATCTTCCTACATAATAAATATTACAAAGGAATGACTCATCCGCAGCAGTAATCCACTCGAATTTCTGAGTTATACCAAAGTAAAGATTATAATACAAAGGAGACAAGTCTCTTTCTGTCAAATACTTTGGAGT
>NW_018425548.1:0-238 GCF_002113885.1 Mizuhopecten yessoensis
ACAGGTCGTCTGTGGAATTCTGAAAGTATAGAAAAAATAAAATAAGTACAGATATTTATCAAAATAAAGACAAATCATATTCAAAATAAGAAATAATAAAATCGGGGTATTCTCTCTAGTGTTTCGTCTTATCCCATTACATGTTTTAATTCGTAATGCTTCAAGCGTAAATAAACCTGACTATCTGATGTACGTTGATCCAATATACGTTGGAATAGTGTCACCACTTACAATTATA
>NW_018425549.1:0-238 GCF_002113885.1 Mizuhopecten yessoensis
TTTTTTTTATTGTGTAATGCAATTACAAAACCATTCTGAGTTCAATTCTTATGTAGGACATATCGTTCTTATAAATGCTGATATCATTTTATTCAAATAGATAAGATTCCAAGGCACACATTTCTAGTAAAGATGTATTTTGAAGCATGAACAGGCATTATGTAAAATATAATATGGGTTCTTTATCTTTTTGATAAAGCTGAAAGTAGCTGATAATTAGCTGTATTTGCTTTACAGT
>NW_018425550.1:0-238 GCF_002113885.1 Mizuhopecten yessoensis
ATGTTTTGAAAATTCTGACACAAATAAGGTAGTATATGCCCTGAAGTGTACATTGTAACTAGTAATGTAAGAAAAATAATTTAAATATTTTATTTTGTAAAATTTATTTTTCAAAGCTGTCATAACGTTAAACATCTGTCACCAGGATCTACAAATACCGTTAAAATATCACGATTCTTTGACAAGATAATTAAAGCATGTATGTCCTGTAGTATTTTTTTCTGCTATAGTGCCTCCT
>NW_018425551.1:0-238 GCF_002113885.1 Mizuhopecten yessoensis
TTCTACAAAAAGCTGGTGCATTTTCCTCCCCAGTACAGGACAGTTCTACAGTAGGCAGGTAACCTTTCCTTCCCAGTACAAGGCTGAGTTCTACAGTAGGCTAGTAACTTTCCCTCCCCAGTACATGGCTGAGTTCTACACTGTTACACTAGGCTGGTAACTTTCCCTCCCCAGTACAGGGCTGAGTTCTATAGTAGGCTGGTAACTTTTCCTCCCCAGTACAGAGCTGAGCTCTACT
>NW_018425552.1:0-238 GCF_002113885.1 Mizuhopecten yessoensis
CGCGATGACTGTGATCCAGTGTTCTAACAAATATAACTTAAATACACTTCATGGATCTGTAACTGAAACGAATGTTGATGATGTTGACATATATGTAAATGTAGAACAACTGATCCAGTCTTTTACCATTGAGTAGCTATAGATAGCTCAGTAAGTTAGAGCGAAAGTATAATGATCGGGAGTCAGGTTGAATCTTGAATCCTGGCCAGGCCCAGTTGTATTTGTAAACTCAATAGGT
>NW_018425553.1:0-238 GCF_002113885.1 Mizuhopecten yessoensis
CATTGTACATGTATATAGAAAGTTCCATGGTGACACCCGTCTATGATCTATGTACATTGTACATGTATATTGAAGCTTCCATGTTGACACCCGTTTATGGTCTATGTACATTGTATATTGAAGCTTCGATGGTGACACCCGTCTATGATCTATGTATATTGAAGTTTCCATGGTGACACCCGTCTATGGTCTATGTACATAGAGGTTTCCATGGTGACACCCGTCTATGGTCTATGTA
>NW_018425554.1:0-238 GCF_002113885.1 Mizuhopecten yessoensis
TGTTAACATAATAAATTGTAACAGAAACAGTTTGCAGACAAAAGCGCCATGTGCCATGCACAAGACAGTAAGGTTTGAAAAAATATTGCTTCTTCATAATATAGACAAACACAGAAACAGATAACGAAACACACATGGCGAATCTAAAAACAAAATATCAATACAGAACCGAACAAAATACAAGCAACACACACACAAACATCACATATCCAAACTCAAGAAAGTCACTAACGCCAGA
>NW_018425555.1:0-238 GCF_002113885.1 Mizuhopecten yessoensis
ACCTGGCGCTAGCAGACGTTCTCTTTTGAGAAATTACATTCCAAAATGAGAAAATTCGTTCCCAAGTTATTCACAGGTCGTTTTCAATTTTTCAATGTAGTATATAGATGATAATTAAAAGATCTCTTTGACATTATAGTAAATCCGTAATCGTCAATTACGTCAATTATGTCAAGTGTTCGTCCTAAATACTTTTTAGTTAAAAACGTCACATGTTTTGTTGTTGACCTATGAAATT
>NW_018425556.1:0-238 GCF_002113885.1 Mizuhopecten yessoensis
TTTTAACAATATAAGCGCTATATCATATTGTACAAAATTCCTCTTTAATACGCGATGTCAAGTGAATTAAAAAAACAAATCTGAATAATTGAATATAGTTGTTGTGTGAACACGGCGTGAAAAAAACGATGCTCGTCAAAACATCGGATCGAGTCACTCCCAGAGTTACAGGATACAAATGCTAGTATGATTGTAGTAAATATGAATTATTATCTGGTAGTGAGTGACTTAATGAAAA
>NW_018425557.1:0-238 GCF_002113885.1 Mizuhopecten yessoensis
ATACATTAATGCAATACTAATCTATGGCAGTATCATTTCTATTGACATTATTTTGCAAACAATTGTATGTTTCATTTTTTTCAAATTTCACTCCTTTTTACATTAATTTTCATTTAAAATCCTTAAAATTCTGACAACTTATATTTTGTTTTGTGGCAGGAAACTTGTCTTCACTTCAAAGCAATATAACTAGAAAAATTGAAGAAATTCTACTGAGAAATGGTGACACAAACCTATT
>NW_018425558.1:0-238 GCF_002113885.1 Mizuhopecten yessoensis
AACAGAAGTTACCTAGCAGTGTTCTAATGATGATGTCACACAAAAAGAGTCTTACTACAGTTGCTTCTGAATTTTTGTATGCTATAACAATGAACAGTGGAAAGGAACATTGAAAAAAATGAGAATATGTTTGTAATAGTCATAATATTACACTGGACAAATGTCATTGCTTCATCCTGTGACCAGTAAAATGAGGAAAATAACTAGCTATGGTGTATATCTTGTTGACAACATTTTG
>NW_018425559.1:0-238 GCF_002113885.1 Mizuhopecten yessoensis
TGTGTGATTTGGTTTGTCCTTGTGTGTGATTTGGTTTGTCCTTGTATGTAATATGGTTTGTCCTTGTGTGTGATATTGTTTGTTCTTGTGTGTGATATGGTTTGTCCTTATGTGTGATATGGATTGTCCTTGTGTATGATATGGTTTGTCCTTGTGTGTGATTTTGTATGTCATTGTGTGTGATATGGTTTGTCCTCGTGTGTGATATGGTTTGTCCTTGTGTGTGATATGGTTTGTC
>NW_018425560.1:0-238 GCF_002113885.1 Mizuhopecten yessoensis
ATATATATATATATGCAAAATAGGCCAATTTCACAGTTTGAATATATTTGATCAAATAGCATTGTCCTAAATAGGATCTACTACTTCTTATATATATCCTAAATTACATAGTTTGAACTGATGCGGTGACATCCTACAGAGAAATCTGAAATGATGGCCATGACTACATCAACTCCAATGCAACACAATGTCCAAGACCAAGAAAATAGCCAATATTATTAACTCATTCACCCCTGAA
>NW_018425561.1:0-238 GCF_002113885.1 Mizuhopecten yessoensis
TTTCTTACATATAGTCTGTCATTACATTACAATACAATGATATAAACATCACTGCATAGAAGTATTTGTAGAAGATTATAAATACATGCAATTAAAACCGAAATTATGCTTTTATTATATTTCAAGTAAAACATGTCCTTCATATTGCGATAGAGTAAATGTATATCTAATATCAAGTCCATTATCCATGATTATAGGGGTCATGGTATGATGATTAGAACGTTATCTGTTCGTGTGT
>NW_018425562.1:0-238 GCF_002113885.1 Mizuhopecten yessoensis
AAATCACGAATATGTCGTTACTACAACAAAATCTGCCTATAAAAAACAGGTATATGCCGTTACTATAACAAAACCTACCTATAAAATAACGAATATGTCGTTACTACCACAAAATCTGCCAATAAAAACAGGTATATGTCGTTACTTTAGCAAAACCTACTTATTAATAAGGATTGACCTTCATTTTGACGGCCTATACGGTAATATGAACGCAGTAAAGAATATGCAGCTTATTGTA
>NW_018425563.1:0-238 GCF_002113885.1 Mizuhopecten yessoensis
CTAGCCGCCGGCATGTTATTCAAATCTTTTTGATCAGAAGTAAAGACTAATTACCAAACTTAAATATTAACCTTAATATCAATGATTGTTTAAAATTTGGTCATGCATTGTCTATAATTTTAACTGATACAATAACAGTTGACTGCATGTTATTTATTTGCATGGTTTTGCCTACAGAATTGCATTCTTATGCTGAATTTGTGCAGACATACACTCTAGAAAGGAAAATTAATTATAA
>NW_018425564.1:0-238 GCF_002113885.1 Mizuhopecten yessoensis
AAAACCTAATACACTCCGGTTTGAAAATACTGCTAACAATAGCATGTCATTGTATATGCTATATTTTAACACAGTACACCATTAAAATAAGTGTACTAAAGTTTTTTGGGTTAACAAGTAAAATATAAATATTTATACTGAAAGACACAAATGAACCAGAATCATGTCAGCATGACTGAATTTTATAACGCAAAATATAAATAAATAAAATAAATAAATATACAACATTTGATATAGC
>NW_018425565.1:0-238 GCF_002113885.1 Mizuhopecten yessoensis
ATTAGGTGGTGGCTATGTTGTCATTACGAAATAACTATGTCACATTTAGAAGGTGGCTATATTGTCTAAACAAGATAACTATGTCACAATTAGGTGGTGGCCATGTTGTCATAACGAGATAACTATGTCACAATTAGGAGGTGTCTATGCTGTCATTACGAGATAACTGTCACAATCAAGTGGTGGCTATGTGGTCATTACGAGATAACTATGTCACAATTAGGTGGTGGCTTGGTTG
>NW_018425566.1:0-238 GCF_002113885.1 Mizuhopecten yessoensis
TTTTACATGAAATGAATATAAATTATAAATGAATTCATCTTCATGTTGTTTCATGATATCATCTTTTGGAGTTTTAGATTTACACCATGTTAGTTTACTTAGACCATTAGAGATTTACAATTCAATTCCGACATTATCTTAATACCTTGGATTTTTTTCCATAGACAAATTTTCCAAGATGCTTAAGACTTTTAAATCGTCCATGATCAGTCTTAAAATTGGGAATTTACACACCAAA
>NW_018425567.1:0-238 GCF_002113885.1 Mizuhopecten yessoensis
CAAATACCATCGTATTACATTTCTTCGTATTATATCATCTATGTGCTTGAAGTACGTCTTTTAATGCCTACATCTCCAATTATTTCACACAAAAAAAATGCAAAATTAAAAGTGTCCACTTTAGCGTTAAACACGGGTTCTAATTACAACAGACGGCATGGACGGTAAAAACCATTTTCTTGGAAATTTTAAAAATGTTACAGTTGTGTGACCGCACAACGCACCAAAAATAGCGTGC
>NW_018425568.1:0-238 GCF_002113885.1 Mizuhopecten yessoensis
CATTTGCGGAGCCTCTCCAAGAAAATGGGCAACAGCCGTGACATCAAATTCCGAGTGAATGAAGCAAAGGACAACAACGGCGTGTCAACCTGCATGATCGTTTTTCCTGCTGTAGTTACGTTATTGTTTTATTTCGGTATGATAAAACATGTATAGGCTTTTTCGCAGGGAAATATGTTAATGTTGAGGAACGAACAATCGTGTTTTCCTTCAACAAAGTCCATGCGTGTATAATATC
>NW_018425569.1:0-238 GCF_002113885.1 Mizuhopecten yessoensis
AACAGATAGCAAACTCTTTGAAAAATGCAGTTTTGCATTTGGGATCGGTTGTAAAAGAACACGTAGACTTTGTTGAAATCTGGCTAACGCAATTAAGTAAGTTTGCTAAAAGAATCCCGAAGGCTCGTCGGTGAAAATTTGTTGGTTAAACATTTTCTAAAAATATTGAAATCAATAATAGGCATCCAGTTCAAGGTTCTTATCAGTGGGGATGATGGAGTAAGAGTGTCTTTCTCTA
>NW_018425570.1:0-238 GCF_002113885.1 Mizuhopecten yessoensis
ATATCATGATATATTCGGAACAAGCTCTAGACTACCGAATCAATTGCTATTGACAAATAAGGGAAGCTGTTATTCCTATTCAGAAAGGGAAAGTTCATGAATAAAAAAATATCTATTTAACTATGACAGCTGCTGATGTTGAAGTTTAAGGACTGAACGTCTGTCAAATTGCAGTTATAGCAAATATGAATAAAACTAATTGTAAAGTTTTGCTGTCTTATAAGGCGACATGACCTAG
>NW_018425571.1:0-238 GCF_002113885.1 Mizuhopecten yessoensis
ATAATATTACTCCTAACTATGTAAACACTCTACTCCCTCCCCTTGTCGAAAATGCCAATATAATCTTAGAAACGCCGAAAACTACAACCTGCTTATTAACAGACTGGAATCAGTTAACTTTAAGTATCAGGCATAGCTCCTCTCTTTCATCGTTTAAAAATGCCATTAGAGACAAACATTTGCAGCATGTACCCAATTAGTTTTTCTACGGCGATCGAAAAAATAACATCTTACATAC
>NW_018425572.1:0-238 GCF_002113885.1 Mizuhopecten yessoensis
AGGATTATTGAACAAACCTTTACAACATAAGGGACTTCAACAAGCGGTGTCCAAGAGAATGTAGGGTACCAGGAAGTGCATTTGTAAAAACAACCAACTTCTGTGGGGGAAAATTAAAGCATTACTTATTGCATAGCTCACCTGTACACATATACATAAATACTCATCTTTTCATGATGTAGAATAATTAAATAAATATACAAAATAATTGCTAACTCACCTGAGAATAGAATTGAAA
>NW_018425573.1:0-238 GCF_002113885.1 Mizuhopecten yessoensis
ATACACCCCAAAACCCCCACCCCTACCTCTGCTCCCAACCATAAATATACACCTTAAAAAATTACGAAATAATTTGCAATCATAAATTCATGTCGTCTTTCACCTTTCTTGAAAAAGGAATATTTCATTACAAGTGAACGTGATGTGGAAGTGCCCCTACCTGTGATGTGGAAGTGCCCCTACCGGTGATGTTGAAGTGTCCCTACCTGTGATGTGGAAGTGCCCCTACCTGTGATGT
>NW_018425574.1:0-238 GCF_002113885.1 Mizuhopecten yessoensis
AGAACATGGGTGATGATACTAAAGATATTGTGTAGAACAGGGATGCTGATACTAAAGGTATTGTATAGTACAACGATGATGATACTAACGGTACTGTATAGAACAGGGATGATGATCCTAAAGGTATTGTTTAGAAGAGGGATGCTGATACTAAAGGTACTGTATAGAACAAGGATGATGATCATAAAGGTATTGTATAGAACAGGGATGATGATCCTAAAGGTACTGTATAGAACAG
>NW_018425575.1:0-238 GCF_002113885.1 Mizuhopecten yessoensis
TACCCACAAATCATCAGTACTACCCACAAATCATCTGTTATACTAACAAATCATCAGTAGCACCCACAAATCATCAGTAGCACCCACAAATCATCAATAATACCCCAAAAGTATCAGTACTACCCCCATATCATCAGTGATATCAACAAATGAACAGTAATATTCCCAACTCATCAGTAATATCAACAAATCATCAGTAATACCCTCAAATCATCAGTTTAACCCAAAAATTATCAGT
>NW_018425576.1:0-238 GCF_002113885.1 Mizuhopecten yessoensis
GAACTAAAAATCCCTCCAATGGTACAGAAAGAGGACTTCCCGTTAATAGAATTATATTAAAACCTCAAATTCCTCTATTGGGCCTTGAGGGCCAGGGCCACACTTTCTGTTTATACAAAATTAAGACCCCTATGATCAATGATGATCCAGTCCAAATTTGGATAAAATCCTTCAAATGGTATAAAAGAAGGAGTTATATGATTTAAACCTCGAATTTCCCTTTTGAGCCACACCCCTC
>NW_018425577.1:0-238 GCF_002113885.1 Mizuhopecten yessoensis
ACATTACTTATGTCTATACGTGTGTATATATAATGTATTATAAATGTCTGTACATGTGTTTATAAAATACCTAACAGATGTTTGTACGTGTGTAGATATCATACATTACTGATGTCTGTACATGTGTAGATATAATACAGTAATGATGTCTGTACGTGTGTAGATAAAATATAATTATGATGTATGTACGAGTTTAGATCAAATACATTATTGTTGTATGTACTACATGAGTATAGAA
>NW_018425578.1:0-238 GCF_002113885.1 Mizuhopecten yessoensis
TAGGGATCACATTGAATAGTAACAACATGTTACGCTGGTATCCCTTACAAACTTCTGGTTTGACCTTGTATACCTCAATGTCATGTATATCAGTGACTACGTATGCGTAATGTTCTCGGTCTGCCAGTTTGTGCTTCCCCTGAATTCCAAGCTTTCTTACTAGTATTCTGATGCCTACCTCGAGTTTTGTCTCTCGCACTTTGGCGTCATATCAAGTCTTATTCCGGGCAGCATTTTG
>NW_018425579.1:0-238 GCF_002113885.1 Mizuhopecten yessoensis
AAACAGTCGTTTGAAAGTTCTATTGCAGATTTTTAATTTTGATGGTTTTAGGGGCCAAAAAAGGCCCAAACCATACATAGTCCTTTGTTTCTTGACTGATAATGATAAACTTGTATTCCAACATGCAGATTTTGTTACAGGTTTCAGTATTATAAATCTACAACAATGGTTAGCATGGAATTGATGTCAAGCTTTAAATAAGAACCATGTCAGGAAAGTTTAGGGGTTGGGCTAAGGG
>NW_018425580.1:0-238 GCF_002113885.1 Mizuhopecten yessoensis
AGGAGACAGTCGTCTGCGAATAACCTGACGGTGGATTTCACTGCTGTGGAAGGTCAATGATGTGGCAGAGGAAGAGGAGTGGTCCGAGTAATGTCCCTTGGGGGACTCCGGACTCAACTTGCACTTATGCTGAAGGTTCACCCTCCAGTAGTACACGTTGTGTTCTGTCCTGCAGGAATGATAAAATCCAGCTAATGATGTCGGGATGAACGCCATAGTGGTCAAGTTTGTACAAAAG
>NW_018425581.1:0-238 GCF_002113885.1 Mizuhopecten yessoensis
TTGTATCAATATCTATACTAACAGGAAGTGGTGTTGTGTCAATATATATACTAACAGGAAGCGATATTGTATCAATATCTATACTACCAGGAAGTACTAATACAGGAAGTGGTAGTGTATAAATATATATACTAACGGGAAGTTGTCTTGTATCAATATTTATACTATTATGAAGTGGAAGTGTATCAATATATATACTAACAGGAAGTGGTGTTGTGTCAATATCTATACTAACAGG
>NW_018425582.1:0-238 GCF_002113885.1 Mizuhopecten yessoensis
GACTGTACTGTACCAGTGTCGTTTCTGTCTCTGTCTTAGATTGTTGACGACTGACATGGCTCACCTATCAACACTTTATTTCAAACTTTTGGACCAGTTCGTGTCTTTTTTTTAATAAAATGTACGGAAAATGAAAATATGTAGAGTACAATTAAAACATTTTTTCTTTATATGTTGTTGGTGTCGTACATGTAACTAAATTTTCATTGCAAGCGTGAATATTAATTCAAGATTAAAT
>NW_018425583.1:0-238 GCF_002113885.1 Mizuhopecten yessoensis
GTAAAATAGGGACCTGAGAAACACAGGTAAAGTAAGAAAGGGTCCAGAGGAACCGAGGTAAAGTAAGATAGGGTCCCGAGGAACACAGGTAAAGTAAGATAGGGACCTGAGAAACACAGGTCAAGTAAGATATGGTCCTGAGAAACCCAGGTAAAGTAAGATATGGTCCTGAGAAACCCAGGTAAAGTAAGAGAGGGTCCCAGGGAACACAGGAAAAGTAAGATAGGGACCTGAGAAA
>NW_018425584.1:0-238 GCF_002113885.1 Mizuhopecten yessoensis
AACGGTAAGCGTCATCTACATAGAGGGAACCATAGAACGGTAAGCTATATATACATAGAGGGAACCATAGAACGGTAAGCGTGTTCTGCATGGAGGAAACCATAGAACGGTAAGCGGCATCTACAAAGACAAAACCATAGAACGGTAAGCGTCATCTACATAGTGGGAACCATGGAACGGTAACCGTCATCTTCATAGAGGGAACCATAGAACGGTGAACGTCATCTACATAGAGGGA
>NW_018425585.1:0-238 GCF_002113885.1 Mizuhopecten yessoensis
ACTTACCTAACTAACCTACAAAGTTTGTGTATACACGTACGTTCGCACCGCATGTATTTATAGAAACAGGTGATTCCCTTGAATGACACTTATTTGTAAAAATATATATTGTATGACTTTAATTCCGGGTCCGGTCTACGAGGTACAAATGTAGTCGTGTCGTTAAGCTGGTGTATAACCAAAGCTGGTTGGTCGGCATAACATAAATACCGTAAGTGGTCTTGTAAGTATTTTTTTT
>NW_018425586.1:0-238 GCF_002113885.1 Mizuhopecten yessoensis
ATATAAATGTACACCAGGTGAACATCTTCAGGCCCCTTGGTCCTCTTGTTTTCAAAAGGTCATTCATAACTTAACCTTCGTAGCAAATCATTTTTCGAAGTGTATGCTTACATGGGGTCGAGCGTCCGATGCGCGTAGCGCCGGAGGAGGTGAGGGTATGGGAAGATGGGGGGACTCCCCCTTCTATAGCTTGTAGAAGCAATCTCTCATATTCTGGGAAATCCTTTTAGTCTGATTA
>NW_018425587.1:0-238 GCF_002113885.1 Mizuhopecten yessoensis
ACAACATAGTAACGAGATACAGAATTAGTACAAACAACATAGTAAAGAGAAACAGAATAAAGTATAAACAACATAGTCAAGAGAAACAGAATCAGGTACAAACAACATAGTAAAGAGAACCAGAATCAGGTACAAACAACATAGTAAAGAGAAACAGAATCAGTGCAGACAGCATAGTAAAGAGAAACAGAATCAGTACAAACAACAGAGTAAAGAGATACAGAATCCAGTACAAACA
>NW_018425588.1:0-238 GCF_002113885.1 Mizuhopecten yessoensis
ACACACACACACACACTTTCCCCCTTCCCACAACATGTCACTACCCCACTCTCCATATTCCTGCCCCACTATTTCCTATCTTTCCTGTGTTATTTCTTTTCTACATGTATCTTCTTTCTATTTCAGGCGGTATTTCCCTAGGCATCCGTCCCCATATGACCCTGGCTCTTAAACCCCCAACAAACAAACAAACAAAACCTTCTCCCCTTACCACCCCTTGTCACTGACCCCCCCCCTC
>NW_018425589.1:0-238 GCF_002113885.1 Mizuhopecten yessoensis
GCTTATGTTAGCTGGTTAGGACACTATATCTAATGTTGTATATCATTATTATTGTTAAATGAACTAATTTTGATCATGGTGGATATTCTTGACGAGCCTCGAACGTTAGTACACAGGAATGTGTTTATGTAAACATCTTTTGGTATAAATTGTTCTTTTCAGTTTTATCTTACTAAGTATAATCCAGTAAAGTATAGAATATGTCTTTCCAATGTCTTAACATTCACTGAGACTTGCA
>NW_018425590.1:0-238 GCF_002113885.1 Mizuhopecten yessoensis
GTGCCTAATCAGTTCTCGGTAAAGACAGTGCTAATTATTTTTAATTGACAGTTACATTAGTTTTTTAAACGTCTCCATTAGTTTTTGTTTTAGACGGCTTCATTAGTTTTTGTTATAGACAGCCATATAAGCTCTTGTTTTAGACGCCCCCGTCAGGTTTTGTTATACAGCCCTGTTAGGTCTTGGCCGAGAAGAGTCCGCCGATTCCTGTTTCAAACAGTCTCGTCAGTTCTTGTTC
>NW_018425591.1:0-238 GCF_002113885.1 Mizuhopecten yessoensis
TACACCCAGTGTTATAACATACAGTGTACACTCAGTGTTATAACAATCAGTGTACACTTAGTGTTATAACAATCAGTGTACACTTAGTGTTATAACATACAGTGTACACTTAGTGTTATAACAATCAGTGTACACTTAGTGTTAAAACATACAGTGTACACTCAGTGTTATAACAATTAGTGTACACTTAGTCTTATAACATACAGTGTACACTCAGTGTTATAACATACAGTGTACA
>NW_018425592.1:0-238 GCF_002113885.1 Mizuhopecten yessoensis
CCTGCAGGTGGGGGATCGGGAAAAAATACACCTGCTGTTACCCACGGCATGTATCTTAGGAGGCGACCAATGACTGAACCCCTGCATAATTTGGGATTTGCTTTGGTATCCTCTATTTTGGGATACAATAGCGACCAAAATAAATCTGCTGATTGCAATGTTTGGAATCTTTATCTTTCTTTCTACTTTCTAAATTTTATTTCCTAGCGCCTTGCTTGGCAACACCTCACTTTTGGCT
>NW_018425593.1:0-238 GCF_002113885.1 Mizuhopecten yessoensis
GGTCTGAAGCATTCTTGGGTGAAGGGGAACCAATTTTGTATAAGCAGTGGGTCTGGTCCCACTGGGGGCCTGAGGGGCGGGCCCAATAGGGGAACTAGAAGCAAAACCTTTATAATCCTTCTATCATATGGATTAAGGGATTTTATCCTAATTCAATCTGGAGCATCTTTAGGCCAAGGGGACTCAAGTTTGCATAAGCAGTGGGTGTGGTCTCCCAGAGGGCAGAAGGGCGGGGCCC
>NW_018425594.1:0-238 GCF_002113885.1 Mizuhopecten yessoensis
AAGTGAAAAGTCTTCGACCCTGTAGACACACGAGACCCTATACCACCTTCTGTGTGTATATGTTGTTTGGGTGCCAAATGTAACAGGGCCGAGGAAAAAAGCATCGCCATAACAGGGTTTGAACCCAGAACCCTCCTAGCTCTAGACGGGTGTTTTAGCCAATGGAGCTACCTGGTTGCCAATAGGACGAGAAAGAGTTAGTCCACCAGTCACCAGTAAGAGTTGGTCCACCAGTCAC
>NW_018425595.1:0-238 GCF_002113885.1 Mizuhopecten yessoensis
TATTTCATTGGTCAATCTTCTAATTATTACATCAAGAAAAAAATCATTGCGACATCATTGTTTATGGTGATTGTTTCGCCTATGGGAAAACAGGGATGATGTGTTCCCAAAAGGAATATATCGTTTTCTAGATATAATATCTGAACGTTTGTGAGAGAAAAAAGTCCCCAAACTAGTGATGGTCAGTGTTCATGATTATCTAACTCATGATAGTCAATTTTTAAGTTGTAAAAGACAT
>NW_018425596.1:0-238 GCF_002113885.1 Mizuhopecten yessoensis
ACTACGTCAGAGGTACGACACACAGCACTGTATTACCTACAGGTAGACGAGTAGACGAGTACTACACCAGAGGTACGACACACAGCCCTGTATTACCTATATGTATAACAACGTCAGAGGTACGAAACACATGTACAGCCTTGTATTACCTATATATATAGCTACGTCTGCGGTACGACACACAGCCCTTTAGTACCTATATGTATAACTACGTCAGAGGTACGACACACAGCCCTGT
>NW_018425597.1:0-238 GCF_002113885.1 Mizuhopecten yessoensis
GGGTATATAACATGTATGTAATCGAGGGTATATACCATGTATGTAATCGAGGGTATATAACATGTATGTAATCGACGGTATATACATGTACACTACTGAAAAATCTCAATGTTACTACTCTGCGGTCAATACTGTAGGTCCATATCACCTACACTACTGAAAAATCAGCTGTGTACAAGGTTATTACTGATACCAACGTTAACATTACAAACAGCCGTGTACAAGGTTATTACTGATA
>NW_018425598.1:0-238 GCF_002113885.1 Mizuhopecten yessoensis
AATGCAATTACAATAACTCTGTGAAAATAGTGGTTTGTAAAATATTAAGATCCCTATAAAATGCAAGTGCATGTGCATGCACGTGATAAAGGCATACCATGCGATAGCCTATGGTTACATATATACCTGACATGTAAATATATACAATGCCTATGCGGGCAATGGAATGATGTCCAAAATGAACATGCTTGATAGTAATTTTGTTCCATAAAAGAACAGTAAATTGACAATTTAATAT
>NW_018425599.1:0-238 GCF_002113885.1 Mizuhopecten yessoensis
AATATTTCTCTATTATATCATTATGACTCTAAAAGGCGGTACATCTGTTAAATGTTCTCACTGTTAACGGTCTTCTAAATATCGATATCCAGCCAAAGATATCAACAAAAATCCTTGTCTCCTCATTCGTGTTCAGATATTTTTTCTGTTTAGTAAGTCTTCTTTAACCTTGTTACTTTGTATCGTCGGTATTATTACAAATTAGTATATCTCCTTTAACTTTGTTACTTTATATGAT
>NW_018425600.1:0-238 GCF_002113885.1 Mizuhopecten yessoensis
TGTTATAAACAACACCAGTTAGTGTTGTCTTTATGATCTATTATACACAACACCTGTTAGTGTTGTCTAGGATCTGTTATAAACAACATCAGTTAGTGTTGTCTATAGGATCTGTTATAAAGAACAATTTCAGTTAATGTTGTCTTGAGGATCATTTATAAACAACACCAGTTAGTGTTTTATTGAGGATCTTTTATAAACAACACCAGTTAGTGTTGTCTTTAGGATCTGTTATAAA
>NW_018425601.1:0-238 GCF_002113885.1 Mizuhopecten yessoensis
ATTACGCGTAATTATATGTGTCGCCTGTCCCGCTTTGTCAATATATTCAGCATTTGACATAGTACATAAGGAAACGGACCTAAACGCCAAATCATAACATTGATTTTTTTTAAAGTGCAGAAATTTCAGGTTATTATCCGAAAAAGTGCAGAAATCCATGAAATATTTTTAGAGTAGTAGGCTCTACTACATGTACCCATGATACATGTATGATTGAGGTTTGGTTGGTGTAGCTCTT
>NW_018425602.1:0-238 GCF_002113885.1 Mizuhopecten yessoensis
TTTCAACGCAGAGAGCAGTTGTCGACTGAGCAGGGGTGTATCCTGTGGGGACTCCGTATTATCATTCCGCCTGCGTACCGTGAACGATTACTTGCCGATCTTCATGATCAACACATAGGTATCTGTCGGATGAAAGCCTTAGCTCGTAGTTACCTATGGTGGCCAGGTCTCGATCAGGAAATTGAACAGCAAGTTAGTGCTTGTAGTGTGTGTCAGTCAGTACGGAATCTTCCTGCGA
>NW_018425603.1:0-238 GCF_002113885.1 Mizuhopecten yessoensis
AGATTTTACACGTTTATTGTACGACTACATTCAAACTTAACACGGCACGTGGCAGCAAGTGGGATTCTAAACTTACACTACAATTCGGTGAAATAAAAAGTAGCATGACCCTGTCTAAAAGTTTGTACGCACTCCACATTCGAGTGAGATACATTGTAACGAATTCTAAAGCTCTCCACGAGATAACTCCAACACGTGGTCGAGAACATACGGCTATCACTTCCCGTTAACCCCTCTA
>NW_018425604.1:0-238 GCF_002113885.1 Mizuhopecten yessoensis
AACCTATGAACTATATATTAACCCAGAAGATGTCGAGGTTGATATAATTTGTCATGTAAATATACCAACATATTTACCGAAATAAAATGTCCTTCTTTGTGATATAAGTAGGATGGCTGAAAGGCCGACATCTCGTATTTTGAGAATGATGCTAGTAAGTAAGAACATGTTCAATTAATATGTAGATACATCAAGGCAACATTAGAAACAATGGTTGTATGGATTCCGATCTAAATAT
>NW_018425605.1:0-238 GCF_002113885.1 Mizuhopecten yessoensis
AAGTTCTAACATGCGTACGTTCTTACATGCAACGATGTTTACTAGATACTTGTTATCAATACAAACAGTACATGCTACAAATGATTTACGAAGTTTCGGTCTGTATATGTCTAACACGGCAAAGGTGTATCTGCATTGTAGTACAGGTAAAACTGTAAGATACACAGATTAGCATAGACTGTTTGTAAAATAAACATCACATGGTAGGGTACAGTATCACTCTTGTACATTATACTCA
>NW_018425606.1:0-238 GCF_002113885.1 Mizuhopecten yessoensis
CCCCCCCCCTTTTTTACGTTAAAAAGACACATTTTTTTTCTTATTTTCAAGTAATAAATGTGAATGTTATGGAACGTAAGTATAAGGTTTGAAATGCATTTTTTTAATATATATGAGGGTTGCAACAAAAAGTGGGAGCCTGAAGTTGGTTCCAAGTTCCTTTAAGATAAACGGAACTAGGAACCAGACCATATAGTTCCGTTTAAGATAAACGGAACTAGGAACCAGACCCTAGTTC
>NW_018425607.1:0-238 GCF_002113885.1 Mizuhopecten yessoensis
GGCCTCTGTTTAACAAGCATATATTGTTCCGTGGGAATAATGCTGTGTGCGTTGGACGGCGCTTCATTTTTAAGAAACCTTAACTTGTTGCTCGATCTTTTTGGAACAGCATGCATGTCACGATATGGCGCCGTAGTGTTAAAGTCCACTTTACTTGAAAACTTGATATGTTGACGTATATTATCTTTGTTTGTCATTGCTCTTAACAAAACAAATCCGAATAAAACATTACTTTCAA
>NW_018425608.1:0-238 GCF_002113885.1 Mizuhopecten yessoensis
GTTTAAATCATGGCATTGGCCACATGTGGAGGTATAAAAATCATGACAGTGGCCAAATGTGGAGGTGTTTAAATCATGACATTGGCTACATGTGGATGTGTTTAAATCATGACAGTCGCCACATGTGGATGTGTTTAAATCATGACATTGGCCCCATGTGGAGGAGTAAAAATCATGACAGTGGCCACATATTGAGGTGTTTAAATCATGACATTGGCCACATGTGGAGGTGTAAAAA
>NW_018425609.1:0-238 GCF_002113885.1 Mizuhopecten yessoensis
CGAGTGACCAGCATGACAACAATAATTGTCTGTACATGTGTGGGGGGATCTTTCAGACATACATCCACACATAGATATAGATGAGAAGGATATCTTCTGACATGATCAGCTTGGAGTCAAATTGACCACTAGACATAGCAGCACAGGTCGAACACTCGAACTGGACATGTGAGTGTAAGAACTCAGTCGAACACTCAAACTGGACATGTGAGTGTAAGAACTCAGTTGAACACTTATA
>NW_018425610.1:0-238 GCF_002113885.1 Mizuhopecten yessoensis
CTACCTTCATCAGATGGTCGACTATTCAAATCATCCTTTATAACTCACATTTGAATAACAATGTCATACACAGCAGTATGAAGCTTCGATCGAAAGTTACCATAAGGTAATTAACTTTTTACATAACTCCATCCAACAGATAAGATAAAAGATCAATCTTACATACAACCTATGAATGAAGAACGCATGATGGTGGACAACAAGAAACCCCTGGGATTGTTTCTTTTCATGATTTTTC
>NW_018425611.1:0-238 GCF_002113885.1 Mizuhopecten yessoensis
TCATCATCATCATCATCATCATCATCATTATAAATCATCATCATCATCATCATCATCATCATTATCATTATCATGTTCAAAATTTCATTTTAGGTAGGTATGCTACTAGTGTATTGACTCGGCGATTGCTTTTCGTTTCCTGAATTTTTCTTTCCTTCCTTTCCCATTTCTCTCTTTGTTCTGCTAATCTTTTCTCTCTCTTCTGTCGAGCCCGTTTCAATCTCTCCTCTGTTGATAC
>NW_018425612.1:0-238 GCF_002113885.1 Mizuhopecten yessoensis
CCATCACTATGTTGTCAACATGGTAGCCCTTCTTATCTAGGTCTTGCAGCATAGTTACCGCCATGTCAGCTTCCATTGCCTTGGATGATGACGACCAATTCTTTCTACAATCATGTTCTGTTACTTCGGTATTTGTTCTAGCAGCAACATCACAAAAGCGACACTGCTTGCACCTAACTGCATAAGCAACAACTTTTCCTGTTTCTCCTCCTATCATAGATCCATGTCCTACAATTAA
>NW_018425613.1:0-238 GCF_002113885.1 Mizuhopecten yessoensis
ATATATGGAAAGCTTTAATCATCATATATTACAGTTGTACTTGATATAATTAAATGTAAACCAGTACTTAGTGGGCAAAAGGGCCAAGTGAGCTTATGCTGTGGCGTGGCGTCCGGCGTCAATATTTACATTGTTTTCTTTTTTCTCAACTACGTTTACTGACATTTAACGAAATCAACCATCCACTCTCAACTTACTTTTGTTCGGGAATGATGAGCTTACAGATGACGAAAATGCT
>NW_018425614.1:0-238 GCF_002113885.1 Mizuhopecten yessoensis
ACCATGGTCCTTCGGACCAGGTGAGCTAAAAATCGTCGTTGATATGTATGTAGCACTTTCCTTATACATATAAATATGGCATACAGCAGTCATTGACGACGGAACATGTAATAGCTGAAGAGTTCGCACATCGAACGCACGGTCGAAGCTTCCTTTTATATTCCACTGTTTGACAGCGTTGAACTTGTGACGTCACATATGAGGGCTAGTCATATCGAGGTGATCGCCGCCTAGACAA
>NW_018425615.1:0-238 GCF_002113885.1 Mizuhopecten yessoensis
AAGGACTTACCTGTAAGAGGTTGTTAGAGGACTTACCAGGAGGAGAATGTTAGAGGACTTACCTGGATAAGATTGTTACAGGACTTATCTATGGAGGTTGTTACAGGACTTACCTGAGGAGGTTGTTAAGAGGAATTACCAGGAGGAGGTTGTTATAGGACTTACATGGAGGGGGTTGTTAGAGTACTTACCTGAGGAGGTTGTTATAGGACTTACCAGGAGGAGGTTGTTATAGGAC
>NW_018425616.1:0-238 GCF_002113885.1 Mizuhopecten yessoensis
AAAATGTTCTTGTTAATATTTATACGGCAATTCATTTAGCAGTAATTTCTATAATAATAATAGTAATTATTATATTATCAATAACATGGTTTTGTCGTGGGTCAAATTCCGTTGAAAAAGCAAGCGTTTAATTTGGAATTGTTCTCATAACAAATATTACTTCCCTTTCTTGGATGCACAAAATCGCGCTTTCAAAGTGTAATATAATTGTCGACTTTCAATCTGATTTTACACAGGA
>NW_018425617.1:0-238 GCF_002113885.1 Mizuhopecten yessoensis
ATAGCTTCAATGGATGGAGCCGACAAAGTTTGCGAGTGAAGTATTTGTAGTACAGTATACTATTTTATGAACATATTTTGCTATTACTGCTAAAATATTCAGGTGGGCGATGCAGGCCCTCTGGACCTCTTGTTTCACGTGTTAGACATTTTGTTACGTACTATATACATTGCTAGCTTATTGATAAGACTATTAAGTGTCCCTTATATCTTTTGAATTTTAATGAAAGAAAAAAAAA
>NW_018425618.1:0-238 GCF_002113885.1 Mizuhopecten yessoensis
TGGGCATTATTTTTGCTTCATGATTTATACCTTTAGTTTATATTTTGTTTGCTAAACAAGATTTGTGTGATGGTACTGACCTCCTGTTGATACGTCAGGAAGGAGACCTGGTCCTGGCCCAATGTCTGTATGATTTGTGGTACAATTTCCTCCGGCTTTCCAACCCTTACGACCAAACCGCTGTCAACAAAGATGTCACACACTATTGTAATAATGGACAGAGAAACCAAACCATTAG
>NW_018425619.1:0-238 GCF_002113885.1 Mizuhopecten yessoensis
TAACACAGCGTCAATACACAAAACAAACTATAACACAGCGTCAATGCACAAAACAAACTATAACACAGTGTCAACACACAAAACAAACTATTACACAGCGTCAACACACAAAACAAGCTAAAACACAGCACTAACACACAAAACAAACTAAAACACAGCGTCAACACTTAAATCAAACTATAACACAGCGTCAATACACAATACAAACTATAACACAGCGTCAATACACAAAACAAAC
>NW_018425620.1:0-238 GCF_002113885.1 Mizuhopecten yessoensis
TCCATCCATCCATCCATCCATCCATCCATCCATCCATCCATATATGCATATATCCGTCCGTCCGTCCATCCATCCATTCATCCATCCATATATCCATCCATACATCCATCCACCCACCAACCCATCCATCCATCCATCCATCCATCCATCCATCAATCCGTCCAATCATCCATACATCCATCCATCCGTCCAATCATCCATCCATCCATCCATCCATCCATCCATCCATCCATCCATC
>NW_018425621.1:0-238 GCF_002113885.1 Mizuhopecten yessoensis
CATATATATAGGCAACAGAGAAATGTGTAGCATTAATGAGTTATCTTACCTCTGATTGGCGAATTCCTTTACTTCCTGAATCTCTTATCCATTGGAGATTTACAATAAAAACATGGTGTGCAATTGCTTGTAAAAATTTCAGACTTCTGTCACACATTCTGCATTCTTCAGGTTCTACAATTCAAGGGTGAATTGACAGTTTAATATCATCATGTTAAACACGCATTTTAAAAAAAAA
>NW_018425622.1:0-238 GCF_002113885.1 Mizuhopecten yessoensis
GAAAATGAGCCACAGGAAAAGGGTTACCCTTAAAATTGGTAACAAAACTGATCCTAAATAAACAGAAACTGTTTTAGTATCGCGTGTGACGCACATGAACATCAATTACAGCTTCACAACGTCTGCGCCTGCCCCGAATGACATCGCGTATCCGGTTTTGTGAGATAGCGTTCCACTCAGCTACCAAAGCTGTTCCCACCTCCTGGAGCGTTCTTGGCTGAACATTTCTGGCAGAGAG
>NW_018425623.1:0-238 GCF_002113885.1 Mizuhopecten yessoensis
TGTCAAAACCTCATACATATGATCTTACAGATGTCACATGGACTCATGTCGATGTCTTCCCATGAGTCAATTTACGTCTTTGTGTCGGAAGCTATATTTCTGAAGTACGTGCGATTATTGCATGAAGCATCACTCTCATCTTCAGTGCATACATATTTTTCAGTGACGTATGTCTCGATATCGGGAGTTGATATAACATCACCACGCACGTGCACTAGTTATAGCTCCTTTTGTAAAC
>NW_018425624.1:0-238 GCF_002113885.1 Mizuhopecten yessoensis
CAATTAGTTAACTAGTCAGTTCATTTAATGTTTTATACATGATATGATCGCTTGCTGGAAATGTATTCTACAAGCAATTAGCATAATTTTGAATGTATTGAACATTTCATCCGACGTCATATCTTTGGAATAGTCAAGGATAACGCAAGCTATTCTTTTTTTGTAGTTCAAGTATGGACATCAGATGCTCAGGTATAGTTTTACCCTAGATTGTGCAGCAACATTAATAGAAATAAGG
>NW_018425625.1:0-238 GCF_002113885.1 Mizuhopecten yessoensis
TATATCCATTTAATTTAATATACTTTAAAGTTGTATTTCTAAATTAAAGCACTAATTTTATAATTGACAAGTTAAATGAGCTGCGCATATGCATAGAGAATTATTTTGTAAAGAATAACTATAATTTATCATGTTACAAATTAAATTATCATTTGGTAAAGTATAATATCAAGATAAACAAGTTGTACACCTAGTTACCTGGTACATTAATATGTACATTATGATTTGATTGTCACCA
>NW_018425626.1:0-238 GCF_002113885.1 Mizuhopecten yessoensis
GACAACGGAGTCCGACGATTTGGTCTTGTGTAGTAAGATATCAGTTATATTTATACGGAACGAAATTACAACGAAATAAAAGTGTCATAATATATTGATATACAATGCATTCTGATTTTAAACAATCAATAGCGAATTTTATTAAAATGAATTGGCAAAATAAATGGTCTGAAGAAAAAACAAAATGAAGACGAACCTTATTGTCATGCATGTGATCAACCATTTACAGTCAAACATT
>NW_018425627.1:0-238 GCF_002113885.1 Mizuhopecten yessoensis
TTTTTTTGTCATATCAAGGTCGATTTGTTTTATTATGCTCATTAGTATGTATTTTTGTTTTGTTGCCACCACCTGGGTTCTCGATGTGAGGAATTTCATTCCTTGGATTTTACCTAGATTTACATGAGGGCATCTTCGATGAAGCAAATGACGTTTACCCTTCCGGAGCACCTGGTCTTATACGTTTTCAAGGGTCTCCATGGAAAATGTCATTCGTTCACATTTTACCTAGTTTTAT
>NW_018425628.1:0-238 GCF_002113885.1 Mizuhopecten yessoensis
TTCCTTTTTTGGCAATATAAGTACTTAACAAAGTTATATTATTGTAATAATATTATGATATATATTCATACATTTACTTTGATGATATATTCATACTGATGAGTGAAGATGACGAAATGAACGTATTTGTATCTTTAAGGGAGACAATTTGAATGACAATAGCAAAAGAAAACTGAGTTTGTGCTGGTATATTACCTTGTCCCCTGCGACACGTTCATCCAGAAGTTTGGTCGTAACT
>NW_018425629.1:0-238 GCF_002113885.1 Mizuhopecten yessoensis
AAAAATAAATTACACTGCATTTTACAGCTGATTCGTCCTTCTAGGACTCATTGGTGATGCGAGGGACCAAACAGATTAAATCTGGATTGTCTAAATAACTGTAAAACATCCCTTAACGCATGAATTGTAAAATGAAGAGGAGTACTGATTTCCAATAACATCATCCCTAAAGTGTGTATATTCTTAACCATGCCACTACTCAACAGAGATAATTGACCATCAAGGTTATGGCAAACCA
>NW_018425630.1:0-238 GCF_002113885.1 Mizuhopecten yessoensis
GTATTTTGACTTCGTTAACCTGGTTATGTACCTTTTTAATAGCTCTTGTACAAGTTCAATATATTTAAATTACATATATAAATTCCAATTTGTGATAAGGGTATTTGACTTGCCAGAGGGTTGACATTTGGGATGACTATTACATCTGTTAGGGGCTTGTTGAACCTTAACGAACCTCGAACCACTGCCAGAAACTGGACTACACGTGTAGTGGAAGCACTGTACTACACGTGTAGTG
>NW_018425631.1:0-238 GCF_002113885.1 Mizuhopecten yessoensis
AGGATCACGGAACCAAACCCACGTGACTTCGGCATGTACAAAGTGACCGTGGTAAACGATTTCGGTATCAGCGAGCGTACTGTACTTCTCAAGAGGGGACTGTCAGGTAGCCGTAAACACGGGACGTGCAGAGCTTCATAAATAAATATGTATAACAATTATTTCTCAATAATTCACAGAAGGGCTGACTCTGATTATTTTTGTATGTACGAAATGCCCTTTGGTAAATGGATCCCGA
>NW_018425632.1:0-238 GCF_002113885.1 Mizuhopecten yessoensis
AGTTTGTAGGCAAAGTATTCCTTCAAACTCACTAAAGTACCAACACCATGGCAAGTAATAGATCTCTACGACGTGCCCAGAAACCCGTTACCTATACGTGTGCTTTGTGTGACAGTGAAAACGGGGTACGATGGTACTGCAACGATTGTCAGGAGAATTTATGTGACCGGTGTAAGGAATTCCATACACGCGGAAAGAAAACTAAAAACGATGACGTGGTATCGATAGGGAAGGCTAA
>NW_018425633.1:0-238 GCF_002113885.1 Mizuhopecten yessoensis
ACATTTGTTATACAAAATTCCAAGTGAGTTTCTTTTAAACTCCGCAGTATTTACAATTTAACATTGTGATTTCGATTGTTTATATTTGGAAAATCACACATTTGAACAATATTATGCAATTGGATATCAGGATGAGGCAACAAACAAGTTATTTCAATAAATAGTTACCAAACTGTTAAAATTTGCCAGTTCAGAATATCCGTATTAAAGTTTTTTGTTTTAAAACACACTAGACATG
>NW_018425634.1:0-238 GCF_002113885.1 Mizuhopecten yessoensis
AATAAGCCCACCCATATCTATTGGAGTTCAATAGAAATGTCAAAAAAACTATTTCATTGTCCTGTAGCAAGCCCGATCCCCTGATCTGAGTCAGAGATTGTATGTTGGCCCCTGAGCTTATTGATGATCAATACAGTAACATCATTAAAGTTGACCTTGAGTCAGAAGCAGCTATGGTAATTACTCTGACCGTAACTCATAGGTAGCAGTATTAACACTGACCTTGACCCCTATACAG
>NW_018425635.1:0-238 GCF_002113885.1 Mizuhopecten yessoensis
TATGTAATCTGTCATTTATTCGAGAAAATATTTGGATCGTTATTATTTAGAAAGCAATACAATATAATGTGTTGGGTTATAAATTAAAAACAAAAGATTTTACACTTACGACGGGTTCGTTTTCAATGATAACGATGGTATCACACTCTTGGTCCATTATCATTGTCAGCAGGTCGACCACGGTGTCCTCTAGAGGTGTCTGAGTAACGATATAGCCGGTTCTAGACGTGTAGGACTG
>NW_018425636.1:0-238 GCF_002113885.1 Mizuhopecten yessoensis
TACACTGTATATATGTTACACGTACCCTATACACTGTATATATGTCACACGTACCCTATACAACATATATATGTTACACGTACCCTATACACTATACATATATGTTACACGTACCCTATACACTGTATCTATGTTACACGTACCCTATACACTTTTTATATGTGACACGTACCCTATACACTTTATATATGTGACAGGTACCCTATACACTTTTTATATGTTACACGTACCCTATACA
>NW_018425637.1:0-238 GCF_002113885.1 Mizuhopecten yessoensis
GGATCTGTGCCCCCCTCCACCACTGTATGGGATCTGTGCCCCCCCTCCCTCCACCCCTGTATGGGGATCTGTGCCCTCCTCCACCCCTGTCGGGGATCTGTGCCCCCTTTCTCCCCCCCCCTCCACCCCTGTATGGGATCCGTGCCATCCTCCATCCCTGTATGGGATCTGTACCCTCCTCCACCCCTGTAGGGGATATGTGCCCCCTTTCTCTCCCCCCACCCCCCTCCACCCCTGT
>NW_018425638.1:0-238 GCF_002113885.1 Mizuhopecten yessoensis
AAAAAAAATGATAATAAATATATGTCACTGAAATATATGTGCACAATTTTTTCCCCCATCAAGTTGACAAGTCTTTTAAAAAGAGTCTCCTTCTGATCAGTGGGTGCCAGGTGAGAGGAGAGCTACATTGATTACTACTAAGTGTATTGTTTACTTTCTTTACCAGAAAGACTGGGGTGTATTGTGGTAAGTTCTTATCTTGCACCTAAATATATGTGTATATAAATACTGGAGCAGA
>NW_018425639.1:0-238 GCF_002113885.1 Mizuhopecten yessoensis
CTAGAACACTTCTACTGAAGAAAAAAATGAAATCAAGAAGCGTTACCTACCTTACCTTAAAATGCGCACCTAGCTACACGCCAGCGTCAATGTTGTCATGTTACAATATCACAGCCAATTCTCGAAAAAAGAAGAAGTTCTACTCTCAGTAGCAAATAATATCCAATGAATCATGTACATATACACTGAATAAAAACAAAACCTACTTTTATAAAAAGAAACTTAAGAAATAATGATA
>NW_018425640.1:0-238 GCF_002113885.1 Mizuhopecten yessoensis
TCAGCAGTACAAATATTTCAGTACCCAGTAAACCCAGTTTTCAGCTACAAATATTTCAGTACCCAGTAAACCCAGTACACCCAGCTTTCAGCAGTACACAGATTTCAGTACCCAGTACACACAGTACACCCAGCTTTCAGCAGTACAAAGATTTCAGTACCAAGTACACACAGTACACACAGTTTTCAGCAGTACAAAGATTTCAGTACCCAGTACACACAGTACACACAGTTTTCAG
>NW_018425641.1:0-238 GCF_002113885.1 Mizuhopecten yessoensis
AATTAATAAATTAAGGCCGAACAGGACAGTCACAGTGACAACACAGGGGCTCGTTACATCGCCGAACGATGATATTTTTTGGTATTTGTAACACAGACTTTACAGATGGAATTTCGGAATAATAAAACAGTTCTTGCCCTAGTACGAGGTAGACCTGAACAGTTGTTCCCCCTCGACAAATCGTGTTTCTCTCGGGCTTCGCCCTCGGGAAACATGATTTATCTCGGGGAAACAACTC
>NW_018425642.1:0-238 GCF_002113885.1 Mizuhopecten yessoensis
CTGCCAACAGAAAATATCACTTATGGTTACAAGAATGATGAAAAATATCAGCCCGTTCAGAAACATTCTTTGTAGCTTCATGTATAGTAAGATGGACTGTCCGTTCGGCGAAAATCACCCTTGCAGTAACAAGAATGATGATATGGACCGCTTGACCGCTCAATAGTTCATTTGTGATAATAGGCATGGTAGGAGGGACCGTGCTTTCCGTAGGAAATCTCATTTTATGGTAACAGGA
>NW_018425643.1:0-238 GCF_002113885.1 Mizuhopecten yessoensis
TTTTATGCGCAATTCATGAGTAATTCGTGCGCAACTGCAGTGGGACTGGGCCTTTAGCTGATCCGTTTAAGCTGCTTTCGTCTGCATATTGGTGGTATTCCCATCGTTCATCGTTGTCCATCGGATGCATATCAGCTTCAGATTGATTGTCGTCAGATCGAGGTTGTATTTCGACTTCTGCTTGCATTTCGCCAGATTGGGACTGTATATCATCCTGTCCCATGCCTGCCTCCGTTGG
>NW_018425644.1:0-238 GCF_002113885.1 Mizuhopecten yessoensis
CTTTCGTCAAAGTCTTAAAGATACTTAAACATGTAATTTTCATAAAAGTTCTGCAAAGGGAATATTAAATAATATATATGACATGTTGCATTGTAGTCGGTTTTATATAAAGACTTGTATATATCTGTATAAAACAATGTTACCATATCCATAAGTTAAATCCACCAGTCAACAAGATTTCATACATTGCATACATATTAATGAACTAGTTTTTATATAATGAGCCGAAAATCCACAC
>NW_018425645.1:0-238 GCF_002113885.1 Mizuhopecten yessoensis
CAAGTAGAGGGACTGTCCCACCTCAACAAACTGCTGTTCCTCGACCTGTCACACAACCACATCCATGACTTCCAGATCGGTAGGTAGACATCATGTAAAACTTATCTTTTTTTAATTCGTTTTAAATCTTTATTTCTCACAAAAGATGAATTTACTCAAAAAATTACCCACTAAAAATAATTTTCATTTCTTTGAATCATATATATTACCAACAAAAACATGTGGAAAGTTTTAATTC
>NW_018425646.1:0-238 GCF_002113885.1 Mizuhopecten yessoensis
AATACTACAGGATGAATATAATTACTGTTTGGCCCATATAACGTTGAAAATTGGTCACGTTCATTTATGAGATCAGGCGTGATATTCCATCATCCCCAGCATTCTACAAGTCAATCATCATGACTTTAAGCCTTTTCTTATTTGAAAAGCATTTTTGTTTAAAGAGAAACGTCGACTTCGGACTGACGGACTGACATACAGATAGGCGTAACACTTTCACATAAGCTAACACCACATG
>NW_018425647.1:0-238 GCF_002113885.1 Mizuhopecten yessoensis
ATGTAGTTTATATCAAACACTCTTAGCAGAGATATTGCACAGAAAGCAATTAACCAATCAGACGTGTGTAGTCAAATTTATTATGTATCAATATGCACGTATCACATTGGAAATGAATCTAAATCCTAAACACTGTGCAATGTGAATGTGCATACCACATTGTTGAAATTAAATTATTTTTGGGGGAGTAAATGCATGTAAACTAATTAGCCTATCGAAAGTTGATAACATGAATACA
>NW_018425648.1:0-238 GCF_002113885.1 Mizuhopecten yessoensis
AGTACATCCATCATTCTGTATAGTACATCTATCATTCTGTACAGTTTATATATCATTCTGTACAGAACATCTACCATTCTGTTCAGTACATCTATCATTCTGAAAAGGACATTTATCATTATGTACAGTTAATCTATAATTGTGTACAGTACATCTATGATTCTGTACATTACATCTATCATTCTGTACAGTGCATATATCATTCTGTACAGTACATCTATCATTCTGTACAGTACAT
>NW_018425649.1:0-238 GCF_002113885.1 Mizuhopecten yessoensis
AAATTCAATATAACATGAACACTCGTGCTAGATCCTCTATTTATTCCACTGCAGATAAAATAATACAGAAACGCTGGTATCATTTTTGTAATGTTCATGTAACTGAACAAGTGAAATTCTAATGAAAAATGTAAAACGCAACGGAAAATAATTTCTAAATCTGGAACCATGCACCAGGTAACAGCTTTCTGGTGAAGATGTCCCGAGTGTCGATAGCGATTGGTAATAGCGACGGCCT
>NW_018425650.1:0-238 GCF_002113885.1 Mizuhopecten yessoensis
AATATTACCGAAGTGAACACCTTTGCTGACATTGACATCTCTGTCGTGACTTCTGATATTGCATTTGGTGGGGAACTATTGACAAAGCTCTCACCAACAACCCCGGACGAGATGCGCAACATTATCATAACCTCGCAATCGAAGTCCTGTGAGCTTGATCCATTGCCTACAGACCTATTAAAGCAATGTATTAAAGCACTGCTTCCTTTGATTACCGCTATCATGAATAAATCATTGG
>NW_018425651.1:0-238 GCF_002113885.1 Mizuhopecten yessoensis
CCCTATCCCCTCTCCTTCCCCACACAGACGATGTGAAGGGGAAACCTCCCGCAACCCCTCCCCGTCCGCACACATAAGGTCTGTAGGTGACACCTCCCCCAACCCCTCCCCGTCCGCACACAGGTCTGTAGGTGACACCTCCACAACCCCCACCCTTCTACACACAACATGTATGTAGGTAACACCTTCTCCAAACCCTCCCCGTCCGCACACAGAAGGTATGTAGGTGACACTTCCC
>NW_018425652.1:0-238 GCF_002113885.1 Mizuhopecten yessoensis
TAGTCATAAATAAGTGCTCCCGTGTCCCGCATGACGCCTATAGGCGTCATAGAAAAGAGCTCCCGTATCATAAGTCATGTTTCACTTCCTCGTTTGGAGTGTTCTAAGAAGGAATTTATGTATGAAATATTAATTAAACGAATGATAACAAGCAGAAATAGGATAACGATAATTTATTTTATGTGTTTTCAGTTTAATTTTGTGTTATATTGGTCGTATATAATCGGAAATCGGCTGG
>NW_018425653.1:0-238 GCF_002113885.1 Mizuhopecten yessoensis
ATTATGACAATGACGGGATCTACGAAAGCCTTTATGCTGTCTTCCTTATTATGCTATTAAGCTGAATGCTTCTTCTACGCTGCTTGGAATACATTTATCTACATTGCTAACGCACTCTGTATCAGCTAATAAGAACGAATAGCATTACCCTTGATAAATGTACCCGAAATGTATAAATGATTACTTTATTATTCGCTGATAGTATTTCACGTATCACAGTGAATATATTTCCAATTAT
>NW_018425654.1:0-238 GCF_002113885.1 Mizuhopecten yessoensis
GTATAATGTAATCTTAATAATAAATTTAATCCCACTTACGTGTACATTCTACGTACGGGTTTCCATAGTAACCTTTCTTACAGCAACACTTATTATCAGGTCCACATTCAGCATTTATTACGCATGCGCCTTGACATGGTTCTGTAAAATTGGTATTAAAGATTGTCAACAAGCACTTGGGGAATACTATCGCTAATGACTTTATGAAATATATCGAAAATGAAATCATTATTTAGGC
>NW_018425655.1:0-238 GCF_002113885.1 Mizuhopecten yessoensis
CAGGTAACATACAATGTACATCTGTAATTATACAGGTAACATACAGTGTACACTTGTAATTATACAGGTAACATACAGTATACACCTGTAATTATACAGGTAACATACAATGTACACTTGTAATTATACAGTAACATAAAGTGTACACTTGTAATCATACAGGTAACATACAATGTACACTTGTAAGTATACAGGTAGCATACATAGTACACCTGTTATTATACAGGTAACATACAGT
>NW_018425656.1:0-238 GCF_002113885.1 Mizuhopecten yessoensis
GTAGAGAGCGAAAGTGAGCGTAACCCCTGGATATCGAGGATGGCGCGCGATTAGATTTGTAAGAGTAGTCGCGCGCCCGAGTTCCATCTAGCCCTAACACAAGACTTAGACATTTTGACGTATAGATGTCTGGTGTTGGGCCCCCCACACAAGACATCTATATGTCAAAATGTCTACTTCTGGTGTTAGGGCCAGGGAGAACTCGGGCTATGACAGGAGTAGTAACATTGTTATAATT
>NW_018425657.1:0-238 GCF_002113885.1 Mizuhopecten yessoensis
TTTACAGACAATATAAGGATATTAGATCTACTGAAATGTTAGAGCGGTACAGTAAGCTCCCTCCGCAAAAATCAGACAGTCTTGGATAAAGGAAAACATTGCATGATCCTCTCCCAGGGCGAAAGCGATATCGTTGGAGGGACAGCCAAGTATAGTGGAAATATGTTGTTCCATTTCAGCTTTATCTAAATACACATATACATGTACGGGATATACGTTAACTATAAGACATCTATAA
>NW_018425658.1:0-238 GCF_002113885.1 Mizuhopecten yessoensis
GTCCCTGTTGGTATGTACACACGATATATGGTCCGAGTAAGTATATACATAAGATACCTGGTCCAAGTTGGTATGCACACATGATACCTGGTCCGAGTAAGTATGTACACACGATACCTGGTCCAGATTATTATGTACACACGATATCAATCTGGTCCGAGTTTGTATGTACACACGATACCTGGTCCGAGTCTGTATGTACACACGATACCTGGTCCGAGTTTGTATGCACACACGA
>NW_018425659.1:0-238 GCF_002113885.1 Mizuhopecten yessoensis
CAAGCAATTTTCATAAAAAGGGCTAAACTTTGCACAAAAAAAGGTATATATAAGAGAAAAATACTGTTTTATATGTAACGGCAGGTGGATAGAGAATTCCTCCCTCTGGGATCATAATTGGGGTATTAATCGGCAAAGCCTCGGGTTTCACCCGAATTTATGATCCCCTCGGGAGGATTTCTCTATCCACCTCCGGTACATATAAAAGAGTCTTATAGTATTCATATATATGTGGGTT
>NW_018425660.1:0-238 GCF_002113885.1 Mizuhopecten yessoensis
AATTTAAGCATGTAGAATGCTATGGCATAAACATCAAGCTACTTTGCAAAGAAGAAAAATGTATATATTTTCGATCATTCAAGTGAAATCGATCGAATATTAGATACGGAAGTTATGTTACCAACATTACTGCAGTGAGGTATGCATTTAGTACAGTATTCTTCAAAAAGAAAACAACTTGATCCCTGTATTTTTATTTTAGAATATGAATTGATCCCGGTACTATTATTTTAGAATA
>NW_018425661.1:0-238 GCF_002113885.1 Mizuhopecten yessoensis
CATGTAAGAATTGAAAGTTATTTCTTATTAAAAGATCTCTAACGGGGGCAATAAATTTCTTATTATTATTGATTTGATTTGATAATAATGAAAATGCCAGGATAGAAGGCAGAAGTTAAAGTCTAATACAATAAAAGATTTGAAAATAGTGTGTAATGTCCAACACCTTTGTTTTTCTTCAAAAACACCTTTCTTTTTCCTAATTACAAACTTCCCTGGGGAAGGTAGAAAGCTGAAA
>NW_018425662.1:0-238 GCF_002113885.1 Mizuhopecten yessoensis
GTAGGTTTGATATATCCAGGGAGTTCCTATGGTGTGTTGTATGTTTGAAATATCTAGGGAATTTATATGGTGTGTTGTAGGTTTGATATATCCAGTAAGTTCATATGGTGTGTTTATGTTTGAAATATCTAGGGAGTTTCTATGGTGTGTTGTATGTTTGAAATATCCATGGAGTTCCCATGGTGTGTTGTAGGTTTGAAATATTCAGGGAGTTCATATGGTGTATTGTAAGTTTGAT
>NW_018425663.1:0-238 GCF_002113885.1 Mizuhopecten yessoensis
AAAAATCATTTTATGTGGTTTAAATAGGAGAGTGATCTTGACTTGAGGTAGGAAGGGTAATACCAGAAATACAGATATTTATTTTTGTTTGGCCTAAGCAAAAAATCATATCTGATGTTCTGCCTGGACTGGATTGATATTGTAATGAGTTATTTTATATTCTGTTCTATTTATACTGTAGTTCCTTGGTATTTAAAGAGAATCAATTCCAATAAATGAATAGCGATAACTTACATCC
>NW_018425664.1:0-238 GCF_002113885.1 Mizuhopecten yessoensis
ACAGTGTGTCATGTTGGTTTGTGTTTACAGACAGTGTGTCATGTTCATTTGTGTTTACAGACAGTGTGTCATGTTGGCTGTGTGGCAAGACGGTTTGTCGTGTAAATTTATTCTGACGGACGGTATATTATGTTGTTTTTATGTACAGACAAGTGTTATGTAGATTTGTGTTGGCAGCTATCACCAAATACACTGTTTATGTGATTTAATGAATTCACTGTCGACGTCTAGACATAGG
>NW_018425665.1:0-238 GCF_002113885.1 Mizuhopecten yessoensis
TACCATCTTCATTTTCATTATGTTTATGTCGGTTCGTTCTTTTTGTCGTCTTTTCTCTTTTCTGTTAGATAGAGTCATGTAAACAATATATGCACATTGCGGCAACTCATATTAATGTGTATAACAGACAAACTTCAAAGTGAGTATGTCGTTTCACATTTTTACTTGTACAGTACTTAATGTGAACCAATCATTGCAATTTGATAAAGATGTCTTAGGTCTTCCTGCGGCAATCTTG
>NW_018425666.1:0-238 GCF_002113885.1 Mizuhopecten yessoensis
CCGAACTTGCACAGGATCATGACTAAATTAAGTCGATTTGTTGGTGGTACATGAAAGTCAACAGCATCAACGAAGGACAGATTGTAGAAGATAAAAATACAATGGGTCGTTGAGGGGAACAAGTTATTGTTGCAAGATGTGACTGCATATTTTAAAACGATGAAATAAACAATGCAGAGTTTGAAAAATTACAAAAAAATGTATATATATAAAAATCAGGATAGCTTTATTCATGTTC
>NW_018425667.1:0-238 GCF_002113885.1 Mizuhopecten yessoensis
TTAACTATCTTCATAATAATAAAAAAGAAAAACAAAAGAAAAGTTTATCTACTGTTCTATTAGCAACATACAGGGAACTGACAATATTTTCCTTTTTATAATATACAATCTTACATATAAAAGTTTTCTGACCAAAACCATCCTTACCAGTATCAACAGACACAGGAGGAACTTTCGTGTCTCTGTGATTATCTTGTGACGACATATCTGATTTCCGTTGAGCACGCCTTCTATCAGT
>NW_018425668.1:0-238 GCF_002113885.1 Mizuhopecten yessoensis
CTGTCTGCTTAGATGTATCTATAGACCTGATTCTAATATTGAATACTGGAGTACATTTGAACACATCCTTGATAAAACTAATGAAACTTCCATGGATTTACTAATAGCTGTTGATTTAAATGTTGATATGCTAAAACAGCACCCACTTCTTACTTATCTAGATTCTTAACTGAATTCAACATGAAAAGTATTATTAATAAACCAACTAGAATGACACCTGACAGTACAACCTCTATAA
>NW_018425669.1:0-238 GCF_002113885.1 Mizuhopecten yessoensis
TTTACTCCATAAATGATGTAGAGTAATACATTGATAAATAAAATTATAAAGATCGCACTTTGTTAAATTATGGCCCACAAAGTGACATATAATATTTGAAATTATCTGCGGGTACTCTACATGTGGTTTCCTGTACGATAAAGAACATAATTCGTCAAATAGTACCTTTGGGGTCGGATACCAAGATGTAATCGATTTAAAAACATGCCTACTACAATTATTCATTCTAAACAAACAT
>NW_018425670.1:0-238 GCF_002113885.1 Mizuhopecten yessoensis
TATCTCGGTTAGTCGACTTGTCGTTTAAAAAATGTCGAGTTATTGGGATAATTATCATGATAGCGATATATGTTCATGATCATTTTCATGATAATTATCTAGTTAGCTTTGATAGTATAATAATACAATAAGTAGCATTGTAATTCTGAAGAAACTCACTGTCATCAGACAGTATCACCCTTACTAGCTCAAGGATATATAAATACTTAGGCGAGGTTTAAAAGGCTGTAAAACTTAC
>NW_018425671.1:0-238 GCF_002113885.1 Mizuhopecten yessoensis
GCGGGAGCTGAGTGTGGGGTGCAAACACCTACCAATAAAACAACAGCTAAATCACGCGTGTCAATTAGACCTAAAGTTGCGGTCAGGTGCAAATATAGTGAATTTTCATTTCGATACCAAACTATCAAATTGGCAACGGAAAAATGAATTGGCAATATATTAATTTGAGACTATTCATGTGTATAATATGATAAAATCAATAAAGAAGTACTGTGTATAACAGACCTGGGTGACTGAT
>NW_018425672.1:0-238 GCF_002113885.1 Mizuhopecten yessoensis
AAACGGTTTTGTACGTCTATTCTAAGGAATCCATGAGTGCTCCTCGTCGTCAAAGGTGCAGTATATAAGTGATTCCAAAAGTGAACAACGTAAATGCAATTATCATCACGTAAAAACGCTAAAATGCGGACTTTCTGACAATGGGCGGTCTGTCGTGCTATCAGACTATTTAAACTAGAAAATGTCTGTAGACATAAATGCCCCCGCTCATGGATGGGACGGGACGAACATGGGCAAC
>NW_018425673.1:0-238 GCF_002113885.1 Mizuhopecten yessoensis
TTCACCATACAACTGTTATATCCTTCTAGCAGTCATCGGTGATGCTAGAACCCGAGAAGTTGGAAATCCAAATTCGTTCAAAACTATTGTTAAAACCGAAGGGAAGGTGCATAAAACTCTTTTCATTATATGATTGTTAAAACATCAAAATAAGGATACTGGTTAATTTTAAATTAATAAATAGTAAAGTATATATGTTAAAACCCGTGTCATTACTCAAATGACATAACTGAGAGAG
>NW_018425674.1:0-238 GCF_002113885.1 Mizuhopecten yessoensis
GAAGTAGCAAGAGTTGTAAAAACATTAAATACACACATTTGTATTGACCAGAATTGTAGCAAAAAAATAGAAGAACATCATAGTATACAGAGGGGGTTTAATAAACAAGGACATAACACACAACATGTACCCAGGGGAAAATGACAATACCAAACTAGAATGCATTGAACTTACAATAGTGCACACACATTTAAATAAGCTATGGCACAACACAGGTACAATTTCCAAAGTTAAGTGA
>NW_018425675.1:0-238 GCF_002113885.1 Mizuhopecten yessoensis
ATGGATCTCACGTTGAAAATGGGAAACAATCCGGACAACGGTTCGGGTGCAAGGTACGTACGATTACTCATCCCTATGTCGTTATACCAATGTTAGTGTTTACCACATCAATCGAGTATCCAGATGTCAATAAGGCATAGTTATTTAATTTGATTACAGTCGTGTGTCGTTAAAACGAAGTAAGTATTTTCCATACCAGTCGCTTCTCGATATGTCATCGTTATTTACTTTGATTAAA
>NW_018425676.1:0-238 GCF_002113885.1 Mizuhopecten yessoensis
TTATCATAATGATGTCGTCGGTACTGCGAGTTGCCGTGTTAAAATTATAAAAGAGACAACAGTTCATGTAACCATTTAAATAATTTGTTTGTGAAATAGATGAGCTTGTTACGCTAGTTATAACCCCCGTCAGTGTCTGTATGGTATACTGGTAAACTACAGAGGTAGAACGACAATTTGTTCGGATATGTTCATAAAACCTATGTGTACTTCAAAGAAGAAACTGGTGACAATTATC
>NW_018425677.1:0-238 GCF_002113885.1 Mizuhopecten yessoensis
TTCAGCAGCTTTGACAGAAAAGCAACAGCACTCGTATGCAAACCTCGTGCAGCACTCATCATCCGGGAATCGTTCCCGTATATTATCAGGAATGTGCCTTAATAGGATACAAAGAATTTCCTGTCTTTCTAAATTATCAAGTTTGACATAAAATTCAACCGGATAATTGTTTAAAATATCAGTAAAAAAAATTGTCACGGAAGGTAACCAAATCTGGATGTCTACAATCAAGTAAGCA
>NW_018425678.1:0-238 GCF_002113885.1 Mizuhopecten yessoensis
ATTATTGTCGACTCTTGTATTATTGTCGACTCTGTATTATTGTCGGCTCTTCGACTCTGTATTATTGTCGACTCTGTATTATTGTCGAATCTTGTATCATTGTCGACTCTTGCATTATTGTCGACTCTGTATTATTGTCGACTTGTCGACTCTGTTTTATTGTCGACTCTGTGATTTTGTCGACTTGTCGACTCTGTATTATTTTCGACTCTGTATTATTGTCGACTCTGTATTATTG
>NW_018425679.1:0-238 GCF_002113885.1 Mizuhopecten yessoensis
TAGAGACCAAAGCACAAAATAACTCACAGGCTGTAATCTAAAGACCTAAACACAAAAAAACGTACAGGCTGTAATTCAGGGCCTGTTTGTTTATGCGGAACATTAGATACGTCCGTTTCTAATTTTAAAAATTTCGGTTAAAAATCCTGGTGGACCTGCAAATGTGTATGCAAGCCTTACAAGGCTTTACCAAGGCACGCCTAAAAGCAGCATCAGTTTACTTGGTCCGACTTTATTT
>NW_018425680.1:0-238 GCF_002113885.1 Mizuhopecten yessoensis
GGTGGGTGGGTGTTGGGGGGGGGCAGAAGCATTCTAATGCTCTTCTTAGAAGCCTATTCTAGGGATAATTTCAGGGGAGTAAATTTCCGGATTTCTAAACTACTGCCATCAACTGTAGCATGCATTGTGGTCTCATCAATACATGATTTGTAGGTTAAAACAGGTAAGCATTGATGTTCACCTTGGGGGTAAATATATGTCCTATGTCCAATTCCCCCTCCACCTCCCACCCCCCACC
>NW_018425681.1:0-238 GCF_002113885.1 Mizuhopecten yessoensis
ATTTGAGTTCAATTATAGGTATAAAAACAATTTTCAGCTGATTAATCGTTTCCTGGGAGTTTCTTACCAGATAAAAATTATATCTGCAAATCTTATTATAAATCCAATTTGAATTTGTAAGAACTTAACATAATTCATCATTTTCTTCTGGCACACGTAATTGGGGATCACATGACTTAACAGTGAAAGTAGAAAGTTTAAATCGGCCCAATTGACATAACTTTTTTCCTTCAAACGA
>NW_018425682.1:0-238 GCF_002113885.1 Mizuhopecten yessoensis
ACTATAGACGTTATAACAGATTACACAGCAATGATGACAAGACTATAGACGGTATTACAGATTATACAGCAATGATAACCAGACTATAGAAGTTATGACATATTACACAGTAATGATGACAAGACTACAGACTTTATGACAGACTACACAGCAATGATGACCAGACTACAAACGATATGACAGATTACACAGTAATGATGACCAGACTATAGACGTTATGACAGATTACACAGCAATG
>NW_018425683.1:0-238 GCF_002113885.1 Mizuhopecten yessoensis
AATGATACCGTCATGTCAAGTCAACAGACCAAAAATATATCGTAACATCATAAATACATCTATTCATGACATGACTTATGGATTGTACTCCCGCACTAATGATTAACCGAATGTAATACTATCTAAACTGATAACTAGAGGTATATAGTGTACTTACCAACGACGACAGCGAAGGAAACATGCTTCGTCTACTTAGGTAGCAGTGTACAGTAGCGTACGATGGCCATGGGTGATATTT
>NW_018425684.1:0-238 GCF_002113885.1 Mizuhopecten yessoensis
TCAGCGAGTAAATGATTTGAGTTTAGAGGTACCATGTGATTTAGAATTGCGTTTATTTGGTAATGAAGACTTGTCGCAATTAATAAGGTAATGAAGACTTGTTGAAGTATGTGTTTGTTGTAAACTTATTTATTTATTATAAGAAATTGCATTATATTTACATGTTGTTAAGCATTATGGAATGGGCGTTTACAAGTTGCAATAACTTGTGCCCAATCCTTTTGTAATTATATTGCAA
>NW_018425685.1:0-238 GCF_002113885.1 Mizuhopecten yessoensis
TATTGTTCAGATCTTAGATACAAAGGAATTGGGCAACAGGTAAAGTCTATGAGAGTCCTCCTAACAGTTATAAGCAGTTTACACACATCATATTGATTTGAAGTAATGATAAAACATGTATATCATATATATTGATATTTGTATGTCATTATAGATTTTTTGAAAATTGTGGTTACATAAACTAGATTGTACAAAAGATGGCAATTAAAATTATGCTGGTAGACAGCACATAGTACAA
>NW_018425686.1:0-238 GCF_002113885.1 Mizuhopecten yessoensis
GATAAATTATGGATGGATACGGCCAATATACACGACCTGACATTTTGCAATTATATACAATCATTTAACCTGAAGATGAAATTATGTAATATCTGCTAGGGGGCGAGGGTAATTTTAGTTAAGAAAAAATAGTGAATTGGAAGAATTTAAATTACTTCTGTGGTGAATGACTATAAAATGTTAAGAATTGACGGCAGCTGATTTGAAACTAACCCTGTGTATCACTATGTTTGATAAG
>NW_018425687.1:0-238 GCF_002113885.1 Mizuhopecten yessoensis
TAACGGTTATTTTCTGCAACGGTAGACGGCAATAGATCATTTAAAGAGTCCGGAGTTACTTTGCTGTGTATTTTATACAAAAGAGTTTTCTGCGTTTTCTTCGATTCGAAAGAGTTTCAAGACCAGAATCAAAAAGTCAATCTTCAATTCTGGCATATAAAGGAGGTCCGGCTATAATACGAAAAGCTTCTCTTTTGGGCTTTCTCTAACATTTCTGTTTCATAAGTTGTACAACCAT
>NW_018425688.1:0-238 GCF_002113885.1 Mizuhopecten yessoensis
ATATGTTTATAACAATGAATTATGTCGGTGATATTTGCGCAGCTCTTTCCTATTTCACAGAATTATTCCCAATGCTGACATATCCTATTACAATTGAAATGGAAACTGTTGGTATTAACACATTTTTAAACAGGAAATGAACTAATCAAATTAACATTTATCAATCAATTCTCATCATGTTTTGAAAACAAAATTTTATAATTATAATTTGTTTATGATAATCATGCAATTATATTTT
>NW_018425689.1:0-238 GCF_002113885.1 Mizuhopecten yessoensis
AGGAAAACTTATGAGCGTCAAATGATGAGATATGATGCTGTGGAGCTAATAAGGAGCCACGGTCCTACGCAAATCATAATTTACGTTTATTGAAAAAACAACCTCGAAAACGATACTAAGACACTCACTCAATGGTAACGAAATGAAAGCCAAGATTTCAATAAATGACAGTTTGAAGACAAATACAAGTAGCATTTGGTTAAATTCGCACCATCCACTACACCAAAAGTATGGAGTC
>NW_018425690.1:0-238 GCF_002113885.1 Mizuhopecten yessoensis
GTATCACACACTCAACTTCAAACCAAAGAATGTAAGAACCTTCTTTCAGCTACCACACAACCAGAAGTTGTAGACATGCTAGTACAAAATGAATTGAGGAAGGGTTTTTTGGAAGGACCTTTTCAACAATTGCCGTTCGAGCGATACAGAGTAAGCCCTATAGGGGTCTCATTTGGAAAATATTCTGGAAAAGCACGACTTATTGTAGACTTATCTGCGCCTCATGAAGATGACCAGC
>NW_018425691.1:0-238 GCF_002113885.1 Mizuhopecten yessoensis
TGAACATTACCAGCAGAAATGCATTTCATTTGAGTGTGAAAGCAACAACTCTCGTGACGCGACACGCAATTTACGTATGACGTCACAGATTTAACTTGTTCAATGAGAGTCGTGTCGCTTCGCTTCAGATAACATGGAGAATCCATGCGTCACAGGCTTAAATGAAATCGGTTAGTTATTGGCGCCAATTTTACTTAAATAGTGCAATTTCGCCAATGTCGCTTAAAGGACGACGCAT
>NW_018425692.1:0-238 GCF_002113885.1 Mizuhopecten yessoensis
GCAGTGTTTTTACTTTCGTTTCCGGACGTTATGTCAACGCCATTATGCAGGAATGCATATACAGGTCATTTCTTTTCGTTAATAGTGTATACAGGTAATTTGTTCATGAATTAAGTTATTGCATGTAATTTTGGGCCACTCAAATTCTGACTTCAAAAGTTGAAAATGGTGTGTCAACCTTTGACCAATTGATAACATTTACCAGAATCCTGGTAAGCCTCGTTATGATGTCACAAAA
>NW_018425693.1:0-238 GCF_002113885.1 Mizuhopecten yessoensis
TTTTTTTTTTTTTTTGCTGAAATGACCACAACAATTTTTTTGGGCAGAAAACACAAAATTTTGGGCGATTTTGAGAATTGAACATAACTTCTTAATAATTGTCAGATTTGATTTCAATTTTATACAAACCTTCAGTATACACAGTACTTTAACATATAATACAGGTTTCTTTCTCAAATGACCATAGCAATTCTTGGGGGAATTTTTGTGTTTTTGGCCAGCTAATGTTAAATTTTTG
>NW_018425694.1:0-238 GCF_002113885.1 Mizuhopecten yessoensis
TTGTTGTTGACAATTGTACACGACGTTAAATAAAGATTATTATATATCTTGTGAAAGATTCCCTTGTCATAAATCACAGAACTCTTTGATGTTATTCAAGTCCTCATATATAAAGACACTCCTTTTATTCCACCTTTTATTTGATGGAATTGAAAAAAAAATCATAAGTTTTTCTGCTGAGGATTTGCTGAGGTAAAATGTTTTGGTATCGCATTGTTGTTACAGGTTCTGTTGTCGG
>NW_018425695.1:0-238 GCF_002113885.1 Mizuhopecten yessoensis
ACTCCATTGTCCATTTATACCTGATTTACCTGTTCCCCGGTTTCTTAAAGCGTGTGCTTGATCCACTCGATTTTGTCACCTGTATGTGCTTGATCCTCTCGATTTTGATTTTGTCACCTGTATGTTCAAGTCTGATAAAAAAGTTTTTCTATAAAAACCTGAAAATTTGTAGATTCTCTACCACTATATTTTAATTATGTGGCTTGTTTTCCACCCCCCCCCCCCCCCCCCCCCCCCC
>NW_018425696.1:0-238 GCF_002113885.1 Mizuhopecten yessoensis
ACTTTATACTGTAGTCAGTATATATAATCTGGGGTCAGTACAGTTTACTGTATACTGTAGTCAGTAAATAAAATCTGTGGTCAGTACAGCTTACTTTATACTGTAATTAGTAAAGCTTACTTTATACTGTAGTCAGTATACATGTAGCTTACTTTTTACAGTAGTCACGACAGCTTGCTTTATATTGTGGTTAGTATATATGATCTGTGGTCAGTGCAGCTCACTTTATACTGTAGTC
>NW_018425697.1:0-238 GCF_002113885.1 Mizuhopecten yessoensis
AGCGCCATATTCTAATGACGTCACGCTTGACAACAAGGCTGCGCTCCATTTTGAATGGGATTCTTAACGCAATTCCGACGTTTTCTGCTATTTTCTGGTATGATTGCTTTTAGAAATGTCATTACTGGTATATAAATGTAAATACTTAAGTGTGTGTACCAAGCATTTACCATAACAACCTCTTCTTCTACCGTCACTTCATTTGAATCTGAACAAAAAATCGTTGCCTTTGAATGCA
>NW_018425698.1:0-238 GCF_002113885.1 Mizuhopecten yessoensis
CAGCACAGAGAATAGACAAAACGTGACCATCTTAGATGTTTAACTGTAAATAAACATATGCATTCTTGTGCAAATGATAAGTTCCATGAAACTCGAACTACAGTATAGACTATACAAAATAAAGTCACAAAAAGTGACCATCTTATATGTTACCTGTCAAAAACATATATTCTTGTGCAAATGATAAGTTCCTTGTAATTCGAACTACAGAATAGACTATACAAAATAAAGTCACAAA
>NW_018425699.1:0-238 GCF_002113885.1 Mizuhopecten yessoensis
TCCTACAGTGATGAGCTGTTAAGGCTTCAGGTTAGGTAAATTAGGAGGACTGCCTGCTGTATATAAAACATTGGATTGCCGTTGTCTATCTTGGTCCTATAGCTTAACGACAAAGTCATTCTATTATGTATTTTCATATAAGCTAAATAATAACTGAAATTAAATGCAAACATATTCCAAATGAACAAATGAAAAAACAAGAGGCCCATGGGCCTTAACGGTCACCTGATGTATTTAT
>NW_018425700.1:0-238 GCF_002113885.1 Mizuhopecten yessoensis
TTTACACTTACTGTAAGTCCTGTGGCATCTGGAAAAGCTGATGATACCATCCAACAGCTACAAGAGCAATTTGACAACATGGTGACTTTGGCTGATGATTTAAACATACAACACGGCAATGATACATTCTCTGTGTCTCGGATAAACTCCAGGATGTCTGACCGGGCCGCTAATGAGAAAAAGGTGACTCGTCTTATTCAGGAGAAACGTGACATGATACTGGAAGACAGAATCAAGG
>NW_018425701.1:0-238 GCF_002113885.1 Mizuhopecten yessoensis
GTGCTTCTTTCAAATACTGAACTATTTTCGATTTTCTAATTTAGCAATGTTTCTTTAAGTAATTTTCAAGAAAACATTATTCCATAAAAAATACATGTTGCGGTGCATTTTACAGAATAGAAATTGTTTAGAATTAGGATGTTTGAAACAAAACAAAAACAAAAAGAAAAGCACACGACATTTAAATTCCATAGTCTTCACGATATCAAAAATAAATAGCGCCAAAATGACAGACCAA
>NW_018425702.1:0-238 GCF_002113885.1 Mizuhopecten yessoensis
TTGACCTAGTTTCAAGGTCACAGGGGTCAGATATGTTAAAAACTTCAAACAACAATATCCTATAAAGCATTATGTAGACCAGCTGTGAATCGTGTTCTATATTACAGAAATGAGGTAAAATGTCCACTTCAGGTGCTAGTCGGAGTCAAAGGTCAACGATGATTAAAAGCTTTAAACTAAAATTTCAAATTTCAAAAAATTGCAGTTACCTAAAGGTCAGTTTCATGTAACAAAAGAA
>NW_018425703.1:0-238 GCF_002113885.1 Mizuhopecten yessoensis
GGACATCAATATCAATGTAAGAACTCCAGTTGTACTATATATATACATGTCCCCCTCACTGCAGACAAACTATGACAACTCACAACGCTGTGAGAACTCCATTCGGGCTATATATAAACGGCTCCCATACTGCAGACAAATTACGATAACTCACTCTGTCTTGCATTGACGTTGTCTTTTTACATGAATAAAGACAATTTTTGAAAGCCGACAATATGCTTCAACTGCTTTTTCTTAG
>NW_018425704.1:0-238 GCF_002113885.1 Mizuhopecten yessoensis
CGAATTACATGATTTATGGAGAAACCGGGAGATATCCTCTGGAAGAAGAAATCAAGACAAGAATGATCATGTTCTGGTTTAAGTTTTTAACTGGCGGGAGCAAGTCATCTAGTCTGATATATAAAATCATCAATAAGAAAAATATGTATCCATAATTATAAAACTACAAACCCCAGCAATTTCAAGCTAAAAAGAATTATTTCTATTTGTAATTTAAATGTTTTACCTAAAATAAGTC
>NW_018425705.1:0-238 GCF_002113885.1 Mizuhopecten yessoensis
CTGTCCAAATTGTAACGCAAACGAAACAATAGAACATGTCTTTTGTCACTGTTACAAGCACAAAGAAGCAAGGAAAGAATTATGAAAAGAGTAAAATGAAAATAAAATTCCAATTACATAGAATCAGAAAGATTAATACATAAAATATTGATCGAATATTTGAGCAAAATCGACTATATGAACAGAATTAAGTGGCATGCACCCGAGACCATTGGTCAAAGGGAAATAACTCTTATGA
>NW_018425706.1:0-238 GCF_002113885.1 Mizuhopecten yessoensis
AGGGTAACATACAATATTGAACATAAGATATAGGGTAATATACAATATTGAATGTAAGATATAGGGTAATATATAATATTGAACATAAGATATACGGTAATATAAAATATTGAACGTAAGATATAGGGTAATATACAACATTGAATGTAAGATTTATGGTAATGTACAACATTGAAGGTAAGATATAGGGTAATATACAACATTGAAGGTAAGATATAGGGTGATATACATTATTGAA
>NW_018425707.1:0-238 GCF_002113885.1 Mizuhopecten yessoensis
ATGTCACACTGACATAATTCTAGTTTTCACATGTTTCCAATTTTCACGATTTTTGCTGAAACAATTATTTTGCAAAAACACAACCCGCAAAATTAGTAGGAATTTATCCCATCCTTACCTCAGCATTTATGTACCTTAGCCACTAGAGCTGAAATTTGCAATAAAATAGATCCCATAAAAATTGCCCTTTTTTGCGAATCCAAGAAGAATAGGGACCACATTTTAGCGAATCCAAGAA
>NW_018425708.1:0-238 GCF_002113885.1 Mizuhopecten yessoensis
TTATAATGCATGTGGTTCCTCTATATAATGTCTGTGATTCCCCTTAATAACGCCTGTAATTCCAACTTTATAGTCCATGTGATTCCTCTAGATAATGCCTGTGGTGCCCCTATATAATGCCTGTGATTCCCTTATATAATGCCTATGATTCCACTATAGAAAGCCTGTGATTCCCCTATATAATGCCTATGAATCCCCTATATAAAGCATGTGGGTCCCCAATATAAAACCTGTGGTT
>NW_018425709.1:0-238 GCF_002113885.1 Mizuhopecten yessoensis
AGTGTGGTTTTTAACAGTTGATAATTAAACTTTAAAACAAAAAGAAATTAATTTAAATTCCTAGATGTTAGAAGTATATCATAACTATCATAAGAATAATTTAATAACTTCATTTCCATCCTTGTGAAGTAGAAGTGATCTAGGCCTATGCTAATAAGTGAGATAACGAGAACGCAAATTTACAACAAAAATGTGTGACACTTGACTGTCGGACTGTGGTGTATATTTGCGATAATAA
>NW_018425710.1:0-238 GCF_002113885.1 Mizuhopecten yessoensis
TGTTGTCCCTCTTCTTCCTACGTTTGTGTTTGGTATTTAATGATATTCTGGGTAATGGAACAACATGCTCTTTATTATCTGAGCTTAAATCAGCGTAATCGTTGTTTTCTGTATCCGAAGAATTTAAGTCTTTCTTAGATGGTTTGTAAGTTTTGTCCAAATCATCAGTTTCTGAATCGGTGCTTGGCTCCCTCTGTCGTTTCCTCAACATTGCTTTCCTGACTTCAGACAGCGGAAT
>NW_018425711.1:0-238 GCF_002113885.1 Mizuhopecten yessoensis
CGAAAGACTATTCCATTTCGCTGTTGTTTACAAGTTCATGTATACCGTCCGGGGCCTCGAATATGGCCTCTTCGACACTAATGCTACTTTTTAATGTTTTAGCGTAAACAATGTAGCCCACTTTTACAAAGAAGAAACCGTATTCCATAGTGTGGATTATATTTATCTACAAAATTAGGAATCTAACAACATGAAAACTAAACATAAAACGACAAAACAGAATATCAAACATTGTACG
>NW_018425712.1:0-238 GCF_002113885.1 Mizuhopecten yessoensis
TACTTTGAACAACTTCTTCTTAATAACCAAAAGGCCTAGGGTGATATGTGGCCAGAAGGAAACTGGGATAAAGGGCTACCAAGTTTGTTAAAATAAATGACGTTAACCAACTGTCAAGGTCACAGGGGTCAAAAATGTTAAACACTTTAAACAACTTCTTCTGAATAACCAAAATGACAAGGGTTTTATTTGGCCAGTAGCATGCTGTAATAGAGGGCTACCAAGTTTGTTCAAATAA
>NW_018425713.1:0-238 GCF_002113885.1 Mizuhopecten yessoensis
GTCCTTTTTTCTTTCGCTTTGTCCTTTCTTTTTTTTCTTTTCTTCTTCTTTGTTCTTTCTCATTCTCCACACCTTTAAGATTTGTTTTTGTCGACCATTTGCTGGCCCTGGTGACCTACCTTTGTTGATTGGCCGTTAAGCATTGATACAAATACTAATTACTAATAGGACAGATCACGGTTCAATCAGGAAACGTTTTATCGCAAGCATCATGCACTGTACTTGAGCATGTGTCATT
>NW_018425714.1:0-238 GCF_002113885.1 Mizuhopecten yessoensis
TTCCAACACATTATATTAAAACTGTCCATGCCTACGTTGGTTTTCCATAAAGACATCTCGTGGCAGCCACTCCCTCATCCATATGCTCCTTGGCCAAAGGTGCTCACCCTTAATGATATGTTCGTCCTCAGCATCAATGTTGAGCTGCACGGATGCTGTACCCTTCCACCTTTTCTGATAGTACCGAACATACGTACAATGTAACACGAACACGGGACTGATGTAAGAACTCTCTCAT
>NW_018425715.1:0-238 GCF_002113885.1 Mizuhopecten yessoensis
TAGACTCTACCATGCATTGATATGGATGAGTCCATTATGGTTTAAAGTGTTTAAAGGGTTAAATAGCTGTAATCTATCATCGTAAGATGGATGTTATATTTCTTTAGAACAGAAGCGTTTGGTTTTATTTTGTTCAAAGTCCTATAAACAGCTTACATCATTTAAGGGCGTGCCTCCGTGTATGTTGTGCATGTGTGCATGTGTGTAAGTGTGCTGGAGACAGGGTATGTTGGTGTAC
>NW_018425716.1:0-238 GCF_002113885.1 Mizuhopecten yessoensis
GATTTTCCAGAATGTTCTGATACTTACCTGGATGGCATCGACACAATTTTGAATATGCTACCTCTTTGATTCGTTATGAAATATATTCGCCACATTTTGGTATATTTATTATTATGCGTATATACTAATATTCAATTTGTCTTCCTTTCATTTTTCTATGTATATAATACACATACTATATTTGCTCGCACATTATATTGCAAACACACATTTTGTTAAATCGTGTAATCGATGCGGT
>NW_018425717.1:0-238 GCF_002113885.1 Mizuhopecten yessoensis
ATATTGTTTTTGTTAACTCGTTTATTCTTTAAACTATCTTAAATTGACAAATATCAAGATTTTGTGACATCATGTATTGAAAAATGCATTTTTTTACGTAACCGGAAGCACACGTGATAAGAGAACGTGACCCGGAAATAAACTAACGACAGAATCGGGACGGTAATAAAAAACAGACGATTATCGAACATTAACAAATTAATACCGTATGTATTGAGACACTGATGTGCTAGAATAC
>NW_018425718.1:0-238 GCF_002113885.1 Mizuhopecten yessoensis
TTTTATCATATTATAATTAATACAAACAGGATCATATTAAACTTGAGCATACGACACTATAGCATTTTCTTATGTACCGGTGACATTTTTACAGTGTAGATGAAATATTCGGGTAACATTGCGGCGTCAGCGGATATGAGCTTTACAATTGATATAACCACTGTAAGATAATGTTATTTAATGTCCAAACAGACTTATTTGTTCATAGTGCCATCACATGCACAGTGCCATTCTCACA
>NW_018425719.1:0-238 GCF_002113885.1 Mizuhopecten yessoensis
AAGCGTTGATTTTCTCTGGTGTAGTATGATAACAGTTCGTTGGGTTAGTGGAACTGATCCCTATCGAAATGAATTATGTTCGATCATATTTGGATCCCAGAGATATACTTCCTAACTAAAAATCGGAGTAGTAGAAGGAATGACTGTTGACAAAGTAGTTCTGAGAGGTGGGGGACACACCTCATTTTTTCCCTCCAGAGAAGACAGGTTTTCAGCTGCGTGCATTCATAAAGATCAT
>NW_018425720.1:0-238 GCF_002113885.1 Mizuhopecten yessoensis
GGATCACACAGACGTAAACATACACACTTGATCACACAGCAGTAATCACACACAGGATCACACAGCAGTAAACATACACACTGGATCACACAGTAGTAAACATACTCACTGGATCACACAGACGTAAACATACACACTTGATCACACAGCAATAACCATACTCACTGGATCACACAGCAGTAAACATACACAGACTGGATCACACAGTAGTAAACATACACACAGGATCACACAGTAG
>NW_018425721.1:0-238 GCF_002113885.1 Mizuhopecten yessoensis
AAAAAAAAAAATGCAGTAACAGCACAGGACTTTGTTTCGAGTGTTTTCGAGTTTTCCTTTTCCAAAAAATGTGACAATTTCTGATATTGACTCATTACAGTCATCGTTGTAATTGACCCTACAATCATTCATAAATGCTCAGGTAATATGCTAGTCGTGCGTGAATGATGTCTCCTCAAGCTGGGGATTACCATGGCTTTTTTTAGACGTAAACAAATTATCACAAATGAGAGATTAC
>NW_018425722.1:0-238 GCF_002113885.1 Mizuhopecten yessoensis
CTGCCCGAAGGGCAAGTGAGCTTATGCCATGGTGCGGTGTCCGTCCGGCGTCTGTCTGTCTGGCGTCAACTTTTTAGGTCACCTGAGACAAAGTCTCAAGTGACTTATTGCGTTCGCCTTTTGTCCGTTGTGCGTCCGTAAACAATTAACATTTTCGACTTCTCAAAAACCCCTGAACCAATTTTTATGAAAATTTGCAGGAACCTTCCATGGACAAAGGTCAACAAAATTAGTGGCC
>NW_018425723.1:0-238 GCF_002113885.1 Mizuhopecten yessoensis
TATCTTCACTGCAGTGGGGGTAGACTTTTTTTGCACACTGACTATTTCTAATATTTCACTGGTAAAAATGTAATAAATGCTTCATTTAGTTATATTTTTTAATGGTGATAGTTAATCTTTATTCAAACCATGATAGAAGTACAAATAGATGTTTCCAAATTTACCTAGCTTGCTTTACCCATTGCTTTAGTTTAATGAATTTAAAAACAAATATATCAGGGAAAATATTCAAATTTCA
>NW_018425724.1:0-238 GCF_002113885.1 Mizuhopecten yessoensis
GATGAGATACATGTACTCACACCTATTATTTCGTGAATTTTTATCCGATACAGAAAATATTTAACTCCAAGCAGTGTAAAGTTCGAAGTATCAACCAATTTTATGTATTGTACATGAAATGGCCGTAAATGCGTTCAAACAAAATATTCAATGATGCAGTATTCAAAAAAAAAAAATTCTGTAGAAATGTTTTTTACCAACTTTGATGAATTATTTTGACACTTATTAAATTCATAAA
>NW_018425725.1:0-238 GCF_002113885.1 Mizuhopecten yessoensis
TATATTGCAAAAGTTACTGTTAAAGCGATTTGGGTTATTTTTAGTGATAAATCCATACTCCAATTGGCGTATAATAGGCGAGTTTGCGTATAATACGCAAGTTGGTGGTTTTCCCCAACCAGATGATAGATAGATTGCAACGTGGTAACGGTTGACAGCACTACACACCATAGCACATCAAAACAAATTCTAAGGAGAACAATGCATTTTCAATTTATTTTAAAGTATAATCCTTTTG
>NW_018425726.1:0-238 GCF_002113885.1 Mizuhopecten yessoensis
AAAAAAAATCTAATTGCAGACAGTATATATGGAAAGTGGAGGATTGAACTGCCTGTTAACTTTATATGGAAGAACATTAAATATGAAAGGTTTAAATTTTACTGACGTTATCCCAAAAAATAAATAAGATTACAGAAGATCACTATTGAAAAATTACACCTCTTACTAAAGGAGATGTCGGTGACTGTGGGAAAAGTATATTTGTGTATTGATAAAACGTTGTACATGTATCTCCTCC
>NW_018425727.1:0-238 GCF_002113885.1 Mizuhopecten yessoensis
AAAATCCATGCTTGAGCTTGAGAACGGTTTCATGAATACGGGCCCTGAACTGTCAGAATAGGAACAGCTTCCCACAGAGTTATAGACTCAACCTACAATTAAAGAACTCGAGGTCAATTTAGTTGAACACAAGAAAAATATGGATATGAAATATGACCATTGGCAAATTATAAGTGTTTTATAATAAAATTGAATGTTAATTTATTAAATTATGTATTGTATCATTGATATGGATATA
>NW_018425728.1:0-238 GCF_002113885.1 Mizuhopecten yessoensis
ATTCTACAAAGATTTGTGTTGTACATTTCCTGTTTTGACTTAAAAACACAAGTATTTCTTTGTGTCTTTGTCAACAGTTGAAAATAAAGGTTTTCATAAAGGGAAATGTAAAATGAAAGGTTTCATATGGGAAAATGTTAAAATGTAGATTTTCCTCATGAAAGATGTCACAGAGTTGAGAGTTCACATATATCACTTGATTTAAACATATTTTATTGATATAATCAAATGGATTGGG
>NW_018425729.1:0-238 GCF_002113885.1 Mizuhopecten yessoensis
AATAAACAAAAGCATGTCATATGTGATTGTAAGGCAGGAAGCACAACTTATTATATCCATCAAGTATAAGAGGCAAAGTAAATCATTAACCATAATAGTATCAAGTTAAAATATGTATGAAGTATGGTCCCTGCAGGTAATAGGTAAAAATTGTTCCTGCTGCCCCCATTGCATGATTGTAAGAGGGGACTACATTTGGGATCTTATCTTTTCTCTTCTTTCGTAACAACTTTCTTCT
>NW_018425730.1:0-238 GCF_002113885.1 Mizuhopecten yessoensis
GTTGCCATAAAATCAATGGAACAGTGGAATTCAGCCTTCCAAATATTTGTTACTATTGTGGTGCAATCAAAGCCGGATTTGGCTGGCCCACTCATGAAGTATGCACATATTGTGCAGCACATCGCACAGAAGGCTGGAGACCAAGCAGCGGTCAATTACGATGTTAATTTTCGTAGGTGGAGGCAAACTGCCACACACCAGTTACCTTATGATCAAGCTAATTCTGAGCTGTATCTGG
>NW_018425731.1:0-238 GCF_002113885.1 Mizuhopecten yessoensis
TTCACATATTTGGCCTCAGCGTGGAGCACTTTGCCTTGGTTGTCTATGTACATTACGTTTTTGGAAAAGAGATGAAAGGAGAAACGTCACAAAGGAATATAAAAACATACAAATACATTTTGATAAAGTTTCATTTTGCGAACAGTCAACAATCTCGTTCTTCGAGAAAATATGAATTAATTTACTTACCTAAGTCGTAATTCATATGGAAACCCATGCTCAGTTTGCTAGGATCAAT
>NW_018425732.1:0-238 GCF_002113885.1 Mizuhopecten yessoensis
TATATTTAAGTATTGTTAATATTACACAAGTTAAAAAAATCATTTCAAGTCGTATTTTTACGACTGTATTGACGTCATCATTGCTATGACCTAATAACCGTAAAGTTTGAAACCATTTACCATCTTTAGAAGAGAGCTGTACTATTCAATGCACTAATTTGAACTATAGCCAGCATTTTAATAAAAATATATATAATTTATGATATTAAAATACTCTTAAATGGTAAATATACGCATT
>NW_018425733.1:0-238 GCF_002113885.1 Mizuhopecten yessoensis
AAAAAAAAAAAAAAAAAAAAAAAAAAAAAAAAAAAACTGAAGTTACAAATCATAATCGTGTCCTAAGTACATTTACACACTAGCAATTAAGTAATTAGTTTGAGTGGCATCTGTCATTTATAGCAATCGGCCTTTCAGACCCGGCCGTACTCGACCAGGTAAGCCAATTTAGCTGTCCGTTTAAATGAAAGTCTGTAGGTTAAAATACGCCAAATAACGAATATAATGATATATTAAA
>NW_018425734.1:0-238 GCF_002113885.1 Mizuhopecten yessoensis
GATTTAATTAAAGTCGACGTGTGTATTGTAAATCTCGGCGAAGTAGGTATCTATAGAACTGGTTGAAGTATATTACAGAAATGCTTCGTGTTGATTTTCAATCTACAGCTTATCAACTTTAAACATATTGTGAAAGAAGGTTCAACCCAATCGCAATTAACCAGCGGAATTCGCTTACACTTTCACATAATGGTTATGCAACTATGATGGTGTAATATTATGAAAATCTAAGCATTCC
>NW_018425735.1:0-238 GCF_002113885.1 Mizuhopecten yessoensis
CACTATGTAACTATCAGAAGCTGTGTCCGATACACACACTGTGTACCTATCAGAAGCTGTGTTCGAGACCCACACTGTGTAACCGTCAGAAGCTGTGTCCGATACACACACTGTGTACCTATCAGAACCTATGTCCGATACACACACTATGTAACTATCAGAAGCTGTGTTCGATACCCACACTGTGTAACCGTCAGAAGCTGTGTCCGATACACACACTATGTAACTATCAGAAGCT
>NW_018425736.1:0-238 GCF_002113885.1 Mizuhopecten yessoensis
GACAGCCGATTCAGGGAGATCTCTAACACAGTATATCCAAGTAGCTCACCTCTATATCCTTTGCTCTCTCTTCTGTCACAAAGTTCTCAGTTGTCGTCTGAAACAATATTACATCAATCATTTGGACTTGCTATGGCAAAAATTCTTGTTATCAATGTTAGGAAAATTTCTTCTTGTCAAAAACCAATTTTGCTATGACCTATCCCAGGGGTGTAGAGAGTGTAAGTGAACGTAACCC
>NW_018425737.1:0-238 GCF_002113885.1 Mizuhopecten yessoensis
AGGTCGAAACAGGGACAAGAGCACCATGCTTCCTTTTATCTATAAACATTGAAGTATGACGTCACACACCTTTAATAGTCGGTGTTAAGGACTTACTCCACTCAAATTTGTAAAAAGGAAATATGTGTCGTGAACACAGTTCAAAAACATTCGCTTCGACAATGCAGTTTTATGGTTTTAGGGCACAATATGATAATTACAATGATTAACCAGCATATCACAACATGCTGTGTTAATA
>NW_018425738.1:0-238 GCF_002113885.1 Mizuhopecten yessoensis
CACATTCTGATTGCTACTCTACACGTTCTGATTTCTACTGTACACATTCTTGGCCTACTGTACCCATTGTTATGTCAACTGTATATGTTCATATGTCTATTTTACACGCTCTGATGGTTACTCTACACTTTTGGTGTCAACTGTACACGTTCTTGTGTCTACTGTACACATTCTGATATCTTCTTTACACGTCATTTGGGCTACTTTTTACATTCTGACGTGTACTCCGGGTTTTTTT
>NW_018425739.1:0-238 GCF_002113885.1 Mizuhopecten yessoensis
GCTGCGGTCAGCGATATTCTATTTCAGTGTTGAGTTGTAATTGATGATTTATGTTCGTTTGAATCGGTGAATTAGGACATAAGGCAATTGATCATATTCATTAATTTAACACATACTCTGATTTCTTTTTATACTGATTCCTCCATCCGAAGGGTGATCCGTAGGTTTTTAGCCAAAAAAAGGTCCAAAATTCTTTTCGCATCGCTCCGCTCGGCGAAAGATTTGATTCTACGCCCCC
>NW_018425740.1:0-238 GCF_002113885.1 Mizuhopecten yessoensis
TTGTAGTGCTGGCAGATTACACTTGTTTGTTTTTGGCTTACATTTTACTTCATCAGACCCAGTTATAAGCTTATCCTCGACTTCATACCTATATGTGGAGTTACACGGTGGATATTGTGACAGGAATTTGTGAGTTTTGGAACTTTTCTGGGACTATTTACGTGACAACACCCTCGTTCTCTTCGTAGTCTATTCTTCACAGAACTTTCGCCATTTTGAATTACGACTGTTGCACGAT
>NW_018425741.1:0-238 GCF_002113885.1 Mizuhopecten yessoensis
CACGTTTGTCAATAATTGTGCAATATTGTCACATTTGGTCCAGGTGTAAACCTGCTGGCTCGGAAAGAATCAATATTTATCTCTTTTTCTTTCTTAATTTGTTGTGAGAATAACAATTAAATTAACTTCAAAGATTCAGCTAGCTGAAAAGGTCATGAACAGTCCCTACAGTATAACTGACTTTGAAAACTACATATGGATGTATCAAAACACATTTGTGATGGTTTATAGTAGACAT
>NW_018425742.1:0-238 GCF_002113885.1 Mizuhopecten yessoensis
GGTACTGTACCGGACTGTATGGTATTAGTAGGTCAATATTAGAAGATACTGTACCAGACGGTATGGAATAAGTAGGTCAATATATGAAGGAACTGTACCATGCGGGATGGAAATAGTAGGTCAATATCAGAATGTACTGACCAGACGGTATGGAATTTGTAGGTCAATATCAGAAGGTACTCTACCAGGCGGAATGGAAATAGTAGGTCAATATCAGAATGTACTGAACCAGACGGTA
>NW_018425743.1:0-238 GCF_002113885.1 Mizuhopecten yessoensis
ATATGTGGTGACGGGAGACATTAGGACGGCTGTCACATGTGGTGAAGGGAAACATTAGTACGGCTGTCATATGTGATGACGGGAAATGTGGTGACGAGGAAATTAAGACGACTGTCACATGTGGTGACGGGAAACATTACGACAGTTGTCACATGTGGTGACAGGAGACATTTCAACTGCTGTCACATGTGGTGACGGGAGATATTAGGACGGCTGTCACATGTGGTGACGGGAAACA
>NW_018425744.1:0-238 GCF_002113885.1 Mizuhopecten yessoensis
TCCTACCTCACATGCTGGCTACCACGCCCACTTCCGCCGGATGTCATAGGACCGTAGTGACTACTTCCGTTTGACTGAGCCCCGAATCTTGTTCAGCGCCCACTTCTGTGTCCATTGGATGTCGTCCGTTAGGTGATGGCGCGATGTTTGGTCGTGGGCCATGTCCGTCCTGTCTATGTGGCGAATGACGTTAATAGTATGACGCCGGGAGCAGTCTAGATCGACATGCAAATATTTT
>NW_018425745.1:0-238 GCF_002113885.1 Mizuhopecten yessoensis
AGTTTCTTTTCAATTTCAAATATAACAGGAGTACTACATTTGTAATTAATTTGAAATTGACATAAGAGTAACGTGTGTATTTGTTCAACCGGGTCTTTCCTAAAAAGAAATTAATGTGGCCATCACGGCTAGGACCAACCTCAGGGACTAAAATTCCACCAGAAGATTTTACCATCTTGTATCATAAATACTGAACGATTGACACAAATGTGATACATGTAGCACCTCTGCACCATAC
>NW_018425746.1:0-238 GCF_002113885.1 Mizuhopecten yessoensis
TTTGATAACGTATCATCCAAACGAGTCGAGTGCAGGTGGATCCTACCTGGTACTTAATCCCCTACGATATTCTGCGCATCTCACTTACCGGGAATTCCCCTCCAAGTCAACGACAGGGATTCTATAAATACCTGCAGTGTGTGTACAATGTTTGTAGACTAACTGTGAGGTGAAATTATGTCTGTTCGGACATTTGTCGGATATGATTTAAAAATAGCAATATGCATACAGGCAGGAA
>NW_018425747.1:0-238 GCF_002113885.1 Mizuhopecten yessoensis
AAACTAAATTACATTTTGGAAATCAAAGATGGCCGCCTGGCAGCCATTTTGTTTTTCTAATCAGTCCCAAAATCGAAACCTACATATGCAATTTGAAAAAGATCCATAATACCTTTCAAGAAATGGCAACATGGTCAAAATCCAAGATGGCCACCTAGCAGCCATTTTGTTTTTCGATCAGTCCCAAAATCAAAAGAGCACAACTAGGGACCAAGGGGAACCTTCACAAGAAATATCG
>NW_018425748.1:0-238 GCF_002113885.1 Mizuhopecten yessoensis
TTCTACAAGAAGGCAGTAGGGAACATGTTTGTGTTTCGGGCGGAAATGATTTTTTTCAGAAAGAGACTTTACTACAGTTCAACCTCCAGATAATGCCTTTTTTTAACAATAGTAACACAATATTATATACCTAATGATATATATTGATCTTTTAGACTATAGCCGGAAGTGGGTGTATATCTACGGTAAAAACATAGACATAGTGAAACATCAGTATGAAAATACTACAATTTTCCGT
>NW_018425749.1:0-238 GCF_002113885.1 Mizuhopecten yessoensis
GGGGAATAATGGAGACAAACTGTCGGTAGCAGCTCAATTCATTGTTGATGGGAAGCGATGCTCATTGTCCAATGATAAATCGTTTCGGTTGGGGAAAGGGAGGCAACCTTAACAAGAAATTTCGCGATCCAAACGGCCGGAACGGTTTGACCAGAGTTATTCGTTTATGAAATAAGGTCGGATCTAGTCATCTAATGCTGCTTTCAGGAGAGCCTTGACATGTACAGACCGCCAGGAA
>NW_018425750.1:0-238 GCF_002113885.1 Mizuhopecten yessoensis
AAGGGACGAGATATCAAAAACGTGGAACATGTGCACGTGGGAATCAATCTGGCCGGGTAAATGTGAAAAATCTCAATTATCTACGGACTGCCCTAATTAACGCTGCAGTGGATTTAACAGTCACAGCAGGGGGGTTCAAACTTAGTCGCCTCTTTCGGTTTGCAGGAATAATGACATCACTAGGCGATATATATGTATACCATCACTAACCGGTACATGTATACCATCGCTAGGCGGT
>NW_018425751.1:0-238 GCF_002113885.1 Mizuhopecten yessoensis
ACCATAATCCAACCGAGAGGTAACAAGTGAATGCACCAAAATCGTACATGCATCTGCAGTTATAAACTGCCGAATATAGCCAATGTTTCTGATCTGGTACTAACAGGATTTAGCAATAGCGTTCACTTTTGTCTCCATGTTCAGTGAACTATCAAAGTATACCCCTAGTTGTTTAATAGCTGGGACAGTCTCGATAGTTCTTGCACCGACCTTGAGCTGGAGAGCCATTGTTTGCTGA
>NW_018425752.1:0-238 GCF_002113885.1 Mizuhopecten yessoensis
TAGAACGTTCTGACATCTTATAAAACGTTCTGACATCATATAGAGCGTTCTGACATCATATAGAATGTTTTTACACCTTATAGAACGTCCTGACATCATATAGAACTTCCTGACATCATATATAGTGTTCTGACATCATATCAAATGTTTTGAAATCACATAGAACGTTCTGACATCTTATAAAACGTTCTGAACATCATATAGAGTGTTCTGACACCATATAGAACGTTCTGACATC
>NW_018425753.1:0-238 GCF_002113885.1 Mizuhopecten yessoensis
GTGAGCTTATGCCATACCGCAACGTCCGTCCGTCCGTCAACTTTTACTTTTAAAACGCTACTAGTCCTGAACGGCATAATTGATTTTGACTAAATTTGGTTTAGAGCAACCTTAGGCTAAGGGGACTCAATGTTGTGTAAATGGTGGGTGTGGCTCCCTTGGTGCAGAGCCCAATAGAGGAAATAGAGGTTACACCTTTTAAATCCTTCTTCTACCGTAGGGATTAAGGGATTTTATC
>NW_018425754.1:0-238 GCF_002113885.1 Mizuhopecten yessoensis
ATAAGTTGAAATAACTTGTTTCATAATTGTTGTAAAATAAATAAACTTTATTATATATATAAATAAGCATATTATAACGGTGAATATATAATTAGTACATAATTATGTAAAGGCCAAAATTATCACTCGGCCAATATTGATTTTCACAGTGAAAGGCAAATATTTGACCGAGTCCTACATTATTATCGGTAAAAGTTTCCTAGCTAGTATACAGTATTTTAATACAGAAATCGGGTTT
>NW_018425755.1:0-238 GCF_002113885.1 Mizuhopecten yessoensis
AGTCACGGCACGGCACTGTGTTGTATCCTTGAGCAAGATACTTTAATGTTCCAGTCCACTCAACTGTAAATGAGTACGTGGTTGGGCATGCAGTGCTAGAATTGCTGAATGCTAGCTGCGAGCGCCGAGATGGCAGCACAGGTTGTATGCTCATCAGGGAGTTGAGAAAGATACTGGCTGGTTGCAAAGGCCATTTAACCACAGATAATAATTTGTGAACCGCTTTGAGACGACCTAC
>NW_018425756.1:0-238 GCF_002113885.1 Mizuhopecten yessoensis
AATATATCAGGTGACCGTTAAGGCCCATGGGCCTCTTGTTTTCTAAGTCTTTGCCCCCGAAGACACAACTATTTACAAGTTCACTCAGGTATCCTCTTGCTAAGCATACTCTCAATGCTTGAACAAGGGTTTGCAAGCTCGTGCCAATTTTTGACTGACTGATGATCATACAGAGGTTTGACAGTGGTGTTGACTGACTGATGATCATACATAGATTTGACAGTGGTGTGGGCTGACT
>NW_018425757.1:0-238 GCF_002113885.1 Mizuhopecten yessoensis
TCTTTACTGCGTCATGACCTATGAGACGAGGTCAGTACCAAACCACAGCTTAAACCCTGTCAAATAATAACTCTGTATCCATTATTTTGTTACAAGAAAACATCTGATACAAGATTCTCAAAATAGTTCGATATCGGTCAACCCTATCCTGACCAGATTAGTGACTGGCCTTTCAAAAGAAAATACAGAGTCTTTTTATGCCACTGGTTTCTTTTAACATATTTCTCAATTTGCACCT
>NW_018425758.1:0-238 GCF_002113885.1 Mizuhopecten yessoensis
CGATTGTCACACTCAGCCAAAACCGGAACCGTGTTCTCGATTGCCGGTTTTACAGTGATCGATGTATACTGGTATTACTATGCCCCATATTACATAAACACAAGTGATAATTATGAATTACATAAAATCCCCAAAAGGACCCCACGCTGTTGTCAATGATGCTTGCGGTGTTCGCTAATATTTGATACTCCTTCAAAATCAAATATGAGCAAAATAGGTTAATATCCAAATTTCAAAC
>NW_018425759.1:0-238 GCF_002113885.1 Mizuhopecten yessoensis
GAACAGTAACGACACGGACAAGCAACCGGATTTTGAATTACACCTTAAGGCTTTAACTAAAACTGTCCTAACATATCAGAAAATCGAGTAATTTTTTAATCCAGCTAAACTGTTTCAAATTAAAGGTTGTCGTTTTTCTCAACCACTTCTTGAAACAGATACATGCACTTTGAAAATTAACATCTGCAAAATAAACCCTGTTATCTAATCCGCGAAAGAAAAATATCTTCTTTTTTTC
>NW_018425760.1:0-238 GCF_002113885.1 Mizuhopecten yessoensis
CAAATACAGTATGGCTATATTAGGATTGAATCCTACACTTCATATTGGTGTACTATCGCTTTAACCGACTGATCAGCAGCTGTATCCCTAGTCTACGAAAGTGTCCTGGTACAACATAATGTGCTATTGTTGTATCCAAAACGTCTAAGTAGAACTTTGGAACTTAAGAAATTATTCCTTTAAAGAAAGAGCGGTCAACCCATTGGAATTCCCTGCCAAATCACGTCGTCACATCACC
>NW_018425761.1:0-238 GCF_002113885.1 Mizuhopecten yessoensis
AAATAGACAAAAAAAATCAAAACAAATCCCTTAGTTCTGCAGGGGTTCTAACATTAGTCGCCTCTTACTATACATGAGCGGGTAACAGCAGGTGTATTCTTTTCGTGATCCCCGACCTACAGGGTTGTGTAAAGCAAGGCGCTACGAAATATAAAGATCCCAAATATTGGAATTGTTGCAGCAAATTGTCTTCGGTCGCCCTCTATGAGTGGGTCACAAAAGTGAATCTCAGTTCTGT
>NW_018425762.1:0-238 GCF_002113885.1 Mizuhopecten yessoensis
TTTTATTGGATGGTGTTATTACACTCCATATTAGCCTGAGTATATGATTAACATACCTGTAATGTTTATTAGAAAAAAAAAATCTTCTTCACTTTGAGATGAAAGAACTTAGGACAAGTACATGTAATTATATATAAGAGGACAGCTTTATTATATATGTATGTGTCCATTATGACATATGAAGATAGACTGTTTGTCCTTTTAATCATAAGAAACTACTTTGTGTAAATGTTTTGAA
>NW_018425763.1:0-238 GCF_002113885.1 Mizuhopecten yessoensis
ACTGGCAGCTTCTCAATATTGAAAATCTGTAATTCATATTTTGTTTCATTTTTGTATCTTGTATATCAGAAGGGCGATTTTGTACAACCTTTGAATATGGCATGAAAAAAACCCATTTTGTTATCATATGTGCACGTTTTTTCTGTATACAAAATTATCATGCCGCATGTAATTACCATTATCAAAAATATCTAATACTAATTAATTTTTGAAAACATCTTTCAAAATAAATATAATT
>NW_018425764.1:0-238 GCF_002113885.1 Mizuhopecten yessoensis
GAGACTTGAACGTGATTGAAACCTTAGAAGAGTACATCCTTAAGTAAGCAGTTAGTGGAACTGTGTCCCTTTCGAACAAGATTGAGACTCATTTGTTTTGTTTCATAAATGAAAACAACCTTTTTCAAAACTGTGCATTAGAAACATTTTTGGGCATGACTATAATTTAATAAATCAAGTCTAAAAAGAAAGTCATACCTTTCGGAATATTAATGATTTACGATTATTATGATTCGAA
>NW_018425765.1:0-238 GCF_002113885.1 Mizuhopecten yessoensis
AGGCGGTATGTTGGAGTACTCACCTCTTTGCGAAAGCGAGGATGTAATATTATCAGAAGTCAAAACCTGAAAATGTATTATTTGTGCTTATAGTGCGGTAAGATATCAGGATAATTGTTCTCAATAGTGTATTGTGTAGAAAGAAGAAACATTAAGAGAATAACGTGATTTACATGGAGACCCTTGAAACAGTACAAGAAGAAGCATACAGCTTTATACAATTTGGTTAACAAAGGTT
>NW_018425766.1:0-238 GCF_002113885.1 Mizuhopecten yessoensis
CTCCTCCATTATACCCGGCCATACATCTCCTCCAATAGACCCGGTGATACATCTCCTCGAATAAACCCAGCCATACATGTCACATGTCCTCCAATAGACCTGATCATACATCTCCTGCAGTAGACCCGGCCATAGATCTCCTCCAATTGGCCCGGCAATACATCTCCTCCATTAGACCCGGCCATACATCTCCTCCATTATACCCTGGCATACATTTTCTTCAAAAGACACTGCCATA
>NW_018425767.1:0-238 GCF_002113885.1 Mizuhopecten yessoensis
CACTAGCACACAGATACTTTCATTGTCCGAACACATCTTTATATTTATATACATCGGATAACGAGTAAAGAAAACAATGTGAACAAGTATTTCTTTGTTTCTGCTACTGGCTTCTATTACATACACTGTTTCGTTTTTGTCCTTTTATTGTGATGTATGACAGTCATATCTATAGTAAAACAATTGTTTACTTTTGTTGTATAGACAAACAACAATTCATAAACAGTTACTGTGGAAG
>NW_018425768.1:0-238 GCF_002113885.1 Mizuhopecten yessoensis
AACATAACCTTTGGCAAATTGAAAATCTTTTTATTTTAACAATAGAGCAAATGAATCTAAAAATGATCTTGATATATGTATTTTACAATGATTTAATTTTTAAGCCCAGTGTAGAGCAATGTATTAGATTCAAAACTTTAACGTTAACTATAACTTTGTTAGGCGTTGTAATAACTTAATTACATGACATGTAAGAAAACATCATCAAGTAGGCGTACCTTTTTGACTAACATAAAAA
>NW_018425769.1:0-238 GCF_002113885.1 Mizuhopecten yessoensis
CAACCTTGAGTCAAGGAAGGTAAACTTTACTAAAACAATGGCCAAAAAAACAATCACGTCAAAGTAACAAATTCCTAATTAATGCAACTGCAATTGAAATAAGATTAATTTTTGTTACAATCTTGTACTCCTTTGTGGACTATTTCTCTATGCATTTACAAAACATTGTTTAGGGTTTTCTCAGAATATCAACAATGACAATCTACAATCAATAATCATAATTGGCATGCCTATCTAA
>NW_018425770.1:0-238 GCF_002113885.1 Mizuhopecten yessoensis
GTAATGCTGTCAAGTTTTAACCCGAGTGTGATTTGACCCCTGACGCGAACCTGCTTTCTGACACACACGTGCTAGTTGTTCGTAGACCTTAATGCATCGTTATAGCTGTGAATATACATATATATATATTTTACCCATCAGTAAATACTCCACGAAAACAATTTCATCACAATCATGCGGTTATGTTTCACTAACATGTATCAAACGCGCGATGTTAATGTGAGCTGTTTTACTTTAC
>NW_018425771.1:0-238 GCF_002113885.1 Mizuhopecten yessoensis
TAGTGACAGACAAACTTACATCGTAGGGTTTCGGGAGAAGTTCATGTAGGTCGATAAAGGTCATGGACAAGCTTAACGATTGACATCATGGTCCATTATGAAATATTTAATTTTCTTCTGCAATATGAATATCGAGTTGATTATGTTAGTGTGCGTAGTGTTTTTATAACTTAACGAATGTGTGAGGAAGAAATCTTTCCTTTCTGGAACATTTGGTCCTATTTTCCTCGTTCTTTTT
>NW_018425772.1:0-238 GCF_002113885.1 Mizuhopecten yessoensis
ACATGCTCTCCCCGAATTCGGTATTAAACCAGTCACCAGGCAACAACTAATAAACACGTAAGGTTCACTTTTTATATCACTGGCCAATCTACAGAAAAAACCCAGCAAAGCTGTATGACATATTTCACAATACTCTAATTCAAGAATTAGGTATTTGACTTGATATTACCGTAGACCAATAACCAGATCAAAGCACTACTGTTAAACATCCTCCCCAAACTTTAGCGTACCCTCCCCA
>NW_018425773.1:0-239 GCF_002113885.1 Mizuhopecten yessoensis
ACTTTAATTCGTCTCCGATTCTTACTGATGTATTGTTATTGGGTATGCCGTGTAAATTCACTTTAATTCGTGTCCGATTCTTACTGATAAATTGTTATTGGGTACGCAGTGTAAATTCACTTTGATTTACCTCCAATTCTTACTGATAAATTGTTATTGGGTACGCAGTGTAAATTCACTTTGATTTACCTCCAATTCTTACTGATAAATTGTTATTGGGTACGCAGTGTAAATTCACT
>NW_018425774.1:0-239 GCF_002113885.1 Mizuhopecten yessoensis
AGCGCAAAGGAAAGGTAAATTCCATGGAGAAACATCATCATTCTATAGAAAGCAAAGAGCACAAAGGAAAGCGAAATTCCATGGAGAAACATGATCATTCTAAAGAAAGCAATGAGCGCAAAGGAAAAAACATTCCAGGGAAAAAAATCATCATTCTAAAAATAGCAAAGAGCGCAAAGGAAAGGGACATTTCTGGGAGAAAATCATCATTCTAAAGATAACAAAAAGCGCAAAGGAAA
>NW_018425775.1:0-239 GCF_002113885.1 Mizuhopecten yessoensis
AATTCTTGTGAAAAACTTTGTAACTTTAAAGTTAGAACATTTTTGTGTGGTACAGTGGAACCCAGTTATTATGTATATACATATATATATCGGTTATAATGAGATTTTCCCCCATGTACCCATTTTTTCCTTCTTTAACTAGGCAAAAAAATATCATTTATTATCATATGGTCAAAGGTAGGAACCCGCTTATAATGGTGTTTTTTTCTGCTGTGAATTGATTTTAAAAGTAAGTTGTC
>NW_018425776.1:0-239 GCF_002113885.1 Mizuhopecten yessoensis
GCCACCATATGTCGGAGATATTATCTAGTAGACTTTTAAACTTGAACAGATATTTCTAATATCTTATGTACGAAAGCTTTATTTAAATTCGGTATAGTTACAAACGACAAAACATAAGCTCTAACGAGCTTTTAACCAAATAGTGTTGTGAGTGGAAAATGTTTCAAAATTCAAAAATGTACATGTTATAAATCGGTGTTTGGGCTTCATTTACCCATCATGCATTGCTTCATATAAGT
>NW_018425777.1:0-160 GCF_002113885.1 Mizuhopecten yessoensis
GGGAAATCTTCTGTACTCATTTACACAATATCCCTTTAAGGGAAATCATCTGTACTCATTTACACAATATCCCTAAAGGGAAATCTTCTGTACTCATTTACACAATATTCCCGAAGGGAAAACCTCTGTACTCATTTACACAATATCCCTAAAGGGAAAT
>NW_018425777.1:168-239 GCF_002113885.1 Mizuhopecten yessoensis
AATATCCCTGAAGGGAAATCTTCTGCACTCATTTACACAATATCCCTGAAGGGAAAACCTCTGGACTCATT
>NW_018425778.1:0-239 GCF_002113885.1 Mizuhopecten yessoensis
AATTACACTGTACCTACGTGTTCATTAGTAACATTGATACTTTCAATTAGACAATTACACTGTACCTACGTGTACGTTAGTAACATTGATACTTTCACTCAGACATTTACACTGTACCGACGACATTACATAAGTAACATTGATATTTTTACTCGGACAATTACACTCTACCTACGTATACATTAGTAACATTTGTACTTTCACTCAGACAATTACACTGTACCTACGTGTACATTAGT
>NW_018425779.1:0-239 GCF_002113885.1 Mizuhopecten yessoensis
CTCACTACATAGACTGCCCTTACCGTGTTTTTAAATGGCATACCAACAAAACATTACGTACCTAAAAACAGGATAGTTCAAATTTTTTTTTGTCCATGACACCAACTCTAGAAAAAACGCTCAAATGGCTAGCTTGCCCCGCACCTAAAGATTTATTCTCAAGTTATCAAATTGTAGTTAATATAAATATGCCTTTTTTATAGCCAAAGTGTATATTTATATCATTTATGAACTTGTAA
>NW_018425780.1:0-239 GCF_002113885.1 Mizuhopecten yessoensis
TGACGAAGTTTCCAACATGGCAGTCAATTAGGATTTCGCTTGCACGTTTTACGTAAACTTGATAATTTAACGAAATATAAGGCGGAGTATAACTTACAATTATGTAGGAGATCAACATAAAAAGTTCATATTACAAACCTATTAATGGATACGGATCCTGTCAATTAATTCTAAAATCGCCTTCCTGTGATTCAACCAGGCTTGCCTAACTAAAATGGGATCAACCGGCCGGGGCAGAT
>NW_018425781.1:0-239 GCF_002113885.1 Mizuhopecten yessoensis
ACAGAGGGAGGTAATATAACAGAGGGAGGTAATATAACAGAGGAAGGAAATATAACAGAGGGATGTAATATAACAGAGGGAGGTAATATAACAGAGGAAGGTATTAAAACAGAGGAAGGTAATAAAACAGAGGGAGGTCATATAGCAGAGGGGGGGGGGTAATATAACAGAGGTAGGTGATATAACAGAGGGAAGTAATATAACAGAGGGAGGTAATATAACAGAGGGATGTAATATAA
>NW_018425782.1:0-239 GCF_002113885.1 Mizuhopecten yessoensis
GTTCAAAACTATCGTTAAGCTAACGATGTCGTTAAATTTAACGAGACGCTAACCGCTAATTCTGCGTTATTAACGCCATGCGTTAAATCCTTTTTGGCCCTAGTTTTATCGATTTTAAGTCGAATCATGCTTTAGTTGACTCTTCGCTATGTTTTTTTTCTATAACCATATATGAAATTGCTTAGTAGGATGCGATTAACATTTAAAAACTAGCAAGATTGACCAAAGGGTATGGCTTC
>NW_018425783.1:0-239 GCF_002113885.1 Mizuhopecten yessoensis
TAGGTGATGGCCCAGGCTCTGTGTGGTCCTTTATTGGTGATGGCCAAGATTCTGTGTGGACCTCTTTAGGTGATGGCCCAGGTTCTGTGTGGTCCTCTATTGGTGATGGCTCAGGTTCTGTGTGAACCTCTTTAGGTGATAGCCCAAGCTCTGTGTGGTCCTCTATTGGTGATGGCCCAGGCTCTGTGTGGTCTTCTATTGGTGATGGCCCAGGTTCTTTATGGTCCTCTACTGGTGAT
>NW_018425784.1:0-239 GCF_002113885.1 Mizuhopecten yessoensis
ATCAGTTTGTTAAGGGTAAATAACCTCAGTGAGTAAAGCTTTTTTTCTCGTGTTTGTTGATGAAATAAAGACGAACCATTTTCCTGAAGACTACTAGCCAGCAGTACTTTTGCTTTTCCATGCTTTTTCACTTGTGCAGGAGGAATAAATGACGTCTTTTGTGACACAAAAAGCGACCATTAAGATTACAATATAATTATACTATGTTGTATTTAACGACTTATTTAAACTCAGAGAAG
>NW_018425785.1:0-239 GCF_002113885.1 Mizuhopecten yessoensis
GTCCTAGATAATGTACAATTGCCGATCTAGTGTGTCTAGTGTTTGCCAAATATTATGTATATTGGTCGATCTAGTGTGGCCATTGTGTGTCCTAGATAATGTACAATTGCCGATCTAGTGTGTCTAGTGTTTGTCCTAGGTTATGTACAATTGCCGATCTAGTGTGGCCATTGTGTGTCGTAGATTATGTATATTGGTCAATCTAGTGTGGCCATTGTGTGTCCTAGGTTATGTACAAT
>NW_018425786.1:0-239 GCF_002113885.1 Mizuhopecten yessoensis
TGGCGCTGACGCTGTGGTGTTATTTCGTTGTCCATGTGTATTGACATTTACGCTGTGGTATTATTTTGTTGTCCATGTGTATTGGCGCTAACGCTGTTGTATTATTTTGTTGTCCATGTGTATTGGCGCTGATGCTGTGGTGTTATTTTGTTGTCCATGTTTATTAGCGATGACGCTGTGGTTTTATTTTGTTGTCCATGGATTTTGGCGATGACGCTGTGGTGTTATTTTGTTGTCCA
>NW_018425787.1:0-239 GCF_002113885.1 Mizuhopecten yessoensis
ATTGTCTACTTAAGGATCCCCGTACCAAAAACTGTAACAAAGTATCGTTTACTTAAGGATCCCCATACCAAAAAGTGTAACCAAGTATTGTCTTCTTAAGGATCCCTGTACCAAAAACTGTAACAAAGAATTGTCTACTTAAGGATCCCCATACCAAAAAGTGTAACCAAGTATTGCCTTCTTAAGGATCCCCGTACCAAAAACTGTAAGAAAGTATTGTCTACTTAAAGATCCCCCTA
>NW_018425788.1:0-239 GCF_002113885.1 Mizuhopecten yessoensis
TGAATAACCAAAATGCTCAGGGTGATGATATTTAGCCAGTAGCAAACTGGGATGAAGTGCTTCAAAGTTTGTTCAAATGAATGACCTTCACCCATATTCAAGGTCACAGGGGTCAAATATGTTAAAAACTTTAAACAACTTCTTCTCAATAACCAAAATGCCCTGGGTGATGATATATGGCCAGTAGCAAGCTCAGATGAAGGGCTACAAAGTTTGTTCAAATAAATGACCTTCACCAA
>NW_018425789.1:0-239 GCF_002113885.1 Mizuhopecten yessoensis
TTTCTGGTAGAAGCTGTAATTAACTGTTGGTATCTATTGTAACGTTTCTGGTAGAAGCTGTAATTAACTGTTGGTAGATATTGTAACGTCTCAGGTAGAAGCTGTGATTGACTGTTGGTAGCTATTGTAATGTCTAAGCTAGGAGCTGCAATTGACTGTTGGTAGATATTGTAACGTCTCTGATAGAAGCTGTTATTGTCTGTTGGTAGATATTGTAACGTTTCTGGTAGAAGCTGTAA
>NW_018425790.1:0-239 GCF_002113885.1 Mizuhopecten yessoensis
TTATGAAAATCTAAACATTCCGATTGTTTGGGGACTTTTTTGGAATAAATACCAAAAAAATGAATTTTCGTCAATTTTAATATTTTCCGTTTTTGTGTGTGTGTGGCATTGTTCGGAACAAAAACAACAATAATAAAATGAAAAGAAGCATTTCTAATCAACCATACAAATATCTTATTTATCGTAAAATATGTAACACATGTTACACAGTGTTTTTTTTATTGAATTTGTACGGATAA
>NW_018425791.1:0-239 GCF_002113885.1 Mizuhopecten yessoensis
GGATCTGTACTGGAGATAACCTACCATATACCGCATGTACATGGTAACTAGTGGATCTGTACTGGAGATAACCTACCATATAGCGCATATACATGGTTACTGGTGGATCTGTACTGGAGATAACCTATCATATAGCGCATCTACATGGTTACTGGTGGATCTGTACTGGAGATAACCTACAATATAACGCATGCACATGGTCACTGGTGGATCTGTACTGGAGATAACCTACCATATAG
>NW_018425792.1:0-239 GCF_002113885.1 Mizuhopecten yessoensis
CAGCGTCAATTCACACACACAGTATACCACAGCATCAATTCACACACAAGATATACCACAGCGTCAATTCACACATAAAATATACCACAGCGTTAATCACACACAAACTATACCACAGCGTTAATTCACACACAAAATATATCACAGCGTCAATTCACATACACAGTATACCACAGCATCAATTCACACACAACTATACCACAGCGTCAATTCACACATAAAATATACCACAGCGTTAA
>NW_018425793.1:0-239 GCF_002113885.1 Mizuhopecten yessoensis
TCAATATGATCAAAATAATATGCAAAAAAGTGGAAAGTTATATATAATTGATATTTTTTTCACATATTAGGGTAACTGAAGCACTTTTGATTTTTGACCCCGAAAAAGGTGAAAAATAACACAAATAATAATGGGACAAAAAAAGAAGCACACCGACCCCCAATTTTTGTGGCTGTTTTAGAAAGAGAAACTCCTTTTCTTTCGATTCATTGAATACTAAAAAAAGTTTATTACAGGAT
>NW_018425794.1:0-239 GCF_002113885.1 Mizuhopecten yessoensis
TCAAACTTAAAGTCAAGTTCTGCTAGGCAGATTGAACTGAAAGTTAGTAGAAATGATCAGCTCATGGTCCTGACAAAGTTAAGTTAACATTATATTTAACTATTTTTTACTCAAATTGGTACATATTTCAACAACAAAAATAAATACTGTAGGACTCAGGTGACTGTTAAGGCCCATGAGCCGCTTGTTATCTCATATGTTCACCCTGCTTGTGATGACAAGGCAGTAAACTCCGACAG
>NW_018425795.1:0-239 GCF_002113885.1 Mizuhopecten yessoensis
CCAGTCAAAATATTTAGAATGCTGTTAGAATCCAGTAAGAATATTAAGAAAGCTGTTAGAATCCAGTCAATATATTTAGAATGCTGTTAGAATACAGTCAGAATATTAAGAATGCTGTTAGAATCCAGTCAAAATATTTAGAATGCTGTTAGAATCCAGTCAAAATATTAAGAATGCCGTTAGAATACAGTCAAAATATTTGAAATAATGTTACAATCCAGTCAAAATATTTAGAATGC
>NW_018425796.1:0-239 GCF_002113885.1 Mizuhopecten yessoensis
CCCAATTTTTTTTATTTGCGAAAAAAAAAACCGAAAATACGAAATACGGGGTTTTTTTTCCGTTTTCCGCTTCAAAAATTAGTTTTATATTATCAATTTCCGGTTGTACTCGTCGTCTGCAATATGGTTTTTGTAATTCTAAAGCTGAAACGGCAACTTTCCGTTCTGAAAGATTGGTATGGGTGTTCAGTAGACGATACTAAAACATTAATGCAAGTCTTTCATGTATTAGCCGAAGG
>NW_018425797.1:0-239 GCF_002113885.1 Mizuhopecten yessoensis
TAACTGTTACTATATTGTGATATCCTAACTGTTACTATAGTGTGCAATCCCAACTGTTACTGTAGTGTGATATCCTAACTGTTACTATATTGTGATATCCGAATTGTTACTGTAGTGTGATATCCTAACTGTTACTATAGTGTGATATCCTAACTGTTACTATAGTGTGCAATCCCAACTGTTACTGTAGTGTTATATCCTAACTGTTACTATATTGTGATATCCGAATTGTTACTGTA
>NW_018425798.1:0-239 GCF_002113885.1 Mizuhopecten yessoensis
ATTTTGACATATCAGCTGGCTGCCTCAGACAGTCCAGTGATGATCACCCAGCATAACAAGTTACATTGGTTAATATCTGCAAAACATAGCAATGAAAACAAAACAAAAATATGTATAATACACATATGTACACAACAACATAAGAAACTGTTTTAGCACATGCAATGCGCTAAGAATATGAAGCTAATTAGGAATCGCATATAATGTCCTATAATCAGGCATTGTAGTTTGAGCTAACA
>NW_018425799.1:0-239 GCF_002113885.1 Mizuhopecten yessoensis
ACATTACATGTATTATAATAGCCCTCTAAGTATGTACGGATCGTAACCGTCATCACACAGGACTAACCCTTCTGGTTACATGTCTGTAACAGTCAACACTCAGGACTAACCCCTCTGGTTACCTGTCTGTAACAGTCAACACTCAGGACTTACCCTTTTGGTTACATGTCTGTAACAGTCATCACATCACACATGACTAACCCTTCTGGTTACATGTCTGTAACAGTCAACACACAGGA
>NW_018425800.1:0-239 GCF_002113885.1 Mizuhopecten yessoensis
ACATGTATGTTTTAGACAGACTTTTGACTGACATATTTTTCTCTGACAATTTCCCCCCTAATACCATAATCTGTTGCTACAGAAGAAAATGTCTTTATTGTAAGCAAATCTCTTAGCATAGCATCAGTAGGACCTTTCTTTTCTGTTTACAACTTTGAACATCTGAGATGCTGTTAGTCTTTTTTCTCTGAGGTTGTTCCATAGGGTGTTGGTACTTTGGGACCGTGTTGCCTTTTCCA
>NW_018425801.1:0-239 GCF_002113885.1 Mizuhopecten yessoensis
TCTCATCAGCTGTTCATGAAGCTGGCATGTATATTAAGACTGACAAACATGGTCCCAAGGCAAAGTTGTTGGTCGATACAGGGGCAACCATAACTTTGATTTCTGAAGATCTGTATAACCACATTTCTCCGGCGGCTAGACCCGAGTTAAAGCAGATAAGTAAAGAGGTCTTGACAGCGAGTGGAGACCAATTGCCAATCCTCGGACAAGGGAGGTTTAACATCAGATTGGAGGACGAC
>NW_018425802.1:0-239 GCF_002113885.1 Mizuhopecten yessoensis
CCCTAGGGGGGTCATACCCACCAATTATACAAAATTGAGTCCCCTGACCCAAGCATGCTCCAGACTAAATAAGGATAAAATCCCATAATCCCGATGGTCGAAGAAGGATTTTAAAGGTTTTACCTCTATTTCTCCTATTGGGCCCCGCCCTTCTGCCCCTAAGGAGACCACGCCCACTGCTTATACAAAATTGGGTCCCCTTGGCACATTGATGCTCCAGACTAAATTAGGATCCCTTA
>NW_018425803.1:0-239 GCF_002113885.1 Mizuhopecten yessoensis
AAGGAGACTACTCGGGTTGAGCCCCCATTGTAATATCGTGTATGTTGATGTAGGTGACTACTGGGGTTGAGCCCCCATTGTAATATCGTGGATGTAGATGTAGGAGACTACTCGGGTTGAGCCCCCATTGTAATATCGTGTATGTAGATGTAGGTGACTACTCTGGTTGAACCCCCATTATAATATCGTGTATGTAAGTGTAGAGATTACTCGGGTTGAGCCCCCATTGTAATATCGTG
>NW_018425804.1:0-239 GCF_002113885.1 Mizuhopecten yessoensis
GTTTTCTTACTTTATTTCTAGTCTTATTATACTGTTTTCTTACTTTCATGTCTTCACTTGTAGACGCCTTTCTAGACAATGAATGTTTCTTTTTGATAGCCTCTAGTGTTGCCTTGTCAGCAGGAAAGCTGTTTGTTGTTTCTACCCATTGTAATGATTTTTGTTGGTACATGTTCCTATTCCACTGGTTTTTTTTATGGTACTAAAGTTGCTCCAATTGTCATTGATGCTGTTAGAAT
>NW_018425805.1:0-239 GCF_002113885.1 Mizuhopecten yessoensis
TGTTGGAAATTATTTTTACTTGGTGAAAATTATCATTGGAGGAGGGAGATGGTTTTAAATCGTAAAATTGGGATTCCTACCTCAACCCTAGGGGCCAGGGCGGGGCCCAAAAGGGAAAATTAACCAATATTTCAAAAATCTTCTTCTCCAGACTCAGAGGTATTACAGTCATTTTCGCTGCAGGGATGGAAAGCTCATCAGGGGCTTTATTTAAATTGTAAATTTCAGGACCCTCGAGC
>NW_018425806.1:0-239 GCF_002113885.1 Mizuhopecten yessoensis
ATGCCTCCAAATGAACCTTGTTTATGTAATTCTTTGTTTTACAAATTTTTTTTTTAAAAAATACGACCTACCTACCCTTGTTTTTTTGCCCATGCAACCCTAAACAGACGATATTTTTTTTTGGCCTTAGATGGAATGTTCTCTGCGGTTGGATTATGTAAAAAATTACCGATAAAAGACATGCTAAGATATTTTTTTTTGGTAAATATTAGTACAATGCGTCTTTATAGATGTGGAAA
>NW_018425807.1:0-239 GCF_002113885.1 Mizuhopecten yessoensis
TCAGTTATTTAGTTAGTACTGTGAGGACAATCTACGGTTAGCATGCTTAGTTATTAAGTTAGTACTGTGAGGACAGTCTACGGTTAACTTGTTTAGTTATTTAGTTTGTACTGTGAGGACAGTCTACGGTTAAATTGTTCAGTTATTTAGCTAGTACTGTGAGGACAATCTACGGTTAGCATGTTAAGTTATTAAGTTAGAACTGTGAGGACAATCTACGGGTAATTTGTTGAGTTATT
>NW_018425808.1:0-239 GCF_002113885.1 Mizuhopecten yessoensis
GTGGATAAACTTACCACGTCCAGCTCTACCGGTCAGTATACGCACGCAATATTTCACGCGCCAAATTGTTAACTGCATGAAATTTTTCGCTATGTGAGTATAATTCGACTGTGACACCGGCTCTGATTGGCTGTCCCTCTTACAAACGATTTCATTGGTCGTTGTGATCAGGTAGCCCCATAATCATGCGCGTGGCCCTATACCATGTATCGCAAGACCACTCTTTATATAAATATATG
>NW_018425809.1:0-239 GCF_002113885.1 Mizuhopecten yessoensis
CAGCAGTCCATATCAATTCAACACTTCCTTATACCAGATAATCATCTAACAGCAGCACATATCAATTCAATATTTCCTTATACCAGATAATCATTTAACAGCAGTCCATATCAATTCAACACTTTCTTATACCAGATAATTATATAATCATTTAACAGCAGCCAATATCAATTCAACACTTCCTTATACCAGAAAATCATTTAACAGCAGCCCATATCAATTCAACACTTCCTTATACC
>NW_018425810.1:0-239 GCF_002113885.1 Mizuhopecten yessoensis
CTGACAGTATACTTGGTCATTATATCAACTGTGGTCCTGACAGTAAACTTGGTAATAATATCAACTGTGGTCCTGACAGTATACTTGGTAATTATAACAACTGNGACAGTATACTTGGTAATTATATCAGCTGTGGTCCTGACAGTATACTTGGTAATTATATCAGCTGTGGTTCTGACAGTATACTTGGTAATTATAGCAACTGTGGTCCTGACAGTATACTTGGTAATTATATCAAC
>NW_018425811.1:0-239 GCF_002113885.1 Mizuhopecten yessoensis
TAACCTACCTGTCCAGTATGACCTATATAACATGTACCTCCCCTCAGTGGTTACCCGTTCATTATACCTAACCTACCTGTATAGTATGACCTATATAACATGTACCTCACCTCAGTGGTTACCCAATCTTTATACCTAACCTACCTGTCCAGTATGACCTATATTACGTGTACCTCACCTCAGTGGTTACCCATTCTTTATACCTAACATACCTGTCCAGTATGACCTATATAACATGT
>NW_018425812.1:0-239 GCF_002113885.1 Mizuhopecten yessoensis
AGCTGAAGTATATTTCAATGTAAGTGTACTTACTATGTAGAGTGAGTATGGGGTCTGGTTACACAGTTGTTGAGTTAGCTGAAGTATATTACAATGTACGTGTACACACTACGTAAAGTGAGTATGGCGTCTTGTTTCACAGTTGTTGAATTAGCTGAAGTATATTACAAAGTACGTGTACACAGTATGTAAAATGAGTTTGGTGTCTTGTTCCACGGTTGTTGAGTTAGCTGAAGTAT
>NW_018425813.1:0-239 GCF_002113885.1 Mizuhopecten yessoensis
CACTGTTATAATACATGTTACAGGACGGGACTGTACAGTGTTATATTACATGTTACATGACCGGACTGTACAGTGTTATAATACATGTTACAGGACGGGACTGTACAATGTTATAATACATGTTACAGGACGGGACTGTACAGTGTTATAATACATGTTACAGGACGGGNATTTATGATACATGTTACAGGACAGGACTGTACAGTGTTATAATAAATGTTACAGGACGGTACTGTACA
>NW_018425814.1:0-239 GCF_002113885.1 Mizuhopecten yessoensis
CCCTGCAAAATTTCATTGCAATTGGTTCAGGGGTTTTGGAGAAGTCGAAAATGTAAAGTGTTTACGGACGCACGACGGACGATGACGGACAAAAGGCGATCGCAATAGGTCACTTGAGACTTTGTCTCAGGTGACCTAAAAATCTATAATGAGTAATCTTCAAATTTGGGGAACATATAACAGTATTTGTAAACAAACAAGAGATCCCAGAGGGATCTTGGCTCCCACCTTTGTACCAT
>NW_018425815.1:0-239 GCF_002113885.1 Mizuhopecten yessoensis
CTTTACACCTTGCATATACATCCCGCTGTAGGGTGTGACTTTTACTCCTTACATGTAACTCCCGTTGTAGGGTGGGACCTTTACACCTTACATATTCCTCCTGTTATAGAGTGTGACCTTTAGATCTTACATATCCCTCCCGTTGTAGAGTGTGACCTTAACACCTGACATATATATCCCGTTGTAGGGTGGGGCCTTTACACCTTACATATTCCTCCTGTTATAGAGTGTGACCTTTA
>NW_018425816.1:0-239 GCF_002113885.1 Mizuhopecten yessoensis
GTCATTCAATGGTTTTAAACATATTTGACCCCTGTGACCTTAAAAATATATATGTCAAAGTCATTCATTTGAACTTGGTAGTCCTTAATCCCAGCATGTTACTGGCATTATCCTAGGCCTCTTGGTTATTCAGAAGAAGTTGTTTAAAGGTTTAGAACAAATTTGACCCTGTGACCTTAAAAAAGATGAAGGTCAGCAAACTTTATAGCCCTTCATCCCAGCATGCTACTAGCCAAATA
>NW_018425817.1:0-239 GCF_002113885.1 Mizuhopecten yessoensis
AATATACCAGTAATGTCATGTATAGACTGACCAAATGTATACCAGAAATGTCATGTATGGACTGACCAAAAGTATACCAGTAATGTCATGTATAGACTGACCAAATGTATACCAGTAATGTCATGTATAGACTGACCAAAGGTATACCAGTAATGTCATGTATAGACTGAACAAATGNAGTCATGTATAGACTCACCAAAAGTATACCAGTAATGTCATGTATAGACTGACCAAAAATA
>NW_018425818.1:0-239 GCF_002113885.1 Mizuhopecten yessoensis
GGAGTAACCTTCTCTGCACGAAATTCTTTCTAACCTTCTCCGTAAACAAAGCTTTCTATTGAGTAGCCTTCTCTCTGTAAGGAATTTCTTTCTATAGAGTAACCTTCTATCTGTAAGCAAGTCTTTCTATGGAGTAACCTTCTCTCTGTAAGCTATTTTTCTTTGGACTAACCTTCTCTGCACGGAATTCTTTTCATGGAGTAACCTTCTATCTGTAAGGAATTCTTTCTATGGAGTAA
>NW_018425819.1:0-239 GCF_002113885.1 Mizuhopecten yessoensis
TATGGGGTTAGGGACAAGGAGCCAGGGCAGATCCAGTGCTTGAGGTTTCACTATGAGGTAAGGGACAAGGAGCCAGGGCAGATCCAGTGCTGGAGGGTTAAATATGGGGTTAGGGACAAGGAGCCAGGCCAGATCCAGTGCTTGAGGTTTCACTATGGGGTTAGGGACAAGGAGCCAGGGCAAATCCAGTGCATGAGGGTTCAATATGGGGTAAGGGACAAGGAGCCAGGGCAGATCCA
>NW_018425820.1:0-239 GCF_002113885.1 Mizuhopecten yessoensis
ACATATACTGGTAACAGGATATATTATATAGTCACCACATATACTTGTAACATGATATAGTATATAGTCACCACATATACTGGTAACAGGATATATTATATAGTCACCACATATGCTGGTGTGGCAGGGTTAAAATCTTAAGAGCGTATATAGTAAGTTTTAATCCTAAGTGTTGTATTATTTTATTAGCAACAATTAGCATCATCATCAGCACATCATTTTACCTTTCACCAAGTACA
>NW_018425821.1:0-239 GCF_002113885.1 Mizuhopecten yessoensis
GAGACGGGGGGATTCCCCTATTCATAACAATGGCATGACGTCACTCAACAATACAATGAAGTCACGTCAACAATCCATCAACAAATTGCCTGTATGTGTTTTGGGTCCATGTTTACCTTTATTTCACATTAGAATACTGTTAGATATGGGAGAAAAAGAATCAATCGCTACTGGTTGTGAAAGATAGAGAAATATCAACCCTCGGAGTAAAGATTTTTGTGCAGAACTCGGCAAGCCTC
>NW_018425822.1:0-239 GCF_002113885.1 Mizuhopecten yessoensis
ATAGGCAGCATGAACATCCAAAACATCAAATCAAATGCCCAATATTTACAGGATACCATAAAAAAAAATGTGACATTCTCGCAATCCAGGAGCACTGGCTATTCTCTCAAGAAAAATCTATCCAGAGAGATATCAACCCAGAATACAACTCGTCGATAAAATCCGTAGACGACGACAATTCTGAAGTAGCCTTCAAAAAAGGAGAGGATATGGAGGAGTCGCAATACTATGGCACCAAG
>NW_018425823.1:0-239 GCF_002113885.1 Mizuhopecten yessoensis
TGGTACGGGGATCCTTAAGGTGACAAGTGGTACGGGAATCCTTAAAGTGACAAGTGGTCCAGGGATCCTTAAGGTGACAAGTGGTACGGGGATCCTTAAGGTGACAAGTGGTACGGGGATCCTTAAGGTGACAAGTGGTACGGGAATCCTTAAGGTGACAAGTGNTGGGATTCCTTAAGGTGACAAGTGATACTGGAACTTTAAGGTGACAAGTGGTACGGGGATCCTTAAGGTGACAA
>NW_018425824.1:0-239 GCF_002113885.1 Mizuhopecten yessoensis
ATTACAGTACCAATACACTTACAATACCAATACCCTAACAGTACCAATACCTTAATGGTATCAATACCCTTACAGTACCAATACCTTAATAGTACCAATACCTTATGGTACCAATACCCTTACAATGCCAATACCCTAATAGTACCATTACCCTTACAGTACCAATACCATTACAGTACCAATACCTGTATGGCACCAATACCCTTACAGTACCAATACCTTTATGGTACCAATACCCT
>NW_018425825.1:0-239 GCF_002113885.1 Mizuhopecten yessoensis
GTAGAGTTTCTGAGCACAATATCGTTACCCAAGTGTAGAACGTCCATGTCCAAATAACTGCTATATAAATTAATAGCGTTCATCATATGTAACTATGATAGATAGGGACATTCTAACTAGAGTGTAGAATATTGTCAAACCGAGGCTTCGTAGAGTTTCTGAGCACAATATCGTAACCCAAGTGTAGAACTTCTCTATCCAAATAACTGTTATATAAATTAACAGCGTTCATCATATGT
>NW_018425826.1:0-239 GCF_002113885.1 Mizuhopecten yessoensis
ATCAACATAAAAAAGACGGCAAAGAATGAGTCGTTGTCACTACCCAAGTTATTATAAACATCAAAAAGGGCCAAAAATGTTTCGTTGTCACTACCTTAGTTCTTATCAACATAAAAAAGGGCCAAGAATGTGTCGTTGTCACTACCGTAGTTCTGATAAAAATTAAAAAAACCGGCCAAGAATGTGTCGTTGTAACTATCCTAGTTATTATAAACATAAAAAAGACGGCCAAGAATGTG
>NW_018425827.1:0-239 GCF_002113885.1 Mizuhopecten yessoensis
TCGCTGTTGCATTGTTACAGTAGTGTCTTTGTTACAGTAGTAGTGCCGTTGTATCAATGTTACAGTAGTTGTCTTATAGTGTCATTGTTACAGTAGTAGTGTCATTGTTACAGTAATAGTGTCGTTGTTACAGTAGTAGTGTCGTTGTATCGTTGTTACAGTAGAAGTGTCGCCGTTGCATTGTTATATTAGTATCTTTGTTACAGTAGTAGTGTCGTTGTGTCATTGTTACAGTAGTT
>NW_018425828.1:0-239 GCF_002113885.1 Mizuhopecten yessoensis
TCTCTGGGTGGTTTCTCACTGGGTGGTTTCTCTCTTGGTGGTTTCCTTTCTGGGTGGTTTCTATCTTGGTGGTTTCTCACTGGGTGGTTTCTCTCTTGGTGGTTTCTCTCTGGGTGGTTTCTCTCTGGGTGGTTTCCTTTCTGGGTTGTTTCTCTCTTGGTTGNTGTTTCTCTCTGGGTGGTTTCTCTCTTGGTGATTTCTGACTGGGTGGTTTCTCTCTTGGTGGTTTCTCTCAGGGT
>NW_018425829.1:0-239 GCF_002113885.1 Mizuhopecten yessoensis
GTACTGTCGCCAGTGATGATGTGAAATATAATAGCCCTATTCATTTAGTTGTATTTATCGAATGCAATAATGATTACTTTCAGAGAGACTTGGACAACATTGCGTCAGTCTGGAACACCCATACCATTCGTCCAAGCAAAAACCAAAATGTCCCACATGGACGGCCTGCCGTCTTGTTTTCAATGCCCGAAGTATTTCGACCAGGAATTACATGAAGACAGTGGACCAAAGAGACGTCG
>NW_018425830.1:0-239 GCF_002113885.1 Mizuhopecten yessoensis
AAAAACATCTTATACAACGTAACTGTGTATCACACAAAGTAAAAAATCTTATACAACGTAACTGCGTATCACACAAAGTAAAACTATGTTATACAACGTAACTGTGTATCACACAGAGCACAACTATCTTATACAACGTAACTGTGTATCACACAGAGTACAACTATCTTATACAACGTAACTGTGTATCACATAAAGTAAAAACATCTTATACAACGTAACTGTGTATCACACAAAGT
>NW_018425831.1:0-239 GCF_002113885.1 Mizuhopecten yessoensis
TACTTTATATCTCATTGTACCTGGTTTCTTGTATACCCTAGCATGTCTCTGATATCTATGCCAGTAACACACATCACTGCAGGATAAAAATAACAGAATGCTAAGGCTGCTACAGGGTACATTGACTTAATAAATTAGTAAAACAAGAATAGTAAGCAATGTAATTTATGTGAAAGTCTTTCCTTGCTTACAATGTGAATATGTTATACATGTTTGTTCTCAAATGACCATGCATCTTA
>NW_018425832.1:0-239 GCF_002113885.1 Mizuhopecten yessoensis
TCCAACACACAGAACCTATTACAGCAGTAGGTTACTGGCCTCACTGCAACACACAGAACCTATTATAGCAGTAGATTACTGGCCTCAATTTGACAGACAGGACCTATTATAGCAGTAGGTTACTGGCCTCAATTTGACATACATAACCTATTACAGCAGTAGGTAACTTGCCTCACTCCAACACACAGAACCTTTTACAGCAGTAGATTACTGGTATCATTTTGACATACATAACCTAA
>NW_018425833.1:0-239 GCF_002113885.1 Mizuhopecten yessoensis
TCTGCCGACATGTTATCAATTTAAACCATACAGTGAGCGGGCCTAATTTCCTCAGTTCTGTCGACAAGTTATCAATTTAAACAATACAGTGAGCGGGCCTACTTTCCTCAGTTCTGTCGACCTGTTATCAATTAAAACCCTACAGTAAGCGGGGCCATTTTCCTCAGTTCTGTCGAAATGTTATCAATTTAAAGCATACAGTGAGCGGGCCTACTTTCCTCAGTTCTGCCGACATGTTA
>NW_018425834.1:0-239 GCF_002113885.1 Mizuhopecten yessoensis
AACAAATAACACCATAACATCGTTGTTGTTTAATTAATGAGTTACCCATGGCATCACTAAGTTGGTTAACAAACGGTAAGTTCAAATCAGTGCGACACCCAAGGGCACTAGCTATATACAGGGGCGTTTCTAGGATATTCGAAAGAGGGGACGTAGAATAAAATCTGTCGCCGAGCGGAGCGATGCTAAAAAAGTTTTGGACCTTTTTTTTGCTAAAAAGCATAAAATAATTGTGAAAT
>NW_018425835.1:0-239 GCF_002113885.1 Mizuhopecten yessoensis
ATATAGCCACTATCTGAACACAAGATATATAGATAGATACAATTACATATATTGTCGATTTTTCTTGATGGGGGGGGGGGTATACACGCTGCTTAATTTAAGTTTATTTTTTTTAAAATTTGGTTTGTTTTGTTTACTTCTATACATACACAAACGCCGCCAGGTACTATAAAGTGCATCAAATCCAATTCCCACCAGGAATAACAAACAACAATCCCCTCCACTTATCGATCTCATTG
>NW_018425836.1:0-239 GCF_002113885.1 Mizuhopecten yessoensis
TGTATGTATATATATACTTTATAGTATAGATAGGTAATACAATGTTTTATGACAGGATTGAAAACAATTATGCTAGGATTCCCATCAATCAATTGATCAATTTCATCAGCTCACATTTGATAATTGATAAAATAGACATGGTTTTTGTATGTCCAATAACTGAATAGTTGAATATACCATTATGGCATATTAGTAATGTGATACCTGTAACTCATTATTTATTTTTAGTTAATGCAACA
>NW_018425837.1:0-239 GCF_002113885.1 Mizuhopecten yessoensis
AAATAGGGAAACCACTTGAAGTATTTCTATGGAATTATAAACCAGACCCCTCCCCCCTTCAAAATGCAAGTTATACAAATATTAATAAGTTTTATTTGATTCAGAAACGTGGTATAAAAATGAGACTTAGTCATTTGCTGTATCTGTTAAAGCCATCGTGCATGTTACAAGTTTATTTATGTAAAATAAAATAGGATAAACATAATAATTTGTGATTGCATGCATACCGTCATTTCAGT
>NW_018425838.1:0-239 GCF_002113885.1 Mizuhopecten yessoensis
TAATTATCGGTATACTCCGCTCACACCTCCTTACCGTAATTATCGTTATAACTCGATCACAGATCCTTACTGTAATTATCGGTATACTCCGCTCACATATCCTTACCGTAATTATCGGTATAATCCGCTCACACATACTTACTGCAATTATCGGTATGACTCGATCACAGATCCTTACCCTAATTATCGTTATTACTCGATCACAGACCTTTACCGCAAGTATCGGTATACTCCGATCA
>NW_018425839.1:0-239 GCF_002113885.1 Mizuhopecten yessoensis
CATTATCTAATAGGACATATTCTCTTATGATATAACATAAGAATGTTGTGTTATATGATACATTTTATAATTTTCAAAACAAGAGCGATATCTAATAGGGCATATTCTGTTACGATATAACACAAAACTGACGTGTAATTGGATACATTTCCTGATGTTCAAAAAAAGAGCGATATCTAATAGGGCATATTCTGTTATGATATAACACAAGACCGACGTGTAATAGGATACATTTTCTG
>NW_018425840.1:0-239 GCF_002113885.1 Mizuhopecten yessoensis
TTGGTTCCGTGAAGACTTACCCAAGCATGGACCATACGACTGATTAGTTCCGTGAAGACTTACCCAAGCATGGGCCATACGATTGATTGGTTCCGTGAAGACTTACCCACGCAATGGACCATACGACTGATTGGTTCCGTGAAGACTTACGCACGCAATGGATCATACGATTGATTGGTTCTGAGAAGACTCATCCACGCAATGGACCATACGACTGATTGGTTCCGTGAAGACTTACC
>NW_018425841.1:0-239 GCF_002113885.1 Mizuhopecten yessoensis
GTTCCGGTGTTGTAAACAATGCGACTGCAGCGCCGCATCCTCGACAGTACCGTAATAAAACTAATAAACGCTCTCGTTTGCGAGATCACAATTATCACCGTACTGCGGATGAAACGAAGATGTAGTGTTCATTCTAGCCTAATAATTCTTTATTCTATTAATCATACATTGCTTAGAGAATTATTACTTTCTACCTGTTTTTTATATAGTTGTACAATTGTATCTAGTTGTATTATTAC
>NW_018425842.1:0-239 GCF_002113885.1 Mizuhopecten yessoensis
GTGACCGGTAGTCTCTATCTTTACTCGGTAGTGTGACGTATAACCACGATCAATTATATACAGTGTGACCGGTAGTTTCTATCTTTAGTCGGTAGTAAGATGTATATTATCGATCAATTCTATATAGTGTGACCGGTAGTTTCTATCTTTAATCGGTAGTTAGATGTATATTATCGATCAATTCTATACAGTAAGACTGGTTATATCTATCTTAACTCGGTGGTGTGACGTATTACCTC
>NW_018425843.1:0-239 GCF_002113885.1 Mizuhopecten yessoensis
CTTCGTCTATTAGAGCGTTCATCTAAAAAGAATACAGCCTTTTTCAGATGAACTTTCATTTAAAAGGGATACAACCTCCGTCTAATAGAGCGTCAATCTAAACGTGATACAACCTTCGTCTAATAGAGCGTTAATCTGAAAGGGATACAACGTTCGTCTAATAGAGCGTTCATCTCAAAGGGATACGACCTTCCTCTAATAGAGCATTCATCTAAAAGTGACACAACCTTGGTCTAATA
>NW_018425844.1:0-239 GCF_002113885.1 Mizuhopecten yessoensis
TGAACACCTTACTTCAGTGGACATCACAAACAGTATATAATACCATTGAAGACTTAATTCAGTGGACATCACAAACAATATATAATACCACTGAGCACCTTACTTCAGTGGACATCACAAACAGTATATAATACCACTGAACACCTTACTTCAGTGGACATCACAAACAGTATATAATACCATTGAAGACTTAATTCAGTGGACATCACAAACAATATATAATACCACTGAACACCTTA
>NW_018425845.1:0-239 GCF_002113885.1 Mizuhopecten yessoensis
GATATTTTCTGTCACATTCATCAGACAAATTACCAAAAAAGCGTATATGTACACTTCGGTTTCAAAGGTGTATAGATGACTATTAAATTGGCCAGTCAATTAATTTACACTTTAGACAGATGTGTATTTAACCACATAAACAATATGGAACATTAATCGTATATACATAATGAGAGCGGAAATGAAATAAAAATATTTCGATTTATAGTCACGTGATATAACAGGTTTAAATTTCAGAT
>NW_018425846.1:0-239 GCF_002113885.1 Mizuhopecten yessoensis
AAAAAAAATACCTTTACATTAACCATCATATATTGTAACTTAAAAGTACCACAGCAAAGAGTGATATCACCAGATGTATATGCCGCCACACTACGGTACCGTACTGTACATCAGGTTATCACCTGTCCTGACAGGGGGCAGGATTAACACACGTCTGTACATGTCACCCTGTTATCCATTATGAAGCATACATCTCTTCGGAAGTGCTGATACATGAACCAACAAATGGGACAGACACA
>NW_018425847.1:0-239 GCF_002113885.1 Mizuhopecten yessoensis
CGCTGTGTCATGTATAACATTTGTATGTTGATGCTCTGACATGTTGTTCCATGCCCACTGACGCTGTGAAATATAATATGACTTAGTGCTGATGCTGTGGTATATGTGTTTCTCCATTGACGCTTTGATATATTCTACCCTTGGGTTCTGATGTTGCGATATATGATATACTTGTTTCTTGACCCTATAATATATGTTATCCATATACAGATGTATGTTGACAGTGTGATATAGTTTGT
>NW_018425848.1:0-239 GCF_002113885.1 Mizuhopecten yessoensis
GAAATGTTTAAAAATTATGCTCTGCATGGAAGGAAGTGTTGTTGACTTAAAACGCATTTGTATTTCAATTTCATATGACATGGTGAACATATGTAGAGAATTAAAACTGTGTTTTATCTAATACTTTAACTGTATATAAATATGTTAACGCCACTACATAACAAAATATAATTTAATACAGTATTCACCTTTAAATGACTTGGGCCTTAAGCCAATGGTTTTGTTGCGAAGACCAGCAG
>NW_018425849.1:0-239 GCF_002113885.1 Mizuhopecten yessoensis
CACTCAAAGTTACCCAGACATATTTATGAAAGAATATAAAAGATGTCACAGAATTGTAAAATTTAGTTAAATTTCAGCATCTGCAACATGCCGTCAGTTTTAATGTACATCATCCTCGATATCCAGGGGTTACGCTCATTTTCGCTCGCTTCACCCCTGGGATATGTCATTGCAAAATCACAAGCTCAGTGTGCAGCACCAATCAAATAGCTAGCTGTGTGCCTTCAATTTTGCTATGA
>NW_018425850.1:0-239 GCF_002113885.1 Mizuhopecten yessoensis
CACGATGATCATACAATTTCTTCTGACGGTTGCTTGCCTCCATCATTTGATCTCGGGCATCTTCATGTATGTCCCACAGTCTTTGTTGAAGAGATTGGACACAAACAGGCACAGTGTTTGGTGAGTTGTCTAGATTGGGAGGTGTCCTATATAACAAATCGACAGGTAATTCCATTTCCCGGCCCAGCATCATCATACTTGGAGAGTGTTTAGTACCCTCACGTATGGAAGAGATGTAT
>NW_018425851.1:0-239 GCF_002113885.1 Mizuhopecten yessoensis
GTATAGTGTATAGTGATGCTGGTACACAGTGCTGGATACTGCCTGGCTGACAAGGGTTACCCGAGCGCCTGTTGCAGTCATATAAACAATTCGTCCTCGATCAGACTCTCGAAACGGAAATTGTTCATGTACATCTGCCAAATGGTGGTGTAGGGAAATTGTATGTCATTTTGTTGATTTAGACAAGATGATGTAAAGTAAACGATGTTTCATCCGAATCCAGAACAACGACCGTTTAT
>NW_018425852.1:0-239 GCF_002113885.1 Mizuhopecten yessoensis
CTACAGAAGAAGGATTTTGAAGAATTGGCTATGTTTCCCCTATTGAGCCCCGCCACTCTGACCCGGTCAGACCCACCATTTATACACAATTAAGTCCCTTTCACCAAAGGATGCTTAAGACCAAAATATGGACAAAATCCTGCCATTCCTACAGAAGAAGAACTAGTTTGAAGAATTTGTCAAATTACCCTTATAAGGCCCACCCCTCAGGCCCCGGGGGGGGGGGGGGGGGGGGGGGG
>NW_018425853.1:0-239 GCF_002113885.1 Mizuhopecten yessoensis
TACAGGTTAAACACTTACTAATTTCGAGAATGAATGAATAAAATAGATATGTAAACATAGTAATTATTCACGAATATTGTAGATAATTTTATTTTATTAAGTATAATTATCAAACCAATATCCATCAGCACAGATTACTGATACGCTCTAAAGTCTATCAAGCAATAATATACTACAGGAAAAACAAAATCAAATGCACACGGCTGCTTTAATAATTATGGTTCTCACTGATTTTGGTA
>NW_018425854.1:0-239 GCF_002113885.1 Mizuhopecten yessoensis
TAGGTGACATTACACTACTTAATGGCCTAGGACTAGGTGACAGTATACAACTCAATGAACTAGGACTAGGTGACATTACACTTCTCAATGGCATAGGACTAGGTGACAGTACACTACGCAATGGCCTAGGACTAGGTGACAGTATACAACTCAATGGACTAGGACTAGGTGACATTACACTACTCAATGGCCTGGGACTAGGTGACAGTACACTACGCAATGGAATAGGGCTAGATACC
>NW_018425855.1:0-239 GCF_002113885.1 Mizuhopecten yessoensis
TTTCTTCTTCTATAAAACAATACCAAATCAATAATATTTCTTTAAAACAAATGCTACTATTAAGAATTAACTCGAAACCATGTCATACTAGCGTAGCTATCTATATACAGATGTGATTGCTCAACATTGTTATATTTTTTGTATGAAAGGCAAAATAACAAAAACGAAATAATGGAAATCGCAAAAATTGTGGTAATGAGTGCATCTGATTTTACTGAGAGGTTCGCGGGTAAAAGCAA
>NW_018425856.1:0-239 GCF_002113885.1 Mizuhopecten yessoensis
TGGTTTAATATTACAGGAACTAGTCAGTCTGAAATATGTCGCTATTATCTTATTTGGCGGACTGTTGTGTTTAAGGTGAAGTAAAAAAAATACATTGACTTTTGAAATAAACATGTGGGCCAAACTGTTCGAAATCCTGGTTATTTTAACAGTAATTTATTGCAAGTTTTCAGCATTTATATTCAAAATTGTCCTTCGAAAATCATCTAAAACTGAATATGTCAATTTGAAACAATTAC
>NW_018425857.1:0-239 GCF_002113885.1 Mizuhopecten yessoensis
CCTTTGCCTGCACGTGCGATACACTGGAGTTCGTTTTTTGGATTTACGATACCAATGTCATGCTCGACCATCATACCAACTACACGTGCGTGTTACCAAACGGTTCCATTGCCATGCTGCGTCACGTTAATGATAACTACCAGCTGTTTCTAGGAAACTGCAATCATGAATCTTTCTTGATAGTTTTTGCGATCTCCGGAATGAGTATTTTGTTGTTGTTTCTAGTTATTTCGTCCTTC
>NW_018425858.1:0-239 GCF_002113885.1 Mizuhopecten yessoensis
CCAAATAAAATCACCAAGCATACGTAAAGATAGAGGTAGACGTCATCTTGACTATCGAAAGTGGCTTTGGTGACTCATATTTTATTTAAAAGACATACAACAGCTTTCAGATAGTTCACAAGTATAGATATTGATATTTTTTCGAAAAGAGAGTTAAGACATGTTAGGTTATTATAGATACATGTTCTCGAGTTGACTGAAGGTCGACGCAATATAATAGCAAGTGTTTTACTGTAAAT
>NW_018425859.1:0-239 GCF_002113885.1 Mizuhopecten yessoensis
CGTCACGGTTCGGTGCACAAATACAAGAGGTGGACAATACATACGGGAGATGAGAGTGGTGTTGCCAATTCCTGCTATCTATGTCCGTGCTGTTACACTGTATTTTCATACATTCGAGCACCTGTCTACCTTGTTCACACTCTTTTGGTCACAGAGAGCATTAAATGTCAATATCTTGTTTGACCATCATCTTAAGTAGTATAGTTCACAGCAGGTGACTGCAGAACTTGAGGACATCA
>NW_018425860.1:0-239 GCF_002113885.1 Mizuhopecten yessoensis
GTCTCGGTAAAGGGACAGGCTTCCTGTTTACCAGGGGATGTCTCTTTAAAGGGACAGGCTTCCTGTTAACAAGGGGATGTCTCTTTAAAGGGACAGGCTTCCTCTTAATCATGGGATGTCTCTTTGGAAGGATAGGCTTCATGTTTACCATGGTATGTTTCTTTGTACATGTACGACTTCCTGTTAACCTGTATATGTCTCGGTAAAGGGACAGGCTTCCTGTTAACCAGGGGATGTCT
>NW_018425861.1:0-239 GCF_002113885.1 Mizuhopecten yessoensis
TGATGACATACAGATTTATTTGAAAATAAAATAAGATCAGGTCCCATTTTCTAACTTTTTAACCTTGAGAACATTCTTTACAGTGACAGTATTAATTATGAAATTTATTATTTTTTTCCATGAAAGAAAGGACATTCTAAAGCCAATGTACAAATCCTTTTGTTTTAGAAAGGATGTTCAAATAAATACAGCTGTTGTTCAAAAGTTAAATATGAAGTCCAAAAACGTTTCTTAAATTA
>NW_018425862.1:0-239 GCF_002113885.1 Mizuhopecten yessoensis
ATAAGCCGCCTGAATGGAGTCTATCGATGGTATGGTGTAGACTACGCAGTCATTCATTTCAATCTAGTTTTTGTTTGCATCTAGTATCTACTTAGTATAATGCATATCTAAGGTGATCACCAATGGTGAGATGTGACGTTGCCAGGCGACCCCACCATTGTGTAAATATATAGTGTTTCAACTCGTCACTGGTTACTCCAGCCTATATTTACGTAACAATACACACTGTCACTCATCAC
>NW_018425863.1:0-239 GCF_002113885.1 Mizuhopecten yessoensis
AATAGCTGTGGTACAGATGGGCGACATAGCTGTAGTCAAAACGGGCGACATAACTATAGTAAAGACGGACGAAATAGCTGTAGTACAGAAGTCGACATAACTGTAGTTAAGAAGGACGACATAACTGTAAATGAAGATGGCGACAAAGTTGTTGTAAAGAGGGGCAGCATAGCTGTAGTAAAGACATGCGCGTCTCTGTAGTAAAGACATAGCTGTAGTAAAAATGGGCGACATAGCTG
>NW_018425864.1:0-239 GCF_002113885.1 Mizuhopecten yessoensis
GCTATATATATACACTTGTATAACTAACTCTAGAACAATTAACCCTTTCACCCCTAGGTAACTATAGTGGACTCTACCATGCATTTATTGGGACGAGTCCATTATGGTCTACGGTGGTGAAAGGGTTAATAAAAACATTCTGCAAAACTCCTTAAACAGTAATATGTAAATAACACAGGTGTATATAAATGTGAATAACTTTAAGATCTTTGTTAAAATAATCATTCATCATAAAAAAA
>NW_018425865.1:0-239 GCF_002113885.1 Mizuhopecten yessoensis
ATGTCCTAGATGTGAGCAATTCCTGGCTTCGTAGGTCGATTGATACGCTACCTATTAGTTTTACACGTTACAAAATGCGGCTCAATATTGGATTAAGATAATAATGGATGATTCGAAAATAAAACCAAGACATATGCGTTAATTTGATATTGATTTTGTAGATGCGAGATAGACGTGTTCAATATGAAACGCTTTTATGGGATTAGTCGAATACATTATTGCTTTGTGGTGAAGAAAGA
>NW_018425866.1:0-239 GCF_002113885.1 Mizuhopecten yessoensis
ATAAATAGTATTTATAATCATTTGCATACATTTGTAAACATGTACAAGTGTAAAACTATTATAGCGTAAGTCAAAACTTGTGTTTGGTAGAAGTAGTAAATGATAAATTTGACAAATAGTTAATACATAATTCAGTAATTAATAAATAGAAATAATAGTTATACGTACTGACAATTTCTTCAAGCACATGATAAGCAGTCATGACGTAGTTTTTCCCAAAACGAAATCCTGTTCCAGAC
>NW_018425867.1:0-239 GCF_002113885.1 Mizuhopecten yessoensis
TGTTTAAGCAAACTTGAGTCCCCTTTGTCCAAAGATGCTCTAGAATAAATTTGGTTAATATCCTTAAACTTGTACAAAATTAAGTTTTTTCCTCTAGTTCACCCTATCGGTCCCCACCCCTCTGCCCATACCGACCATATGAGTTAAAATTGATTGACAGCATATACACAAATATTATAAACATTTTTCAAACTATGATAAATTCTAATGTTTAAATGTGCTTGAAATATCGCCAACAC
>NW_018425868.1:0-239 GCF_002113885.1 Mizuhopecten yessoensis
ATGGAGCGTCCAAGAAGTGTTGAAAAAGTGGTTTTACCAGATTTTTGTGAAATGTCTCAAACAAACAATAACTTTGTGGAAGTCAAGTGTCCCTTTAACACCATTATAAATGGAAGCCTGCAGTATTGTATTCTTTCTTTAGGAGAAACTGCAAAAATTACTATACGTAATAAAGTTTTCAGCATGGGCTATCGTTTGAATTTTGACCAGGAAACTATTAATGGTTTTGTTTTACTTGC
>NW_018425869.1:0-239 GCF_002113885.1 Mizuhopecten yessoensis
GACAACAATATGCTCCATCATTTTGCTACATATGCAGGTTAGGGAAATTGGTCTGTATTTTTCTGCAGAGAATTTTGGACCTTTTTTATATACGGGAGAGACATGTGCTGTTTTCCAGTCAGATGGGGACGCAATAACTTTTGTATAAGATGTTTTAATTCCATATATTTTGATTTCATATTGACATCCCCTCCCTACTCCCATAACATGAGAGGCCGCTGGTCGGCGTTTTTTCTATC
>NW_018425870.1:0-239 GCF_002113885.1 Mizuhopecten yessoensis
CTTTTTTTGTAGGATTTGTAATGCCTCTCATTCATCACGCGCTTGCGTTCGGATGGCAATATGAGTTGACTCTGTTCAATCAGCAATATTCGCAAGGTGCATGTAAATATTCTAATAGATATAGCCAACATTACACTCAAAATAGAAGAGCACATTACTCATGGAGCGCAATATTTCCTGGGCATATATTTATGGGAAAGCATTGTACACCAAAATCATCAGATATTTAGTTCAAATAT
>NW_018425871.1:0-239 GCF_002113885.1 Mizuhopecten yessoensis
ATGTAACTACCAATTGTCTATAGCTACCATTTGTCTATAACTACCACCTGTCAATAGCTACCTTCTACCTATACATGTAACTACCAATTGTCTATAGCTACCACCTGTCAATAGCTACTTTCTGTCTATGACTACCACCTGTCAATAGCTACCTTCTGCTTATACATGTAACTACCAATTGTCTATAGCTACCTTCTGTCTATAACTACCACCTGTCAATAGCTACCTTCTGCCTATAC
>NW_018425872.1:0-239 GCF_002113885.1 Mizuhopecten yessoensis
CCTATTCTACTTGGTGATTTCATCTTTCTCCTATTCTATTTTGTGAATAAATCTTTCTCCCATTCTACTTTGTGGATTAATATTTTTCCTATTCTACTTTTATAATTAATTTTTCTCCTTTTCCACTTTTGAATTAATCTTTCTCCTATTTTACTTCGTGGATGAATCTTTCTCCTATTCTGATTTGTGAATTTATCTTTTTCCTTCTCTTATTTGTGGATTAATCTTTTTCCTCTTCT
>NW_018425873.1:0-239 GCF_002113885.1 Mizuhopecten yessoensis
CCTTCCAAATAGGACAGAAGTTGTTTCCCGCTTCAGACACAGGACCAACCTTCCAAACAGGACACAATGTGTTTCTCCTTCAGACACAGGACTAACCTTCCAAATAGTACAGAAATTATTTCTCCTTCAGACACAGGACTAGCCTTCCAAATAGGACAGAGGTTGTTTCTCCTTCAGACACAGGACTAACCTTGCAAATAGGACAGAAGTCGTTTCTCCTTCAGACACAGGACTAACCT
>NW_018425874.1:0-239 GCF_002113885.1 Mizuhopecten yessoensis
AATGGTACTGACCTGAACCATAATCTAGCTTTCTTTTTCTGTGTTCCTGGGTCTCAATTCTACCTGCAAAACATAACATATTAGAGATTAAATACATAATGAAACAAGATGTAATTGGTGCAGAACTGTGATCCCAAAATTGCAAGCTCTCCAGATTAACTTTTGACCTTGCTTAAAACAATATAAAGCTGAAATACTTTCCTTATGTGATGATAAACATCCCCTTTTAGGAGTCTAAA
>NW_018425875.1:0-239 GCF_002113885.1 Mizuhopecten yessoensis
GATTTTACCGAACAATCTTATTGTATATTGTATTTCACGTATATCATGATGTTACAATTACAACGAAATGGGAAAAACACAACATCGACATGATGATGGCACCAGCGCTAATGCATTCCTTAGTCTATATCCCAATACAAAACCATGATTATATCTCACACGAGCTACGTCAGTGTTAACGGTAGTGACTGTGGCGTACACCCCCAGCATCCGTTCGTACTGTAGTACGCTGTGTACTG
>NW_018425876.1:0-239 GCF_002113885.1 Mizuhopecten yessoensis
CTTCCATGTATATTTTCAATGTCGACGCCAAGCTCCTCTAAATCTTGAAGACTTTTAAGGAAAGGTTCTGTGTAAGATATGATGGTTGGGGTTTTACATCCAAACCAAAGCCTACCAAGAATCATGTTATTTGGGTCAGATCGTTTCGGGTAAGAAAGTTCATTCACTTGAAAAAAATAGTGGCCACAATGACATGTTTGAGGACTTGAAGCAAGGAATTCCATCTGTGTTCCACAATA
>NW_018425877.1:0-239 GCF_002113885.1 Mizuhopecten yessoensis
TTCAGAGCCCTTTTTCTAGACAGGAGAGACATGTGCTAACGTCCAATCAGAGGGAACTGTGCCAGAAAGAAGAGATTCATTAAAGATGATAGAGAGGACAGGGGCAATTTTAGAAGAGAGTTCTTTCAAATTTTGCAGTAATTTTTGTACACCAATACTACCCAATACTCGGGGAAACTCGGGCTACCTTCTCCCTTGATGTTCTGTGGAGCCTAAGTTAGTCAGTAGATATGAGTGTC
>NW_018425878.1:0-239 GCF_002113885.1 Mizuhopecten yessoensis
TTTATGATCGTGGTAGGTTGAGATTACGAGTCAAAATCATAAATGTTTATATTAGTGAGATTAATTTAAGGAATTATAAAGTGGAAACAACTGAATTGCCTTATATAAGTCAATAATATGTTACAGGTTTAGTCGAAGGACCTTATGGCATACTAAATAATATTGCTTTGTGTGTGTTGTAATTTAAACAAAAGACAAACATTCTGTCTCACACTATTGTCTACGAAACATTCTCTCGT
>NW_018425879.1:0-239 GCF_002113885.1 Mizuhopecten yessoensis
CCATTTCCGAGTATACACACCACCCGCTCACAGGTAAACACAATTATTTCTTCCAGGTAAAATATATCTCCTCCCAGGTAACACACTTCCCTCTCCCAGGTAATACACTTCCCTCTCCCAGGTAACACACTACCTGCTCACAGGTTAACACAATTATTTCTTCCAGGTAAGACACAATCCTCTCCCAGGTAACACACTAACCGCTCACAGGTAAACACAATTCTTTCTTCCAGGTAAGA
>NW_018425880.1:0-239 GCF_002113885.1 Mizuhopecten yessoensis
GGGAAAGAGATTTCATTGCTGGCATAAACCAGTGTTGCAATATAATTATTTAGAAAATTCCTTTTCATGACTTAATTTGGTATATAGCATTCCTTCAGCATGGCAATATAATTTTAAGTATAAATGAGAGTTTTAAATTTGGAGACTGCTCTTTAGAATGGCACAACATTGGAATCTGGAACAATCTGGATTTATTTTAGTGTTAATGAGGGTCTCTATGGGTGGGGTCAGAAAAAAAA
>NW_018425881.1:0-239 GCF_002113885.1 Mizuhopecten yessoensis
TAGTCCGGTAATATAAATGCGTGTGTTAGGGTTAGCTCATATTACCTGTCTGGGTACTGGGTTACACTGTCAGACAAACCGTCACACATACATGTATGTAGGCCTAACGCCACTTGTATTATTCTTAGCAGTATATGTCTATAACGACGTATTACATGAATCAGCAGTTTTGAGGACACCATAATAACAATTTGAAAAACGTATTATCACTGTTAGCTTAGTATTGTGAATTTGAATAA
>NW_018425882.1:0-239 GCF_002113885.1 Mizuhopecten yessoensis
AATTCGATTCTTTCATTATTGTATTCAGAGATAATGACCCCACTATAGGATACCGAAAAAAAATGAAAGCAAGCATTATAGACTAACAAATCGCTTTTTTTTAAGTAATTTTTTATTCGTAAAATTAGAATACCCAAACAGTTGTGTTTAAAGCTTTACGTAAGCATATATACAATCTCTTGGCTGAATAAGACTGTAGAATAATTCATTGTATGACGTTTATGACGTCAAAGACACCT
>NW_018425883.1:0-239 GCF_002113885.1 Mizuhopecten yessoensis
CTCGTCATAGCTGTTGACCGGTACAGGTCAGTAACTGATATAAACTACCAGTGTAAACGGTCTACTCATAAGATCTTGGGAATGATAACTATATGTTGGTGTGTGGGCTGGGTAATATGTAGCCCGCTCATATTTGGAGTCTCTGACCCGAAATATGACCCCAGCATCACTGGGGAATGCTTGATCGACCAGAGTGTTATTTATACTTTGTTTTCTACAATATTTGCTTTTTACATACC
>NW_018425884.1:0-239 GCF_002113885.1 Mizuhopecten yessoensis
AACATTTGTTGTAGTTATTGCACAGAAACAAAACCCAGCAGATATATTTACGTTTTTCGTTATTCAAGGGGCCATAACTACGCCAAATGGGGTCCGCTGAAAGGGGTCATCATACTTGGCCGAGCCCTTAAGGCATTTAACCACGTGACTAAGTTTGAAGGAAATCGGTTAACATTTGTTGTAGTTATTGCACCGAAACAAAACCCAGCAGATATTTACGTTTTTCGTTATTCAAGGGG
>NW_018425885.1:0-239 GCF_002113885.1 Mizuhopecten yessoensis
ACTAAGGATCTTCTTATTTTACTGGTATATATCTTAGAATAAAAACTCGTAATCATTTTTTGTACATTGCAAATTGTATACATATATAGTTCAGAGCCTATAGCATAAACTTGGTTAATACCAGTGTAAAGGGAGAGGAAAAATCCCCGGCCAGACCGGGGTTCCAACCCGGGACCTTCCGAACTCTAGTTGGGCACTCTACCAATTGAGCTATCTGTTCGCCGACAATCTACCCAGTC
>NW_018425886.1:0-239 GCF_002113885.1 Mizuhopecten yessoensis
CTGTAGTAATATTCGCGGTACGTACACTTATCCCCTGTAGTAATACTCGCGGTACGTACACTTATTCCCTGTAGTAATATTTTCAGTACATACACGTATTCCCTGTAGTAATATTCGCGGTTCATACACTTATTCCCGGTTGTAATATTCACTGTACATACACGTATTCTTTATTGTAATATTTGCAGTAGATGTACTTATTCCCTGTAGTAATATTCGCGGTACGTACACTTATTCCC
>NW_018425887.1:0-239 GCF_002113885.1 Mizuhopecten yessoensis
ACCAGTGCTGACTTGTTGTACGATTGGTGGTACCACCAGTCCTGATTTGTTGTACGATTGGTGGTACCACCAGTCCTGACCTGTTTGTTGTACGATCAGTGGCACCACCAGTCCTGACTTGTTGTACGATTGGTGGTACCACCAGTCCATACTTGTTTGTTGTACGATTGGTGGTACCACCAGTCCTGACTTGTTTGTTGTTCGATTGGTGGTACCACCAGTCCTGACTTGTTGTTCGA
>NW_018425888.1:0-239 GCF_002113885.1 Mizuhopecten yessoensis
CACAGCTTTGTTGTCAAGAGTGACGTCATTAGAATATGACATCAACTATTATGGTATTATGCCTCCAACTGTTCAACGTTCAGTACCATAAATATTTAATCATGGGCAGAATAAATCGATATTTTCACTCGTGCGAAAATATCATTTTTTGCCATGTTCGAGAAACGTGTGGGGTATTCAGCATTCAAAAAGTTACTTTCCTCCTTTTGATGTATGCTACGATTAAGCCGGGATATTGA
>NW_018425889.1:0-239 GCF_002113885.1 Mizuhopecten yessoensis
TTATCAGTCCACCCACCAAACCAGCCCACCGACCAATTATATTACCCACTCACCAACCAACCAATTTCATTTACATATTCGTTTTGTTACTACAGGGCCTTCTGCGCAATATCCGTCTATTGAAAAATTCGTCAGGGACGACAATTGGATGTATTATCATCATCATCGTTCTCGTCAGGGTTTTGAAGCCAGGAGGTCATCTGGACGATTTACTACTGTAGTTGTCCTGTTCCAACAAA
>NW_018425890.1:0-239 GCF_002113885.1 Mizuhopecten yessoensis
GTGGATGATCCATAGTTGGCTGTGCCATTTGTGTGGGTAATGGATAATCAGATTTTGGTATCACAGGAAGTGGTGGAAGCACGACTGAGTCATCGTCCGTGCAATCAAACGAACTGCAATCTTCATACTCATCCTCGTTTTGTTTTGTGGCAGCTAATGGTGTCTTTTCGAAACGCCTGAACTGAGGAATTGGACGACGAGGGCGAGGAAATAAAGAAGGAACATCCATAGTTGGTGGT
>NW_018425891.1:0-239 GCF_002113885.1 Mizuhopecten yessoensis
CGTTTAAATGTCAACATCAGTTTCATTGTTTTGTAGTATTGCACATTGATACACCTCTGTTAATATTTGTTCTTTTAGCCTAATCCCTTGCACTAGATTTTTGTCTGTAGATCTAAGGAGGAATACTCCAATGCATATCTAAACGAGAGGAATATATAGATAATTAACGCCTTTTGGTTATTGAAGAGAAGTCATTTGCAGATTTTAAGACATCTGACCCCAGTGACCTTGAAAGTGGG
>NW_018425892.1:0-239 GCF_002113885.1 Mizuhopecten yessoensis
GTACTAGGCTAGCTAGCATTTTGTGATATCGGGTACCTGTAATTAAGGCTAGCTAGCCTGTGATAGCGGGTAATTGTAGTTACTAGGCTAGCTAGCCTGTGATATCAGGTAACTGTAGTACTATAGGCCAGCTAGCCTGTGCTATCGGGTAACTGTAGTACTAGGCTAGCTAGCCTGTGCTATCGGGTAACTGCAGTACTAGGCTAGCTAGCATTTTGTGATATCGGGTACCTGTAATT
>NW_018425893.1:0-239 GCF_002113885.1 Mizuhopecten yessoensis
GTAAAGGTCATTTTTATTCACAACCTTTGCAGCTACCGGATATCATGATTCTATGCCTTTTGGTTCTCCCAAATAAATTGTTTGAAGTTTTTCACATATTTGACTTCTGTGACCTTGAAAGTAGGCCAAGGTTTTTGTTCTCAAACTTTGCTGGGCTCCATCGATCCAAGGAAACAATCAGCCACAAATCATGATTCTAGGCCTTTCAATTTTTTACAAGAAGTCGTCTGAAGTTTTTG
>NW_018425894.1:0-239 GCF_002113885.1 Mizuhopecten yessoensis
ATAAGTCATAATTTAGAAATGACTGCATCAAATTATACTAATACTTATTATACCTGGTCTTCAACCAAACTTAAATATTGATAATATTTACTTTCATGGTTGTAAATAAGCTAGAAATATTCATATACATGTAGAATACAGTCTTATTAAAATAAAACAAACGTGACTTTTAATGCCACCTTATTCTACAATCAATATTGAAAAATATGACATGTATAATATGTTTTGCTAAATCTATG
>NW_018425895.1:0-239 GCF_002113885.1 Mizuhopecten yessoensis
GTACTTGTTATGACACCTGACAGACAGAATGACATTTGATTGGTCGGTGACTGTCCAATTGAAATAAGACGTGTGCTAAGATTAGGGAATGTATGTACCTGGACAGATAGTCAGGCGGGCATGTGTGCTGGACTCCAGTCAGGACATTGACCGGTAAGTCATTCCAAGGCTTGATATTTTATTCAAATTTGTAATGATTATTTACAAGTAACCATCCTGTTATTGCAGCAAGCTTTATG
>NW_018425896.1:0-239 GCF_002113885.1 Mizuhopecten yessoensis
CGCTATAAATCTGATAGTATAAAGAAGATGTTTCAATAAAAAAACTAAACAATTAAACGGTCAATTAAAATAATCCCATTCACAAAGTCAGAAAGAATATGGAAAATGATTGGTCGAACATTATGAATAAGCGACTGAAGAACGACTTGCTTAATCATTGTCATTCCTGAAGGCACGTCCTAAACGGAATTTGGATGTTACATGTAAAAGGACGCTTAACCATATACAACCCATCTGTT
>NW_018425897.1:0-239 GCF_002113885.1 Mizuhopecten yessoensis
AAAAAAGGAACCAAAATAAATCTTCTTCACTTTTGGCTTTTATGTCGGGCCGGAACACACCAAAGTCCTTACAAATGGTAGTTATTATTCCCTACTTTACGTTCAGCATTTAGGGTAATGGCAAAAACTGATTCACCCGTTGTCAGTAAAATGTGACCAAGTGGAATTCTGTGCTGGGTGACTTCGGAATGGTATTTCAATGAGATAGCACTATACAATCGACATCATCTTTGTGCAAA
>NW_018425898.1:0-239 GCF_002113885.1 Mizuhopecten yessoensis
ATAATGTAAAAACATATCAATACATTTTATGTAATATTTTATCTCTGCACACAATCATTCAAGTACTTGTGGGTTTATATATTGATTGTGTTATACTATTTGTTTATGTGTGCTTTTCAACAAATGTGTTGAAATATGTATTATATCTGAACAACAAATCTAACTATTTTTGTATAATATTTATTTTATGCATATACATATTCATTCCTTATATTTAGTCATTTTATATCTTTTATTCA
>NW_018425899.1:0-239 GCF_002113885.1 Mizuhopecten yessoensis
GTATGATGTGTCACTTTGACACCTGTATGATGCATCACTATGACACCTGTATGATATTTCACTTTGACACCTGTATGATGTGTCACTATGACACTTGTATGATGAGTTGCTATGATACCTGTATGATATGTCACTATGACACATGTACATGTATGATGTGTCACCCTGACACTTGTATGATATGTCACTATGATATGACACCTGTATGATGCATCACTATGACACCTGTATGATGTGTC
>NW_018425900.1:0-239 GCF_002113885.1 Mizuhopecten yessoensis
AAAGGCTGGTGTCTGAGTCGCACCTGACAGGAGCCGGGAGTGGTTTCCCCTGTCACCGGGTGTGTTACAGACAAGACACTCAAGAATGTCAGCTACACTCAATAATTTACAAGTCTGATGAATGTTTTGTCTAGACATATTTAATCAATGGTATTGTTTGAACAGGCAGTGTGTATGGTCTTCGTGATATGTTTCATGGACAAATCTTGTGCAAAAAAAAAAAAAAAAAAAAAAAAAAT
>NW_018425901.1:0-239 GCF_002113885.1 Mizuhopecten yessoensis
TTAGAAAATCCTTGTCAGCGTTCTAGCGGCTTCATTCCTTGAGGGGTTTTGATCAAACTTCATACAGTTACAAAGGACCATAATATCTCAGACAAGTTCGAGTTTCAGGGTTGTCCGGTCAAGGTCACCGTTACTTTTTTTTTAGAAAATCCTTGTCAGAGCTCTAGCGACTTCATTCCTTGAGGGATTTGGACCAAACTTCACACAATTACAAAGGACCATAATATCTCGGACAAGTT
>NW_018425902.1:0-239 GCF_002113885.1 Mizuhopecten yessoensis
GACAGAACCCTCTGCCTTCCTAACCTGCGTGAACGTTCAACATTAAAGCCAAAAGTGAGGTATTGTCAAGCAAAGCATTGGGAATTGTGAAACCAAACAACAATTATTAATGAGTACTACTCGACGAAAGTAGTATAAACTCAAATTGAAATAAAATATGTTTATGGGTTTATCGGAACGCATATCGACATATTTGTGTGGCCTATAATACCTCTATAGGGTATTTCGTTGTTGTTTTT
>NW_018425903.1:0-239 GCF_002113885.1 Mizuhopecten yessoensis
ATGCATGTATGCTGTTATATGTATGTATGTATGTATGTATGTATGCTGTTATGTATGTTTTAATGCAGTAATATGTATGCTATAATATGTATGCTTTTACATGTATGTATGCTGTTATATGTATGCATGTATGCTGTTATATGAATGTATGTATTCTGTGATATGTATGCTATTATATGTATGTGTATGTATGGTAGTATATGTATGTATGTATGCTGATATATGTAGGTATGCATGCT
>NW_018425904.1:0-239 GCF_002113885.1 Mizuhopecten yessoensis
ACAACATCAAAACTATACATATAACGACAAAACAGAACATTTATACTACAAATTGTCAATTTCAAGCAGTTAACGTGCGGATGAATACATAGCATGGGATATAAACGTGGGATATCTCTGTCTGAGGTGCGAGAATAATAGAATCTTTCACCCCCTTGGGGGTGACACAGGGTAATCTCAACCCCAGGGGTAATATTCTTCAGTTGTCAAACACGAGGCTTGCCGAGTGTTTGACAGCT
>NW_018425905.1:0-239 GCF_002113885.1 Mizuhopecten yessoensis
TTACTGCCATCTACCTGTTTCTATGACTACCTCAGATATTACTGCAATCTACCCGTTTCTATGACTACCTCAGATATAACTGCAATCTACCTGTTTCTATGACTACCTCAGATATTACTGCCAACTACCTGTCCCTATGACTACCTCAGCTTTTACTGCCATCTACCTGTTCCTATGACTACCTTAGATTATAGCTGCCATCTACCTGTTCCTATGACTACCTCAGATATTACTAACAT
>NW_018425906.1:0-239 GCF_002113885.1 Mizuhopecten yessoensis
AAGTAGACAATGATGCTAAGTATATACTACAACTTTATCTATTTTTCAAGAAGCATGAATCAAGTTTTTAATTTATATCAATTACCTTTGTTGGCCCGGATGTTAGCGCGCGGGGAATCCTAAATATGTGTGAAAACTAGAGTAAACGGAGAAAACCCACGTCGTAGGGAAGGTGACCCCATACCTTTTCAAGGAACGAGAATCAAGGAAAACTGAACGAAGAATGACGAAACAAGAAA
>NW_018425907.1:0-239 GCF_002113885.1 Mizuhopecten yessoensis
CACTTTTGATATTTGTCACAGTGTGAAAGATATCAGTTTTATCACCTTAAAAAAATCCGATACTTCTGAGTTCACCGGCAAACATGTAATAAATTCATATATTTTATGTATGTAGAACTTACAGACGACTATAGATACGAGCAACACACGTGAATTGTACTCTTTTTAACCCTTCGACTGCCGCAGGGCCGATTTGCCGCAGGGCCGATTTGGGCCGATCTGATTTTTACGTTGACTGC
>NW_018425908.1:0-239 GCF_002113885.1 Mizuhopecten yessoensis
AATGATAATGGAAATATTAATGATTAAACAAAATTTTAGTAATGTCTATTATTTTTCTTTATTTTTTAAAGAAAGATCAATTGGGCTATGTACGAGGGTTCAATTCCCTCCCTATATAGCTAGGCATTATTAAATATTACAGCTGGTGCAAAGTTGGCAGACTGCCTAGTGCATAGCCCAATTGTACAGAGTTCATGACATTTTCAGCATGTGACCTTGACAAGCTAAAGGTTCCAGTT
>NW_018425909.1:0-239 GCF_002113885.1 Mizuhopecten yessoensis
GAGATTTGTTTATATTTATGTCATTCGTACCCAGCACTAACCACAGCTGTAGATAAGGACGGCCGTCACTGTCTACATTACATAGCTGGTATGTTATTATGGTCAGATCTAGCCATGTTCACTGAGTGTGAAACTCATGTAAAACGATACCTAGAATCTACAGGACATAAGTATGAAATCACAACCATATTTGACAATGACGAGAGATCTGTTCTAGATGAGGCAAAGGGAACGGCGAC
>NW_018425910.1:0-239 GCF_002113885.1 Mizuhopecten yessoensis
CCAATAGGACATCGTATACAGGTTGGTCCGTAGAATCCATCACTACAGTCTGAAAGCATTGTCATATATAAGGCCAAATAAAAATAAAGCTGTGTTTCCTGTTTCCCGACCGACCGTATTTTTTCATACCGACTCTTGCACAATTTATCGGTTTTTACAACATTTTCAATGTAGCAGGATTTTGCTAAGGGACAGAAAGTAAGATATTTAAGCTTAGGAGGTTGAGAAAGAGTTGAATT
>NW_018425911.1:0-239 GCF_002113885.1 Mizuhopecten yessoensis
CAAACTTGTTAAAGGATTAAGTCCTGAACCAAGTAAGTTACACTGCATAAGAGCAAAGCATTATCCACGTAACGTATGCACAACTTCATCCAGCTTTGGACGACCTGGACTGAATTTATCTACAAATATACCGACATGTGTAGCACTAGTTGACTCCTGTACTTCAGTTGGCACAAGATACCACTTCCGCTTTGAATTAGTATAGGCATTTTTTCTTTCATTAAAAACAATAGCAACAG
>NW_018425912.1:0-239 GCF_002113885.1 Mizuhopecten yessoensis
GGAATGACATTAATTGTGTCATCGCTGTCCTCTGACAGAGAGGAAGAGGTCAGCGGAGAGGGAGGGCCAGCTGACCTTGTCTTCCTAACAACAGGTTTCTTCTTTCGCCCTCTAGAGGCCTTACCCCTTTGCTTAACCATTATTTACTTTTCTTTCTTCAGTGTTTGTAAATGTGATTCTTAATCAAATTGTTACAATATGTTAAAGAGCTGTGATTCTTTATCAAACTGATAAAATAT
>NW_018425913.1:0-239 GCF_002113885.1 Mizuhopecten yessoensis
TAAGGCTGTCAATATGACAAACATTAAGGGTTTTAATAACATAAACATTCAGGCTCTCAATATAACAAACATTAAGGATGTCAATATTACGAACATTAAGGCTGTAAATATAACATTCATTACAGCTGTCAATATAACAAACATTAAGGCTGTCAATATTACAAACATGAAGGCTGTTAATAAAAGAAACATTCAGGCTGTCTATATAAAAAACATTAAAGATTTCAATATAACGAACA
>NW_018425914.1:0-239 GCF_002113885.1 Mizuhopecten yessoensis
CGAATTCATCTTTATTTTTGCTGAGATAATGATAATCTTGATGCAGCTGAACAGTGCCAATGTGAATGGGATAAGCCGACATACCGACGTTTGATACGATATCCAGACTCCCCGATTAGAAGAATAGATGCAGTGCTCAATAACATACTCTTGTGTCATGTCCGCATGTTCTCCATAAGGGATCGTTTCTTCACCAGATATGACATACCATGGAACGGCGCCTACTAATGACACAATGA
>NW_018425915.1:0-239 GCF_002113885.1 Mizuhopecten yessoensis
ATCTCGAGTAACCGTATTTGCTACCATACATTTGCATAGCCGATCTCATAAAGGAATTATATCTACATATGACAGTTTTATCATGGTTTACTGGGAGTTTGACTAATTTTTAGCTGCTCTGTCAATATTTGCATTTCTTGTTAATTGGACGTGGTTCGGAATTGAGAGAAGAACTAGTTTAAATTTAAATTTCATTGAGATACAATATATGCGGATAGAAAGATTTTGTAAACGAGTGT
>NW_018425916.1:0-239 GCF_002113885.1 Mizuhopecten yessoensis
AGTATTCATAAGCATCACTTCAGAGATGGGGAACTTGTTCTCCGCTGCCGAAGGAAGAGACATTCATTTCAAAATGGGGAGCTTGTTCTCCGCTGCCGAAGGAAGAGACATTCATTTCAAAACTATCTTTTAATTACATGATAGGCACATTTCAAGCTTTGGAAATGACTAAAAAAATAACAATTAAATGGATGAGGCAAGAGAGGCAGCGATTGCGAGTCGGTTTAAGTTTCTGACCA
>NW_018425917.1:0-239 GCF_002113885.1 Mizuhopecten yessoensis
CTCTATAGGCCAGTCAGTGGATACCTCTCTAGGCCAGTCAGTGGATGTCTCTATAGGCCAGTCAGTGGATACCTCTATATGCAAGTCTGTAGATACCTCTTTAGGCCAGTCTGTGAATACCCTCTATAGGCCCGTCATCGGATACCTCTCTAGGCCAGTCTGTGAATACCCTCTATAGGCTAGTCTGTGAATACCCTCTATAGGCCAGTCAGTGGATACCTCTCTAGGCCAGTCAGTGG
>NW_018425918.1:0-239 GCF_002113885.1 Mizuhopecten yessoensis
ATTGTCAAATTAAACAATATACATAACGTCAAATCAAACAATATAAATATTGTCAAATCAAAAAAATATACATGTATATTGTCAAATCGAACAATTAACATCTTGTCAAATCAAACAATATACATAACGTCAAATCAAACAATTAACATATTGTCAAATTAAACAATATCACTGGTGGATAGAAAAGGAGTAAAATACTCAGAATTGGGCAAAAATAAAACATCTAGGGGTAAAATAAA
>NW_018425919.1:0-239 GCF_002113885.1 Mizuhopecten yessoensis
AAGACAGGTACCAACCTTATCCCAGAAGAAAAGATAGTTCTGGCTGAATTCCATCTCGTCCAGCTTGAAGTGTTTTGCCACCGGCACTCGTAAAACGTTGAGACAAGCATATAACCAACACCGTCCGGAACTCTTCTGATTTGTCATTGGCTTCCCCTCTCCTGCCTAATACAACAAAACAATAGTTTTAACCTTCAGTTCATCTAAGACCTTTACTGGCTCCAATACTTATTTTGAAT
>NW_018425920.1:0-239 GCF_002113885.1 Mizuhopecten yessoensis
CTGAGAGGTCATATTACATGGGTTTATACGCAAAAAATATGACACATCAGTATAAAAACCTCGACACATCAGTATTAAAACCTCAGCACATCAGTATAAATACCTTGGCACATCACTATAAACACTTTGACACATCACTATAAATACATTGACAACAGTATAAATTCTCGACAGATCACTATAAATACTTTGACACATCACTATACATACTTTGACAACAATATAAATGTATCGACACA
>NW_018425921.1:0-239 GCF_002113885.1 Mizuhopecten yessoensis
AATCCCGTTCGCCCTAAGGGTTGTTTCGCCCCAAAACCCGTTCGCACCAGGTTGTTTTGCCCTAAAAAATATATTTTTCTTTAAGTCATTAATATCATGTTAAAAGTTAAAAAAAGCTTATCTTTCTCTTGAGTACAGATATAAATATACGTATAATTACGTGCCGGAAGATAAAGAACGAACCTGTATATTCATCACCCGACAACGGACATACTAATATCCGGAATATACTGCACATT
>NW_018425922.1:0-239 GCF_002113885.1 Mizuhopecten yessoensis
TTAATGAAGGCGTTAATTGCACTTATTTTTTGTAAACAAATGATATATGGTAATAAATGATGAATGCATACTTGCCAACCTTTTGAATTTTTTAATGGGGGAGAAGCTGGGTGCTCCAAATAAAATGTAACAAAACATAAATAATTATAAAATATGTGTATATGCCCCCTAGGTAAAAAAAAAACAACACACACACACTTTAGAGTGTCAATCGTCTTTTTAGTTGTTCTTTCTGATGA
>NW_018425923.1:0-239 GCF_002113885.1 Mizuhopecten yessoensis
AATATTTTGCCATAATTGCTTAGATATCCAGGTGAGCGATACAGGTCCTCTGGGTCTCTTCTTAATTGTTTGAACTTGAATGTGAACAATTATATATAAACATACATGTATACCGTTTTGTTTTAGTTTAAGAGTAAAGATACAATTGTTTCATTGTAGGTATCAGCTACAGACCCCAACCAGGGAGGTAAGATTTTCTGATTAATCATAGATGGATGCTAGATATATTTTATTTAAAG
>NW_018425924.1:0-239 GCF_002113885.1 Mizuhopecten yessoensis
CGAACATTTCAGAAATAAATGGAGGTAAGAACAAAGAACGTTTACTTTTTACTTTTTACTTTATTTTCCAAATACATTTCAGCGGTCCTTTCTGTTCTGTTGCCCGCTAGCCTTATCAGCTGGATTTCGCTAAGAGGCGAGCTTGACGCCATATTTTTTTGGTTAGTAACGGGGCGCGCAGCTTAAGTGCGATGGGAGGAGCTTAACACGACTGATCATGATTCTATCGCAGATTAGAA
>NW_018425925.1:0-239 GCF_002113885.1 Mizuhopecten yessoensis
AAAGTAATTGTGTACTTGTTATGCCCTTGCCATAAAATAAAGGGGGGGCATATATAGTGATGCCAATGTCTGTTACATCCCGTCCCGTTGTTATTCAATGTAAACATTCTAGCAACTTCATTTTTTGACGGATTTTGATCAAAATTATATAAAGGTCAAGTATGAGAATACCTCTGACATCTTTGTGTTTCAGAGTATAAAGGTCAAGCATAAGGTCACAGGAACCTGAGAATTCGTCG
>NW_018425926.1:0-239 GCF_002113885.1 Mizuhopecten yessoensis
GACATTTTAGCAACATTTCTTTATGTTCTTTAAGCACATTTTCACATTCATGTCTATCTACCGGAGCTTGCCATTCAAATGCAGACGAGGAAAGTTCAGAAAGAAATTTCCTGAATTGGAATCCACCTAGTTTACGTTGTTTTTTTGCTTTGTCTTTCAGCTTAAAAATTAAAGACTTCAAATTTTTCAAATCACTTTCAGATGGATTCACTTTTACAAAAATTTTGTCTTCAATTTTT
>NW_018425927.1:0-239 GCF_002113885.1 Mizuhopecten yessoensis
TTTATGCTTTGTAACACATGGAGAGCACGTCAAACACAAATATACACCGTTCATTTTTGCAGTAAAAAACAAACTGGATAAAATACAAGCTGTCTGAATGTTTGGAATATTTGCTGATATCATGCATATCTACTAAACATTGCCTTAACGATTATCATAAATACGCTGACAAAAAATAAAGCACTAACACAGGAAACTACATACCGTTTTGTCTTCTTTTAATTTTTACCCCATAAAAA
>NW_018425928.1:0-239 GCF_002113885.1 Mizuhopecten yessoensis
CCTCTACGGCTTTAATGGATGACTTCAAGGTATTTTTCATTCCGTTCATCAGACGTTCGCACTGCCGTAATGATTCCTCCATGTCTCTTTTCTCATTCTTGAACAATTTGATTAACTCGTCGGTGATGTCTTTCTGAAGTTTGTCCAGTCGTTTATCGACATTTTGACGCAGGTCGGAGATGCTCTGAAGTACCATTTCCTGGTTCTGTATCATGGTTTGGAGCTGTTCATCAAAGTCC
>NW_018425929.1:0-239 GCF_002113885.1 Mizuhopecten yessoensis
CAAACGCTCGACTCATGCGATGGGCTTTGCTACTTCAACCCTACAGATTCAAGATTCGGGCGATCAGAGGTGTGGACAATGTTGGTGCTGATTATCTCAGCAGGATTTAAACTTCCAAGCTACGTGATTGTTCAAAAAGTGCAAGCACTTTTTTCCGGAACGGGGGGATTATGTCACGTTCGCTTTGTAATGTTGTCATGTTTTGTGTATGTTTTGTGTATATGTGTGTCGCGACTAGG
>NW_018425930.1:0-239 GCF_002113885.1 Mizuhopecten yessoensis
GTTTTCGTGCTGCTTCGACGGGTTCGGTGACGCATTTCCTGTAATCGTGTAAAGAAAGAAGAGTTATAGAAGGTATACAACTCTTACAAACTTAGAACATTTTTGTAATCGCTGATAAAAGTCCTTGAAATCCAACTCATCTAGTTATCATTCATCTCGTGTGTAAAACAACGATTAACGATAAGATCGTATACACTTATCAACATATATTTAAAACCGTTTAGTGTATTTTAAACAAA
>NW_018425931.1:0-239 GCF_002113885.1 Mizuhopecten yessoensis
TACCAAAACAAAATATTGGGCATTCTTTATAATTTAATTTAAAAAAGGAGACAAACACGTTGTACATGCACAGTTAAAGATTTATCTAATATTTACGTAAACTAAACAATTGCGCTAAAAAAAGGCTGCGTTGTAATTTTGCATTCTGCTAGAGCATCATTATTTGTTTGCTTGCAAAGCTGTGTAAGATCATTTAAATACCATACAAGAACAGTTCAATACTTATATTTACGTTTTCT
>NW_018425932.1:0-239 GCF_002113885.1 Mizuhopecten yessoensis
TGATGTGAGACATTAAGATTTGTTCCTATGTTTTGGTGATGTGAGCCTTACTGTTTATGTTTGTCTTTCTGTAAGTGATGTGTGATACATTTGTTCTATTGTTAATTATTCATGACTAGTGGTGTGGTACCAAACATTTAGTCAATACATCATTATAATGAATTGTGTTACAGCACGCAGGGTTATACATAGTTAAAGTTATATCAACGCACGCAGGGTTATACACAGTTAAAAGTTAT
>NW_018425933.1:0-239 GCF_002113885.1 Mizuhopecten yessoensis
CAATAACATGTACGTTGAAAGGATGTGACCTAATTGTCGTCTTTATAAAACCTTATTTCACGCTAGCACAAGCGAATAAGTCGTTTTCCTCAACACAATCCAATTCTCTATTTAAGAGACCAAAGAAAACATTCATAACATCTCAGATTACTTATTGTCAATGTTAGGGACGTAGTAAAATACTGGTTTAGAAATAGGCCAAATATTGTGTATATATATGTATGGATATGTTCACAGAT
>NW_018425934.1:0-239 GCF_002113885.1 Mizuhopecten yessoensis
CTGCCTCGTTTGTATTGGTTTCCATAACTTCATTAAAATCCCTAGAAACATCACTTTATCGCTGTGCTAAACCAAATAATTATCCAATCTTCTCAACAAGCTCAGTATCAATCAATCAGGATTACATTCGTATTGTCGAAATTGTGTTTACTCAAGAAGTGGAATCAAAAATAATATATTGATTTGAAGAATTCAAATCATAGTTTGATTAATCTTAATCACCATCTGCTCAAAACATA
>NW_018425935.1:0-239 GCF_002113885.1 Mizuhopecten yessoensis
TGAGATCGTCTCAATTAGAACTGATGCAGTGGACTCGGGTATCCTTAATCTAATTTTCGAAATCCAAAGATTCCGCTGTTGTCTTCTCTATAGACTTGGAATATGTAATGGAGAGCTCTGTACGCCTGCCATAATACAAGGCTAGTTTGATCTTTTCAGTTTGTTTGTTTTGGTTTGGTTTGTTTGTGTTTTATTCCTATTAACATCTATGGTCATTTAAGGACGTGCCAGGTTTTGGT
>NW_018425936.1:0-239 GCF_002113885.1 Mizuhopecten yessoensis
GTGTTTGTGTCGGACCTGTATTAATTAACACTAATATGTGTTTAGTATTTCTCCAATATTAGACAGTTTTCGTTTTTCGTAGGGATGTATGTCCAGTATATGTACAGGTAAGCGAGTTGGTTTCATGCTTCATTTCATACATATATCAGTAAATTAATTGTTATAACTTACATTATAGTCTTATGCTATGTATCTATAGTGTGGTTTGTTATATTAATCGGTTAAATGTCCATATTTAA
>NW_018425937.1:0-239 GCF_002113885.1 Mizuhopecten yessoensis
AGTAAAGTGGCATTCATCCTTAACAATACAATGCCACAGTAAGGTAGCATACATTCTTAACAATTCAAAGTCGCAGTAACGTAGCATACATCCTTAACAATGTAATGTCACTGTAAGGTAGCATTCATCCTTAACAACACAATGTCACAGTAGGATAGTATACATCCTTAACAATGCAATATCACTGTAAGGTAGCGTACATCCTTAACAATACAATGTCGCAGTAGGATAGTAAACAT
>NW_018425938.1:0-239 GCF_002113885.1 Mizuhopecten yessoensis
GGATTGGAAATGTCAAACATGTGGTATTGTTGCGAAAACAGAAACGCTCAGGAACTATTATTTCCCCAGGACTATAATAGACTGGAACCATCTTCTGTGGAGATTTTTAAATCTCGTCTCAACTCGGACTAAAACCTCCATGCGCTTTCAACGTACCTATACAGATACAGATTGTTTACGGACAGGCGGTGGAGGACGACGGACAAAAAGCATGGCAGAAGCTCCACGGAAATTTCAAC
>NW_018425939.1:0-239 GCF_002113885.1 Mizuhopecten yessoensis
ACCCATCCTCAAATGACACTGACTGTTACGAGGACATTAAACCCCAAACAAACAAAACAACAAACATTCAAACAAACCAATCCCTTTTATGGACACATAACATACCATCTCAATGTTCAATACCACACGCTGTAGGTACTTCCTGTTGGCTAACTTCCCGGTGGTCGTGTAATGGGAAAATGTCAATATGGCAAGACGGAAATAGGTGTGCCTCTCTCATACACATACAACATAACATC
>NW_018425940.1:0-239 GCF_002113885.1 Mizuhopecten yessoensis
CCTTCATTATCTATCATTACACTGGTCCAGTTCCCGTTTGAGGCGATCCACGAGAATTGCCCAGTCAAATTCTGTCCATAGTACACATCGTGTAGAGGGTATCTCGCGATGTCTACCTGAACCATGAACTCTTTTCCCGCAAAGATTGCTTCTGTTAGATTAAAACTAGGATCTAAAGCACCTGATGTCTGAAGAACGTTTATAGTGGGACGGTCACTAGTGAACCAGGTCATCAAGAC
>NW_018425941.1:0-239 GCF_002113885.1 Mizuhopecten yessoensis
GAAGTCCAATTACAAATGACAAGAGAAGCTCTCCTAGCCTGCCAAAAGCTGGCTTGCATGAGCATGAGGATACTGAAAATGATTGGTGTTTATACTTTTCCAATATAGCCAATTAAAATGACAGTTTAATAATTACTTTTCTCAAAATGGTAACACATGTATTGTACATAAAAATTAATGTCTCAAATATGGTTTCTCTATATAGTGAATCTCTACATATAATAAACATGATGTTGACC
>NW_018425942.1:0-239 GCF_002113885.1 Mizuhopecten yessoensis
ACTGAATTTGATTCGCCATGGTTCGCTTTTACTTTAATACTTTAACTTGATCAATGTTTTAAATATTTTCTACAAAGTAGAGAATTGTTTCGCTATATAATATTCATTTATTAAAAGAATTATTCCATCTAAATTTGGTTTTCATATGTTGTTACATTTCTGTGAGAATTGGCTTTATACTCTCCGTACTTTTTCAAAGGTTTTCGTATAAATCTTTTTTTTTTTTTTTTTTTTTCCCT
>NW_018425943.1:0-239 GCF_002113885.1 Mizuhopecten yessoensis
CACAAACATGATAATGCAATCAAAATAGAATTATCACTAACATAATAATGCAATCACAATAGAATTACCACTAACATAATAATGTTATCAACATATAATTACCACTAACATAATAATGTATTCAAAATAAATAGAATTACCACTTACATGATAATGTAATCAAAATATAATAACAACTAACATGATAATGTAATCAAAATAGAATTACCACTAACAGAATAATGTAATCAAAATAGGAT
>NW_018425944.1:0-239 GCF_002113885.1 Mizuhopecten yessoensis
GTTGACATTACGGTTCAACATGTCAAAAGTACAAAGTGTCTTCATGCAAAGGTAATTTAAATCCATATCATACCAAAAAGAAGGATTCCTCATGATTTGAGTACACTGGCATATGGATGGAGAAAAAGCCATTTCTGTCTATTTTAATATGTCAGCATTAATAGTGGTTCACGCAAGTCCTGCAACTATACACTAGCTACATTTCAATGGATCTTGTAATACGAATACCAACATGTAAA
>NW_018425945.1:0-239 GCF_002113885.1 Mizuhopecten yessoensis
ACCAATCAGGCTTCTTACCAAGAGACTCGACTGTAAACCAGTTATCTGTATATGACACTATTGTAAATAACTTGGATCAAAATAATGATTTGTATTTTGTGATGTAAGTAAGGCGTTTGATAGGGTTTGGCATGAGGGTTTACTTTTTAAATTGGAATCGTATGGCATGAAAGGGAAAATATTACAATGGTTTAGTAATTACCTTTCTGATAGAAAGCAGAGAGTATCAACAGAGGGGT
>NW_018425946.1:0-239 GCF_002113885.1 Mizuhopecten yessoensis
GGTACAGTGATTGGCACTATTTTCTAGGGCTGCAACGATATATATCGCAATATTTTCAATATGATACACAATAGTTTTTGGGAGGTTATAATTACGATACACGGTCTACAATATTTTCAGGATATTGTCGTTTCTGAATGAAGTCTGCTCATATATATCTGTTCAAACATGGCTAGTGACAAATCCAGATTGTAATGCACGTCAAAAGACATCATGAATTGTGTGAAGCTTTAAAGTCA
>NW_018425947.1:0-239 GCF_002113885.1 Mizuhopecten yessoensis
AACGGTGACAAGCTTAATTCCAAAAATAGCGACACGTCGCGTAAAACAACGGAAAGTCGTATCACCAAGAGTAAATCCAAACCAAACACGGACACAAATAAAGTTAATAACGCTAATTCACGCAATCAAAAAACAAACGAAAGTAAACAGCCGCGATTCTTATTCCACGTTAAAAAATCGGGACTGCTTGACCTATGACGGTGTAACTCCAGCAGCTGAGAACTCCTACAGTACGGAAC
>NW_018425948.1:0-239 GCF_002113885.1 Mizuhopecten yessoensis
ATATTCAAGGTCACAGGGGTCGATTGACTTAAAAACATATAAACCACTTCTTCTGAATAACCAAATGGCCCAGGGTGATAATATTTTGCCAATCACATACTGGCATGAAGGGCTACCAAGTTTGTTCAAGTAAATGACCTTCGTCCATATTCAAGGTCACAAGGGTCAAATAGGTTAATTTCTTTACACAACTTCTTCTGAATAACCAAAAGGCCATGGATGATAATAAATGACCAATC
>NW_018425949.1:0-239 GCF_002113885.1 Mizuhopecten yessoensis
CGACAACTATCACTGCAGGAACAGTGGCTAAGCAGGACCAGTAACTCACCAGTTACTTATCATGACAAATATCTCAAAGAAACGATAACTCACAAGGCCAGTTTCTCTACGGGACCAAAAACTAAACAAAACAAGTAGCTCATCCAGACCAGTACGTAACTCACCGGAACCAGTACTAGAGTAACTCATCATGACCTTTCGACCAAACAAAAAATATGTTTCCTGTAACCCTACCTATT
>NW_018425950.1:0-239 GCF_002113885.1 Mizuhopecten yessoensis
TACCCCCATCCCCTCTGGGATACCCCACTTCCACATTGCTGTTTGAGTGACAATACCTGGGATACCCCAATCCCCACTGGCATACCCACTCCACAGTTGCTGTTTGTGTGACAATACCTGGGATTCCCAACTCCACATTTGCTGTTTGTGTGACAACACTCAGGATACCCCAATCCCCACTGGGAGACCCCACCTCCACATTGCTGTTTGTGTGACAATACCTGGTATACCCCTCTTCC
>NW_018425951.1:0-239 GCF_002113885.1 Mizuhopecten yessoensis
TGTTAAATTACAAAAACAGTTAGAAGAGGAAAAGGAAAAAAGACAGAAAGCACAAAGATTTGCACTTCACTGTACAACTCTTGTAAAAATACAGAAGAAAAAAATGAAAACTTGAGAAATATTCTACAAAATGTATACATGTACATATATATTTTGTTCAGTATGAGGTGTGTTATTACAAGTTTTCACAAATATATTAACATTTGAATCATATAGAGTGTATAGTTTAATCATGTCCT
>NW_018425952.1:0-239 GCF_002113885.1 Mizuhopecten yessoensis
AAATGTTGTATTCTGGAACCCTCCTCCCCGTCACGTTACAATATACAGATAACAACATATATTGGGGTTTAAAAAATATCACACTATGCAACAATAATAAACTTTTACATTATTTACAAATAACCACATACGATATTGTGGTATACAAATATCACATTTTAAAAATAACACTGTTGTATGTATTGTAAAAAATGAACTTGAAATATAGGCCTTTTGGGTATATACATGTAATAACAGAA
>NW_018425953.1:0-239 GCF_002113885.1 Mizuhopecten yessoensis
GATACCTAGGGTTATGATTCAGGCTATAGATACCTAGGGTTATGAATAAGGCTATATATAGCTAGTGTTATGATTCTAGAAGTCTTATATAGCTGTCTCAAAACAGTTTCTCCTTTATAATTGTAGATGTGATCTCTCAACAATGTATGAACATATATTGATTGTTGGGAGCCAATCATTAACAATGCCTGCTTAAACTGTCTTTGAATCCTGAGCGATACATTTCATCACATTATAAT
>NW_018425954.1:0-239 GCF_002113885.1 Mizuhopecten yessoensis
GTGTTGTATAACAACATGTTACTGCTGTATTGTGTTGTATAACAAAATGTTACTGTTGCATTGTGTTATATAACTATATGTTACTGTTGTGTTATGTTGTATAACAACATGTTACTGTTTTATTGTGTTGTATAACAACCTGTTACTGCTGTATTGTGTTGTATAACAACATGTTACTGCTGTATTGTGTTGTTTAACAACATGTTACTGTTGTATTGTGTTGTATAACAACATGTTAC
>NW_018425955.1:0-239 GCF_002113885.1 Mizuhopecten yessoensis
TTGTGGACGAATGTTTGTGAAATCTGTACAATTATGAATACTGAACTAGTCCTATTCTTAGTCTATTAAATGTGTCCTAGTAACGGCACGTTTCATCATTACCTGTGATTTTGTCAGGGAAAAAGGGCAGAAGACATTTTAAGAATGTGGCCATCTCATCATATGTTTTCCCAGGGAACTCCAGCTTCCTTTTAGTGTCGTCAGTGCACTCGTCTTGTTGCCACTCTTTCTTAAGCCAA
>NW_018425956.1:0-239 GCF_002113885.1 Mizuhopecten yessoensis
CATTATTGTTGTGAGTGTTTGAATGTCCAAAAGTAGACATCTAATCTATCTGAAGTTGAAGAGCGTATTCCGAGAAGGATTTAACGAATAAAACGTATTATTTTGAATCACGACGGAGAGAAAACTTGTGTTTTTTTGTTTAAATATTATATAAAAGACTGAACTTATCAATTGTCATTAACGAAAATGAAATAACATAAGTAAACGTCAGTTTGAGTTATAAAACAAATCACTGTAGT
>NW_018425957.1:0-239 GCF_002113885.1 Mizuhopecten yessoensis
AAGTCTGTCGGTATTCCACAGATGATCTGTGATAGGTTAGATTCTATAACATCCCCCCACCAGATCTATAATAATTAAATGAGACATCAAAAGAAGCGGGTTAGATTGCTTTTGCCTGGTAGAGGTACAAATGTAATATGCTGGAAAATCATAGGTTTGTACTATGCTTTAATGAAAATAATATAATAGTTATATTTACAAGATGACATACTTTATGTCAATTTCTAAACAATAAATAA
>NW_018425958.1:0-239 GCF_002113885.1 Mizuhopecten yessoensis
TCGGTCACGCATGCTCGGAAACGGTAATTGGCTGACGGCGACGCAAGGGAGAGTCTCTATCTTAATTACAAAGGTATGTTATACCGTGAGTATTGGTAAACAAAACATACAATACATACACTGTTAAAGCATTCAAACAAAATAACCTAAAGTGTTGATCGAATTTAGGATTATTTTTGTACGTTGTACGATAGACATTCTTGCCATTCGTTACCTTGATTTATTTTATCTCTAAGATT
>NW_018425959.1:0-239 GCF_002113885.1 Mizuhopecten yessoensis
CATGTATATAGGGTTACCAACATGTGTATAGGGTTACCAACATGTTTATAGGGCAATCAACATGTGTATGGGGTAACCAACATGTGTATAGGGTTACCAACATGTGTAAATGGTTACCAACATATGTATAGGGCAATCAACATGTGTATATGGCAACCAACATGTATACAGGCGAACCAACATATGTATATGGTAACCAACATGTGTATAGGGTTACCAACATGTGTATAGGGTTACCA
>NW_018425960.1:0-239 GCF_002113885.1 Mizuhopecten yessoensis
ATGTATTCCAATCACTAATCCAGATGGGTGCTTATAATTGGGACATGTTGCGAATGATGTTACAGATTTAAGTACTTTCAATATGTGAGAAAAGAGTGTTTACAAAATGAAACATTTATAAACTTATTTGAACAAAGACTTCAGGCATTTAAAACAAACATTTGTATTTAAAAAGCTGTTACTCACCGTCTGTTGTTATATCCAGTCATAACCAGGCAGATATGAAAAACAACAATAAT
>NW_018425961.1:0-239 GCF_002113885.1 Mizuhopecten yessoensis
ACAATATCGATATTGGTTGTAATATATTGCTGGTATTTGGTATAAACAGGTATAATAAACTACAGTTTGGACATCTACATAATACACTCATGGCATTTATGTACACACAAACCTGAGTTAACCTTACCTATAAATCAGGACAAATAAAATGATGAGCCTGATATGAGTACATCCGTCGGTACAACGTATATGGCAGTTATACCTATATGGTAGTTATACCTATATTGTAGTTATACCTA
>NW_018425962.1:0-239 GCF_002113885.1 Mizuhopecten yessoensis
ATGTATTTTTTCTCTCTCAGAGATATCAAAGTCGGGTGCAAGGGTGAGTGTCCGTGTGGAGGGTGCAGATGCCCTCCTATCGGAAGTCCAGTTTGCGGGGTGGACAGAAAGACATACCCAAACTCATGTTCAGCAGCATGCAAGTTAGTTATTAATTAGTTATAAAGATACATGTATTTCGCTCTGGTTGTCGCGCATACATTTTTTATGAAATAATGTGGAAACGTTTAAAGTGTTTA
>NW_018425963.1:0-239 GCF_002113885.1 Mizuhopecten yessoensis
TAGAGGTATCACATTACTGAATACACATACATTTTAGATAATACACACCAGGTATGTAAATGCTAAGGTTTTTAAATACAACCTTCACTGACCTACTTTACTATAGCTATTTCTTTATAATCACTGTATGTCTGTCGGTAACCTCGCACAACAGGGAAGTTATTTAGTCTGCACACCTGCAGGTCTAAACAGGAAGATCTACGCATTGCTGCAGTGATGGGCGTATCCAGAGCAGAAAT
>NW_018425964.1:0-239 GCF_002113885.1 Mizuhopecten yessoensis
TTTTGTATATGCGATACAACACAATTGCTCTAACCCATATCAGCCTCCGCCGTATCACACCCCAAAACCCGTATCAGCCTGCTCCGTATCGGCCCGCAAAACACCGTATCACACTCCTTTTTAAACAAAATAACGTTTTCCAATATTTCAAAGAAAAATAGATCATAATATAGTAGATCATTACGTATTTTATCAGTAAATATGTAATAAACAGAATAAAACATGCCTTTTTCCATATC
>NW_018425965.1:0-239 GCF_002113885.1 Mizuhopecten yessoensis
TAACACACTCCTGTGTAAGATTGCTTAAAAAATATGACCGAATTATAACCAATCAAACAGTATAGTGGTTAACGGGGGATGGGGGTAACTCTTCGTTAACATGTTTTGTAAACAGATAGCTTGTTTGTAAATAAAATCTGCTTGTAAATATTACATCTGAGACTTTGCATATTGTTTGATTATCATAACCTTCACAGGACTAGGATAATTGCGCAATAACTCATCTTAAAATAACGAAT
>NW_018425966.1:0-239 GCF_002113885.1 Mizuhopecten yessoensis
TCAAAACACATACACATTTAACTCTGTCCCACCCGTATAAACGTGCCTAGTGATGTGTTAACTGCACACATGTAGTAGAAATATATCTGCATATACATACTTTTAGCTGTGCATACAATCCCCTATAATAATTATCGTGTAAATTGAAGAAGTTGTCCTGTTAAATTTCGCAATTCTTTATTTGAGCGTTAATTGTTCTAGATCTGTGTCCATCAAGTTTTCGGATTCATTAGAGCGAT
>NW_018425967.1:0-239 GCF_002113885.1 Mizuhopecten yessoensis
CTCCAAAAGTCGTCCAGAGTGTTTGGCTTCGGTCCTTTGTACCGCAGTGTTTATAAATTGGGAAGAAATGACAATTATTATTGGACAAACCGATACATTATGTCAATATATTTTCGAATTATATTGATGTTTGTTATAGAAAAGCTATAACATATGTATAACGGATTGCCCCCCTCCCCCCTGGTTCAGAAGAGACTTTGATTTATTTGTGTTCAGTTTGTGAGTTTTTATACAAACAT
>NW_018425968.1:0-239 GCF_002113885.1 Mizuhopecten yessoensis
AATCAAGTCTCGAGAAAGCTTGAATGAGGTCTACCTTGGTGTATCCTGCACCTGCTTATGGTGCTTTTTTTGTTTCCATAATTTCCTACTTTGTGCATATTTTCATACATCTGTTCAGTTGTCTGTCTATCTGAAGTTTCTTTCAACTTGCTTTTTCAATAACTGAACATTGTGCTGGTCTAAATAGATTCTATAAGGCATTGTTTATCCCCAACCCATCCCCACCACCAGCCAAAAAC
>NW_018425969.1:0-239 GCF_002113885.1 Mizuhopecten yessoensis
CCTCAACAAAAACTCTTCTTTTAAACAATCTTTTAAAGCAAGTATCGTTGCGAAGTGGTGAACATCTAATGCCACTTTATGATATATGATATATCAATTGCTATGCTACTAAAGGCTTTATAATAAGGCTCGTATATGTCTGAGTACTAGATAACAGAAAAATTGTTACTTTTTTATGCAAATCGCAAAACGAGTTTAAAGTGTACCCTGAACGAAAATAGAAATGAATATATTATTAT
>NW_018425970.1:0-239 GCF_002113885.1 Mizuhopecten yessoensis
CTACACGAATAGAAAGCTCACTACATGTACAGATAGCTCAGTACAAATACAGATAATTTTCTACATATATAGATAGCTCGGTCCATATTTACTGATAGCTCACTACACATACAGATAATTTTCTACATATATAGATAGCTCGGTCCATATATGCTGATAGCTCACTATATGTTAAGATAATTTATTACACATACAGATAGCTCGGTCCATATATACTGATAGCTCACTATATGTTAAGA
>NW_018425971.1:0-239 GCF_002113885.1 Mizuhopecten yessoensis
TAACACTGTTGTTGTAAGTGAAGATTTTGTCTTATTTCACTGTCGATGTTGTAGAGTATTACCTTATTACACGGTTAACTTTGGTGGTACAGTACAGTACATTTACATCAGGTAGTTCATATCTTAAACCATCGGATCAACATTTGTACTGTATACAATAAATTACTTTGACAATTGCAACTTCAAAACCTTTTTTGAGAAGGCTGCAACGGTGTAATGGTCATATATGTGGATATTTC
>NW_018425972.1:0-239 GCF_002113885.1 Mizuhopecten yessoensis
CGCCATTTACTTTTATTTATGAGTGATGTCGCGAAAGAATTGGTCCGTGACTACTTCTTGTTGCTACATGTATGCATGTATACACCTGTTCTGGCAAAGGTTACTAGTAATAAGCGGAAACTTCCGAAAGAATTCCGATTTATTGTTGTTGGTAACGTTTAAACAGTGTGTATTGTATTAAACATAATATACGGCCGCTATATGGTACGTTGATTGATTGTACCTTCAAATGAGGATTG
>NW_018425973.1:0-239 GCF_002113885.1 Mizuhopecten yessoensis
TAATAATGCCTTAACCTAACACTCATCGTACAGCATCACCAAGTCTGGACCGGAAGTGAGGTACCGTGCCGCCACCAGCCACACCAGCCCCTTATACCTATTCTATGAATTTGATTTGTAAATAAAATTTGGATGTCCTACTAAATGTCTTAATAAAGAGACCCTAGTGCTAACGGTCTAAAAAATGAATAAGTTTTTACTATCCTCTGTGTCGGCGTTTACGCGCCTACTCTTTTTCG
>NW_018425974.1:0-239 GCF_002113885.1 Mizuhopecten yessoensis
ACCAATGGATGACATCACAGCTGTGTTTTAAATAATAATACATGTAATTGTATGCTAGAGTATAAATCCAGAACGAGATAAATCCAGAAGCATTTATATGTGGAGTAAATTAGGTTGTTGTAGGACAGATAAACAATACTGGTAATTACTCAATTAATAATAGATCAACTGTTTCTAGAAATCTGATATTAAACAATACCTGTATGCTATGGGAATGCAATATGATATAAATCCAGAAG
>NW_018425975.1:0-239 GCF_002113885.1 Mizuhopecten yessoensis
ATGTTTGATATTTTACCTTAGGTGTCGATGTCAATGAATGAAACGCGTCTACATGCTTTCATATATAAACAATCCCGGTAAGTTCGGACTACTTATGTGTATGTTGAAAACCTGATAGTCCGGACTGACTGTCTGTGTATGCTCAAGACCTGTTATCCATACGCACTGCTTATGATCATATTCTTAGACGCATACCCTCCTCCCCGGAGCACGTGGTCTAATTATCCTTTTACTATTTC
>NW_018425976.1:0-239 GCF_002113885.1 Mizuhopecten yessoensis
TAGATTGCATTGACCTTCAGCCAACAAGGGAAAACATTTTACAATGATATAACAGATCTCAAATCACTTTTCGAAACAGTAAGTATCTCTACAATTCTAACCTACCTAAAAGTGCTGGCCTATGTAGAAATATATAACAAAGTCATATCCGCCTTTACCATTTTTCAAGTTGACGTTTGTCTTTGACCTTTTCGTTTGTTTGATGTAATTTCCTTTTAACATGTTTTATCTACTCGTAT
>NW_018425977.1:0-239 GCF_002113885.1 Mizuhopecten yessoensis
ATACTGACACATATTGTATACCATTAATACTGACAAATAGTGTATTCCAATAACACTAGCATATATTGTATACCATTAACACTGACACATATTGTATACCATTAACACTGACACATAGTTTATACCATTAACACTAGCACGAATTGTATACCATTAACACTAGCAAGAATTGTATACCATTAACACTAGCACGAATTGTATACCATTTACTGTGACACAAATTGTATACCAATAACCCT
>NW_018425978.1:0-239 GCF_002113885.1 Mizuhopecten yessoensis
CAATAACGTTGGTCAGGTGAAAGGAGTTGATAATATCATAAATTATGTGAGTGTTTTCTACAACTAAGAGATCAACAGTGTATATGCCCGGACCACTAAACCTCGCGACTCACGTGATAACCGTGTGTATTCTGGTCACAGTGTCAATATAAGTAGATAATGGTTTCAGGTAAATATTCTCATCGTCCAGTGATAACTGAATTTCAATTATTGTGGCACCCGCCTACTGATGAACGAAG
>NW_018425979.1:0-239 GCF_002113885.1 Mizuhopecten yessoensis
CACCAACATCATGTATACTATCCCGGTAAGTCACTGCGACATTGTGGGTAAGAGGACACTCTGATATACTGTGTGGTGTACACACTAATGGTCTCCCAGCCCCTACAGCCAATGTATTATGTACCAATAAATCTTTTGTGGAAAACTTTGAGATTTGTTTGGCCATACCCACTATGACATGGGTACTAACTGTAACGCAGAGACACTGTTGTAACTCCCTGGTACTGAATCTGTATAAA
>NW_018425980.1:0-239 GCF_002113885.1 Mizuhopecten yessoensis
ACAGAACTGAGATTCACTTTTGTGACCCACTCATAGAGGGCGACCTTAGAAAATTTGCTGCAACAATTCCAATATTTGGGATCTTTATATTTCGTAGCGCCTTGCTTTACACAACCCTGCAGGTCGGGGATCACGAAAAGAATACACCTGCTGTTACCCGCTCATGTATCGTAAGAGGCGACTAATGTTAGAACCCCCTGCAGAACTAAGGGATTTGTTTTGATTTTTTTTGTCTATTT
>NW_018425981.1:0-239 GCF_002113885.1 Mizuhopecten yessoensis
GTATTTGTTTATTCTTTGTTCTTCGGGGAAAGGAAGGATATTTCAATGTGATGTTTAATTTCTAGCTTAATATACTCAAGCCCCGTGCCGAATAACTATTTTTCCTATACAAGTATACACTTTTTCGTTTTAGTACATGTTATAAAGTAAACAAAAACATTACACATATTTAAATAATTATTGGAATTTCTCCTTCATGATAAGAAATAACTGAAATTTAAAAGCCAATGCATTTTGAT
>NW_018425982.1:0-239 GCF_002113885.1 Mizuhopecten yessoensis
TTCTTATAACACATCAGTCTACATAAACATTTGGATATAAACTGCTTACCATGTTTGGCTACAGATAAACAAAGCATAACAATTCTTAGTTCCAGCATCTGAACTAACCACCAATATAAATATAACTTAAGTGAACTCCACAACCAACACTACCATGCTTAAAAGTATTTTTGGAACAAGGTCAATAATCCGAATCTACAACGTTGTGTGACAGAGTTTTTTTAGCCTACATAAATGAG
>NW_018425983.1:0-239 GCF_002113885.1 Mizuhopecten yessoensis
CACTATTGTGATACAAAGGTTGATTGATACACGTCCAGACCTTCTCCTGATTATGAAATAAAATTATGCCAGACCTATGGCTAACTAGCACTGCATATACTGGGTAACCGAGATACCACACCGTTGGATAAAAAAGGATGATGAGAAACCAAAATCCTTAATTATATCAATTATAGAATTTCCTTATGATTGATCAACCTAAGATGTGCTAATATTTTTGTATATGTAACCATTATTAT
>NW_018425984.1:0-239 GCF_002113885.1 Mizuhopecten yessoensis
TAATTGATACATCACTTATTGACACTGAAGGTCAGCACGACCATTATATATCATCGGGTTCAAGAGTATGATTAGCTCGGTTCAATGTTAGTACGATGTTTATTACCTACTGTGTCAAACTGACTTTCAGCATAGCTTAAACTCCCATCCTTCATACTCGAGATACGTCAGTGGTAACGCTCACTTTTGCTTTATGCACCCCTGGAATATGTCATAGCAAAATTGAAGGCTCAGTGTGC
>NW_018425985.1:0-239 GCF_002113885.1 Mizuhopecten yessoensis
AGAGGTGGGGGATCGTGAGGGAACAGCAAACAAGAAGGGCATAGGCAGAAACAAATCAGAGAGTTTGGGGTTCGTGAGGGAACAGCAAACCGGAAGGGCATAGGGAGAAACAAATCAGAGAGGTGGGGGTTCGTGACGGAACAGCAAACAGGAAGGGCATAGGGAGAAACAAATCATAGAGACGGGGGTTCGTTAGGGAACATCAAACAGGAAGGGCATATAGAGAAACAGGTCAAAGA
>NW_018425986.1:0-239 GCF_002113885.1 Mizuhopecten yessoensis
AGACACTGACGAGTGTGTCTCCCTTTACTGGATCTTGTGTGAGGCTGTAACAGCTGTTGTTATACTTATGTAACAACTCAGTCGCTCCGTCCTGTGTCACAATGTATACGTCTCCTCCAACTGTACCCACGATAAACCTCCCGTCACTATGTGTTATACCATAACAGTCTTTACCATTAGGCGTGTTGATCTCAGACGACAGGGAGAGTTTGGAGTCCTCGACTTTCACGACACGGACA
>NW_018425987.1:0-239 GCF_002113885.1 Mizuhopecten yessoensis
TCTTTTCACGTCTTACGAGTTATTTTAGGTTGTACAGCATAAGAAAATTTTCAACATTATATATTCATATTTCCAAGGAAAGATGGCGAAATCGGCAAGAATTGTGCTGACAAAAATATATTTATAACAAGTACAAATATATGAATATTTACTTCATTTCGCAAGGTTTTTCATCTTTCATTTTGATACATTTTGTTTACAGTTCCTTGGTTAGTATAGTACTTGGTTGCCAAAAGGTC
>NW_018425988.1:0-239 GCF_002113885.1 Mizuhopecten yessoensis
GAAAGACCTTACTTCAGTGACAACAAAGACCTTACTTCAGTGACATGAAAGACCTTACTTCAGTGACAAGAAAGACCTTACTTCAGTGAAAACAAAGACCCTACTTCAGTGACCAGAAAGACCCGACTTCAGTGACAACAAAGACCTTACTTCAGTGACAGGAAAAACCTTACTTCAGTGACAAGAAAGACCCGACTTCAGTGACAAGAAAGACCTTACTTCAGTGACCAGAAAGACCC
>NW_018425989.1:0-239 GCF_002113885.1 Mizuhopecten yessoensis
CACATCGAACAAAACAATCAGTAAATACATAAAGTATAGCTAATATATAGTGAGAGACGTCAAACAAAGCAATCAGTTACAATATAATACATACAGTATAGCTAATACATAGTGGGAGACGTCGAACAAAACAAACAGTAAATAGATAAAGTATAGCTTATACATAGTGGGACACATCGAACAACACAAACAGAAAATACATAAAGTATAGCTAATACATAGTGGGACACATCAAACAA
>NW_018425990.1:0-239 GCF_002113885.1 Mizuhopecten yessoensis
TTGTTTATCTTTCCACTTCTTTTATTTAAATGCTTTTTTTTTTTTAATTTTCAAATACATTTTTTTCTCTTTCTCTGGTGTTGTCTATAATTTCTTCTTGGCCTCTCGAAAGACGGTTTTCAGTCTTTTTTATTCTGTATTTTTCAGACGAGACATTGCCTGATAAATGGTTAAAGAAGTATTTGTCTGTCAACGATGTTCCGATCATCGCTAATCACGTTGACATCAAATCATATTTC
>NW_018425991.1:0-239 GCF_002113885.1 Mizuhopecten yessoensis
CATTTCTATTACTTCATGTTTTAGTAAGATCATAGATTTTTTTTTATATATAAATACATGTTTAATAATCTTGCTACACGTAAAGTTATTACTAAACATCAATCTGGATTTATGCCTAAGGACTCTAATATAAATCAACTTCTTTCAGTATATCATACTATTATACAATGTCTTGACCAGAAAAAAGAATTAAAATTTGTTTTTGTGACATAAGCAAGGCGTTCGATAGGGTATGGCAT
>NW_018425992.1:0-239 GCF_002113885.1 Mizuhopecten yessoensis
GTGGATAGCGCACTTGCCTTTCACCAAGGCGGCCGTGGTTCGATTTCCCGGCCAAGGCGGTCGGGGTTCGATTCCCCGATCGGATGTGAAAAGGTTTGGGTCACCTGGCCGACGACGTGGGTATTTTCCGGGTACTTCGTTTTTTCTCCCACACTAAGACCCCCCGCGATCTAACATCCGGGCCAACTTGAGTTATTAGTATAAGTTGAAATAACTTGTTTCATAATTGTTGTAAAATA
>NW_018425993.1:0-239 GCF_002113885.1 Mizuhopecten yessoensis
GGGAAACCATATAACAGTCATATAAAACATTCACCACACCTGAGGAAAACCATATAACAGTCCTTTAAAATATTGACCACTCCTGAGGAAAACCATAAAACAGTCCTTTATAATATTCACCACACCTGAGGGAAACCATATAACAGTCGTTTAAAACATTCACCACACCTGAGGGAAACCATATAACAGTCATTTAAAACATTCACCACACCTGAGGGAAACCATATAACAGTCATATA
>NW_018425994.1:0-239 GCF_002113885.1 Mizuhopecten yessoensis
AAAAAAACGATCAAATGTGTAACAACTTTTTAAATAGTTCTTCTTAATAATTTCGGTTAATGATAATTGGCTTGCAATTTAATCATTTGAACGCTATGAACTTCGGGGTTTGAATATATGACACCGACCAAATTTGAAAGTTAAATCATAAAAAAATATAGAGAGAAAATGTTTTAGTGACTTTTTTAAGGTTTAGAATGTTAAAATCATCCAACAAAAACATTCAGTGTGTAGAGTAA
>NW_018425995.1:0-239 GCF_002113885.1 Mizuhopecten yessoensis
GATCACCGGCTGGGGTAACACTAACGGCGGTAGTAAGTACACCTCAAGAAATCAATTAAGATAAATAATATGGTTGACATGGTTTTATGCCACAAAACAAAACAGCAATATGATTGGAAACAAATTTAAACAACTTTATTGTTGTACCCTCCTCCGTTAAGAATATTGGGTTCAATATTTTGGCAAAATTCAAGGTCAACATGAACATATTAGAATGGTAAAATTGTTCTCAAAAAGGG
>NW_018425996.1:0-239 GCF_002113885.1 Mizuhopecten yessoensis
TCGATACGTATGCACGTTTGTGCGTTCTGTTTTCCCTATCGTATTTTGTAACCTCTGTGATGTTAAAACACTATAGAAAATAATATCTGAAAGAAATTTACATGAAGCACGAATAAAACTTGTTATCGTTCCGTAGTTTTTTTCAAACTTGCATAGGCTTGCTAATAAGATGAAAACTCCCAGAAATATTTGTATATGTCTGTCCGTCTGTCCTGTATTCTAAACTGTGAGCTGTCTTT
>NW_018425997.1:0-239 GCF_002113885.1 Mizuhopecten yessoensis
GAGACACTGACGGTGGACATATATAACATCCCCCGTAGTTATAAACCTTAGTAAGACACTGACGGTGGACATATATAACATCCCCATAGTTATAAAGCTAAGTGAAACATCCATTGAAGGTGGACATATATAACATCCCCGGTTATTATTAAGCTTAGTGATATATCCACTGAAAGTGGACAGATATAACATCACCCGTTGTTGTAAAGCTTAGTGAGACACTGAAGGTGGACATATAT
>NW_018425998.1:0-239 GCF_002113885.1 Mizuhopecten yessoensis
ACTGTTTATTGACGCTGAGCTTACCTTCGTTTGTCACTGTTTAATGACGCTCAGCTTACCTCTGTTTGACACTGTTTGTTGACGGTCATCTTACCGTTTGTTAGTCACTATTTATTGATGCCTAGCTTACATTTGTTTGTCAATGTTTATTGACGCTGAACTTTCCTTCGTTTGACATTGTTTATTAACGCGCAGCTTACCTTCGTTTGTCACTGTTTACTGATGCTCAGCTTACCTTC
>NW_018425999.1:0-239 GCF_002113885.1 Mizuhopecten yessoensis
TCACATTTTGTGATACATTTCACTCAAAATTTGTGGATTTGAGAACAAAAATGAACAAAAATAAAACCAAAAAATTCCAAGGATCAATTTAACCTTTGCAGTGATCAATCTACAATTAGTTTGTATGGGTCTTTTTCCACTGAATTGTTGAGAGATATGGGTCCCACGATGTTTAATTTCAGTATTTTCAGAAATTCTATAGGTCAAATATAAATTCTATGGGAACAGGACCCAGGACT
>NW_018426000.1:0-239 GCF_002113885.1 Mizuhopecten yessoensis
ACCTACATATAAAATTTGAGAAAGATCCTTCTGGTACTTCCCGAGTTAGCGATAACAAACCTTCACTATCAAAATCCAAGAGGGCTACCTGTCAGCCATGGTTTATCTGATCAGTCTCAAAAGCTACCCAGCACAGCTAGGGACCAATGGAAACCTACATATAACATTTGAGAAAGATCCCTCTGGTACTTCCGGAGAAATAGTGATAACAAACCTTCACTATCAAAATCCAAGATGGC
>NW_018426001.1:0-239 GCF_002113885.1 Mizuhopecten yessoensis
GAGATCCAGTCAATGACAAGTAAGTTTGTACCAATACATATTTTTTATTACCATGACTTGTAAACACATGTAATATAATTTTGTCACATCATTCATTATCTTTCAACGTTTGGTGTTGGCAGATTTAGGATGGTGCATAGTTTATAAGATATTTTAATTTTGTTGCAGCAGAGAATACGAGTCATTGGAGGGTCGGTCTTGCCCAAACGTCTATGAAGATCTCCATGGCACAACATCTG
>NW_018426002.1:0-239 GCF_002113885.1 Mizuhopecten yessoensis
TTACACAACAGTTTAATACATCCTAGACAAGGGTTGTCTGAGATTTAGTACACAATAGTAAGATACACCCCAGACTAGGATTGTCTGAGATTAAGAATATAATAGTAAGGTATACCCTAGACTAAGTTTGTCTGAGATTGAGTACATAATAGTAAGATACACCCCAGACTAGGATTGTCTGAGATTAAGAACACAATAGTAAGGTACACCCTAGACTAGGTTTGTCTGAGATTGAGTAT
>NW_018426003.1:0-239 GCF_002113885.1 Mizuhopecten yessoensis
ACCTTCACCATGAGGGAATAGGACTTTTTCTGCCAATGCATGCTCTTGATTACATATTGCAAGACAGTATTATGATGCAGTGTTATGGGATTGTGAATATACAATCTAATTATGCAAGAACTCGGTAAAAACTACTAAGGAGTATTTGAGGGTTTTCTACAATTAGTAACGACCATTATGATTAGCTGTTAAATGAATCGGAATAGAAATTCTGACATAATGATGTTGATATTTATTGC
>NW_018426004.1:0-239 GCF_002113885.1 Mizuhopecten yessoensis
AACTTATCCAACCCAATGGAAGTAGTTCGATTTCTAAGACAAACTTACGTAGAAAGAGAACATTTGTGACCTGATGAAAGAAAAACTGTACCAATAATGACCTGTCAGTTGGACAATTGTATCAGTAGTAACCTGGTAGTGGGACTACTGTATCAGTGGTGACCTGGTTGTGAGACAAGTCTATCAGTAGTTATCTGGTAGTGGGACCACTGTATCAGTAGTAACCTGGTAGTTGGACA
>NW_018426005.1:0-239 GCF_002113885.1 Mizuhopecten yessoensis
CAGGTTAAAGGAAATGTGGAAAGAAAGCTATGTTTTTCTTTTTTTATAACCAAAAGTAGTATACGACAAATTTATCAGTTTTCATTTTTTTTGAAATTCCTGATTTGAAAGATATTATTGGTAACCAACTTTTTAACAAGTAAGAAAAATAGACTTGTTTTAGAACTATATGAATTAACGTGTCAAAAATGGATAATTTCTCATAAGAAATGAAATTTCACACATTTTTCTGCTTAATT
>NW_018426006.1:0-239 GCF_002113885.1 Mizuhopecten yessoensis
TTGGTCGAGGGTTGATACTGGGTGTGATATGGAAAAAGGCATTTTCATTCTTTTTACATACTTACGATTAAAAGCTACTCTCTTATGATCTATTTTTCTTTTGAAATATTGAAAAACGGAAAATGTTCAAAATGGGTGCGATATGGGTTTTGCGGGCTGATACAGGTTTTGGGATGCGATATAGTGGGGGTCAGTACAGATTTTGGGGTGTGATACGGCGAGGGCTGATATGGGTTAGA
>NW_018426007.1:0-239 GCF_002113885.1 Mizuhopecten yessoensis
GTACTGTGTACTAGGACGTCTGACGGACGGTACGTGTACTGTGTATTTGAACGTCTGACTGGCGGTACATGTACCGTCCGTCAAGACGTCATAGTATACAGTACATGTACCGCCAGTCAGACGTTCAAGTACACAGTACACGTACCGTCCGTCAAGACGTCATAGTATACAGTACATGTACTGTGTACTATGATGTCTGACTGACGGTACATTACTGTGTACTAGAACGTCTGACGGAC
>NW_018426008.1:0-239 GCF_002113885.1 Mizuhopecten yessoensis
ACCTTATACTTATGTCCTTTGTGTATCTATTTTTGTAACCCATATCTATGTCAGTTGTAACTCTTCAAATTTGGAGGAATAAAGATATGATAGAATGAATGAAGTCACTGTCAGCATGGTGTATCAGCTTGTTAATAGCATTTTAACATTTACAATTTTTAATTAAATTCTCATAATACACTACCTTGACTGTTAACTGGTGTATATAATGGCTACACTTTTGTGAAGCCATGCAGGTA
>NW_018426009.1:0-239 GCF_002113885.1 Mizuhopecten yessoensis
TTAGTAGTAAACACAATGCATAAGATTTCAGTTAAAATATTTGTTACCAATTGAAATTATTTCTTTCAATTTAGAAACGCTGGGGTTTATAGTATAATAATGCATACTCCTTTAAATTGGAAGTTCGAAACTTACAAATAGTTTATAGTTTTCCAACCTTTTCCTTTCAGTTTCATTAGATATGATTCCGATTATTGATTTGTATAATATTTACCTCGAGATCTCCTGAAACCATTTAT
>NW_018426010.1:0-239 GCF_002113885.1 Mizuhopecten yessoensis
CCTCAATCCTACGGTTGGCAGTGTCTACATCTTCTGACATACTCTCCTCCAACTGTCTCTGCTCTGCTACCGCGTTGTTACTTGTCCTGTAAAGATGAATGTAGATATTATATCTTACACAACTGTCGGCTAGCTACAATTATTATCTATTATATGATAAAAACCCTCATATTTTGATGCCGTGAAATGACTTTGACTTCAGATTCACAATCTGGTAATTCATAATACTCAAGAAGAAA
>NW_018426011.1:0-239 GCF_002113885.1 Mizuhopecten yessoensis
AGATATTTGTTTGTTATAACTGCAGTTAATAATGACAAAACGCACATACTTAAGTTAGTGTTGTAAACAACACCAAATAATACAACTGTGATACGAATGAACCAACATCCATGATTTAGGCAGAGGTGTAGAAAACACGTAGTGAACCCGTAGCTGTAGCAAACAATAAACACTGACGATGTAGGGGAATAACGAGCGACAATGCACCGATAGCGTATACAGAAATGATACCCAGGTTT
>NW_018426012.1:0-239 GCF_002113885.1 Mizuhopecten yessoensis
TTTTTTACCAATATCGATCGACTTTCGACGATAATGTTGGCATGACAAATGTATTGATTTTGCAAATAAAACCTGCTGAAAATAGATGTTATTCACTTACTTCTATCAAAATTAACTTGGAAAAATGTAGTGAGTTTGATGTAACATTGTAACATACCAAATATGCCATTTCACTATATTTGAATATTAATGAAATTTGAATTGATTCGCGAACATTCATTTCAGCTAATTAGCACACT
>NW_018426013.1:0-239 GCF_002113885.1 Mizuhopecten yessoensis
TTTGTATGTGAATACCTTAGAAGATGACCAGTTGTGAAATACGTGCGGAAAAGCGGCATATGACCTATTATGTTAGTAACACCTAAATATCAAACTAACTTAAGATAGAGCCAGCCCAATATTGAATAGGTAACCAACTTCAAGCTGGTAAAATATTGAACTAGTCCAATATTGAATCAGTAACCAACTTTTCTCAGTTCCTCTAGATCAGTTCGACGCGTCATCAAAATATTGCTATT
>NW_018426014.1:0-239 GCF_002113885.1 Mizuhopecten yessoensis
GTAAACACGATAACTTGAATAAATGTTGACGGAGTTCAATGAAACATTGTCCGGTAATTATTTGATGGTAACCTGCAAAAGTATTGCCCTTTGTCGTTTTATTATTATTTGTCCCTGTGATGTTGATTGACATTACACAAGAAAAGATGTAAATCCATGTGGTACACCTTTTTTTTCCATTCATGACGCATTTTTGCTATTAAAATGTTGTGCCTTATTTAATAAATCATTGATTTACG
>NW_018426015.1:0-239 GCF_002113885.1 Mizuhopecten yessoensis
TATACATGTATACATATATGTGTATACCTACCGACCATGTACTATACATGTATACGAATATTTGTAAACCTACCGACCATGCACTATCATGTATACATATATGTGTATACCTACCGACCATCTACTATACATGTATACGAATATTTGTAAACCTACCGACAATGTACTATGCATGTATCCATATATGTGTATATCTATCGACCATGTACTATATTTACCGACCATGAACTATATATGTA
>NW_018426016.1:0-239 GCF_002113885.1 Mizuhopecten yessoensis
GCATCATAAACCAGATAAAGTCATCATAAACCAGATATAGGCATCATAAACCAGATATAGGCATCATTAATATGTTCACTTTTTTAATTGTGTAAATAATATGTTCGACTGTCCATTTCTTATAAAACCAACACAGTGAGATACCGAAGTGAGTCTTTGTTAGTTACTGAGATGACAGTTATGTTATGACAGCTATTATTATAGCTTCGTGGAAATGGCCACCTTAGCTCACCTGAGTG
>NW_018426017.1:0-239 GCF_002113885.1 Mizuhopecten yessoensis
TGCAATAAGATGTATGGCATATTTTATATATCCACTCCTACCTACCGTATGTTTGGTCACGGACTTTGAAAGCATCTAATTCCGTTGATTGGTTGACGAATAAATAACATAACACTGACAAACAGTAAACATGTAATTTGATGCAACACGTATATGCAGTGCTAAATTGTATTTGTCTCGAGAATATTATCAAACTTTTCTTTATATGATATACATAAGTTATAACATCTTTATATGAT
>NW_018426018.1:0-239 GCF_002113885.1 Mizuhopecten yessoensis
TTACTAACCATACATTACTGTACTGCTAATCAAAGTGGTTACCAAAACATTAATTTCAATGAAGAATTCCTGACAATGAATTGCCAGTTGGTATTGGAATAGAAACAAAGTTTGTTGCAATTTCTCCACAAAACAAACTTTTCTCTCATTGTAAACTCTCTTTGGTTATGACACCAGTACAAACTTAAATCCAAAGGTAACTGGAGTATCTCTGGCCCTGGGCATGTTCTGTTACAGTC
>NW_018426019.1:0-239 GCF_002113885.1 Mizuhopecten yessoensis
CTGTTTTGTTACCCGAGAAGCCCCTTTCTTGACATTCGTTCATTTGTAATACGGTACATATGTAGGAATTGACACAAAGCAAGATATACTAGTTTTCTCGTTTTCCGTCCTTGCATCCTGGATGAATCTTGATATTCTCTGTATATCATACCTTGACGAAGTACGAAATTTGATGAACTTCCGTCTTGTCTTTCCTTTTCCTCGCCACTTACGGCACACTCTCGAATCTTCGCTTAACT
>NW_018426020.1:0-239 GCF_002113885.1 Mizuhopecten yessoensis
CTCTTTAAAATACATATCAGGTTTTTGACTTGCTAGAGCCCTTACGTTGCAGGTACACATGTAGAACTTTGTGTTCACCTGAAGTACAGTTTTCATGTTGATACCGCATAACACATAACACATCTTACACGACAGAAGCAGCCTTATATGTGCAAGAGAATTAACCTCATCTGGCGGTGTTCTTGCCTCAAACAAAAAGTAATTATTAGTATTATTTAGCTTATGTACTGCGAGTCAGA
>NW_018426021.1:0-239 GCF_002113885.1 Mizuhopecten yessoensis
CAGCCATCTTGGATTTTGATAGTGAAAGTTTGTAATCGCTATTTCACGGGAAGTACGGGAGGGATCTTTCTCAAATTGTATATATACATGTAGGTTCCATTGTTCCCTTGTTGTGCAGCAGTGCCTGAAATGGATTGTCCCCTGCTCGCCAATGACGATTAAAATCTTGCTCGGGCGACCAAAAGTTGTCAAAGGTGAGGTAGTCACTGGCCCAACAAAAATAGTTTGGGCGACTGTTG
>NW_018426022.1:0-239 GCF_002113885.1 Mizuhopecten yessoensis
GTTATATTGCCATGGTTACTGGTAGATATGTGTCTCACATTACAAACTTGTTATATTGCCATGGTTACTGGTAGATATGTGTCTCACATTAAAAACTTGTTATATTGCCATGGTTACTGGTAGATATGTATCTCACATTACAACCTTGTTATACTACCATGGTTAATGGTAGATATGTGTCTCACATTACAACTTTGTTATATTGCCATGGTTACTGGTAGATATGTGTCTCACATTAC
>NW_018426023.1:0-239 GCF_002113885.1 Mizuhopecten yessoensis
TTGGCACTCCATCCCAAAGCTCTACCTCTGAGCTAAAGGGAAATTCCCTACAGCTGACCCTTGTAAGGCAAACTAATCAATGCACATCTTTTACACACACTAAGCCTATATTCCATGGGTGCAGAGAGCGTAAGGTAGTGTAAACCCTGGAGTATAAAGGATGTGTTCCGCTACACATGGTTGTCACCTTTTTAGGCCACGTTGTTTATGAGGGGAATAGCTATAGTGGCTCTCATGTT
>NW_018426024.1:0-239 GCF_002113885.1 Mizuhopecten yessoensis
TACATGCTGATTTCCACATCACATCTAAACAATAAAATAAAACTATCAGTTCCTATAATATAACTCAGGTGACCGCTAAGGCCCTTGGTCCTCTTGTAAACAATTACGTGACAAATTTTATGATGAAAAGATTAAACGATAGTCTCTGTGTAATTAATATATGACTATTTACGTCTATTGATATTTAGGATCATATATTATATTTGGCAGCCAATTTGTTCGATATCGATGTGTTTCTT
>NW_018426025.1:0-239 GCF_002113885.1 Mizuhopecten yessoensis
AGGTAGGTAGGTACACTGTAGGTAGGTAGGTAGGTACACTGTAGGGAGGTAGGTATGTACACTGTAGGTAGGTAGGTACACTGTAGGTAGGTACGCTGTAGGTAGGTAGGTAGGTATATACACTGTAGATAGGTAGGTAGGTAGGTAGGTAGGTAGGTATAGACACTGTATGTAGGTAGGTACACTGTAGGTAAGTAGGTATAGACACTGTAGGTAGGTAGGTAGGTAGGTACACTGTA
>NW_018426026.1:0-239 GCF_002113885.1 Mizuhopecten yessoensis
TATAATACGTATCACGATAATGTGGTCACGATATAATACGTATCATGATAATGTGGTCACGATATAATACATATCAATTGATACTGTGGTCACAATATGATACGTATCACGATAATGTGGTCACGATATAATACGTATCAATTGATACTGTGGTCACAATATGATATGTATCACGATACTGTGGTCACGATATAATACGTATCAAGATACTGTGGTCACGATATGATACGTATCACGAT
>NW_018426027.1:0-239 GCF_002113885.1 Mizuhopecten yessoensis
CAGACTCGACTTCGACCTCCGACCTCACGGGTTCACTGCAGTATTCCACCGTCCAGACAACTCCAGTAAAGTCAGCGGTTGATGTATGGACAGGATCGGTATCTTGTGTAAAGACGGTAGACAGTAGTACACTAGGAAGGTCAGATACACCTTGGTTGATGGGGGGTATCTTTACTGACAACAATGAATTACTGATGACAGATTACAGCAACAAAAGACTCCTACTGTTTGATGACACG
>NW_018426028.1:0-239 GCF_002113885.1 Mizuhopecten yessoensis
AAAAAGGGCTAAGCCCGAAAGCTTGGAAAAAGAATGACGTTTTAGTTTGTTAGTATTATTGAATTCCCTATAGAAACATGTGTTTATAGACAATTAGTGTATTTTTGAAGTTAATGACATAGTAAAAACTGTGAACATAGTGTTCGTTTCTGTGTAATGATCGACCGAACATGCCATGTTATTTCTAATATTTGCATTTCTACTGAACTTGGACTCAATATACCTACTAAACATTTTAA
>NW_018426029.1:0-239 GCF_002113885.1 Mizuhopecten yessoensis
CAACGACCGATGGATACTGCAAGAATCATCTTCCAAAAAGTCATCTACAACATCTAGCCGTATTTATGTTGATCCTAACTTATTAACCTAGTGGAGGTAATATATGAACATATTTCTTACAGCATTTAACTTTTTTATGATGGTCGCAGTTATATATTTCATTAATTTACAGTTATTATGATTTTGACAGTTATTTGGAATGTCATTTTTTAAAATTTAGCATTCTTTAACCCTTAGAT
>NW_018426030.1:0-239 GCF_002113885.1 Mizuhopecten yessoensis
GGTTAATTTCAAAATAAAGAATCTAGAATGTGTATAAAGTATGAACCGTGACACCACTCAAAAAAGATAACTGTGGCCACCAAGGTTACAGCAAACCTCGGGGACTAAGGAACCCTCTAGCAGAGTCTACCACCTTGTATCATGACAGATTAACGTAACACACACATAGGTGAGTGTACCTTTAGTAATGGATACCGTATGCCAAATGTGGATTACAATGCATCATCAAATACCGAGGC
>NW_018426031.1:0-239 GCF_002113885.1 Mizuhopecten yessoensis
AGACCATTATAATCGTCACAGTTTTGATCGTTTGTGCAGTTGGTCTATTTAATAAAGTTATGTTACTAATTATCAACATTTCATGTTCCCATTAAGCGAATATGACAATAAGCTACTGTAATAACAGACCAACTACAAGATCAGTGATAACTATACGGGGACATGAGGACGTCTGGACTTATTTAAGCATGTTCAAAAACAGTATATGAAAACTCTTGGAATAAAAACTTGTTAACAGA
>NW_018426032.1:0-239 GCF_002113885.1 Mizuhopecten yessoensis
ACAATTACATGTCATCACACTTTTTTTACTCACGAAGTTCACAAGATTTTTGTACAAACCAGTGTTAAATTTTACAGTGGCCTGTTGAGACTTGGTTTTAATATTTTGATTAATTAGTCTTCTTTCTTTTCTCTTAAAATAGTGTCTAATGAAAATAGTTGATACAGAGATAATACATTAAATGTATCTCCAGTACATTCATGAATATGTTTGTTAACATGTAGATTTCGTAAAGATTC
>NW_018426033.1:0-239 GCF_002113885.1 Mizuhopecten yessoensis
GTCACGTTCCAATTAGAGCTGTAGTTGTCTGCCTTGGACACGTTCCAATTAGAGAAGTAGTTGTCTGCCTTGGTCACGTTCCAATCAGAGCTGTAGTTATCTGCCGTGGTCACGTTCTAATTAGAGAAGTAGTTGTCTGCCTTGGTCACGTTCCAATCAGAACTGTAGTTATCTGCCGTGGTCACGTTCCAATCAGAGCTGTAGTTATCTGCATTGGTCACGTTCCAATTAGAGCTGTA
>NW_018426034.1:0-239 GCF_002113885.1 Mizuhopecten yessoensis
TATATTATTCACATTGTTGTTTCAGTTCTTTTAAGGCGGTCTTTCACCGTAGCACTTGTTAGTTTCGAGGCCATCGCCTGTCTGATTTGTCCATACGTCGCTGTGGTCGGCTGGACACAGAAGCCTGAAACACATGGATTTGTAAGATATTCAACTGGTATTGATACAAATAGCGACATGAATTTAAAGAGCTCTTTCTTCAGAACTTTTCAGCAATGCTGTCTACGGCACTTTGTTAT
>NW_018426035.1:0-239 GCF_002113885.1 Mizuhopecten yessoensis
TGGTACATTTATTAAAGAGCTCCATATCTCGTAGTAACCTCTGAAGCAGATAAACATACTTAAGGTGGTATGGTACATTTACTAAAGAGATCCAAATCTCATTGTAACTTCTGAAACAGATAAGTATACTTAAGGAGGTATGGTACCTTTATAAAAGAGCTCCATATCTCATGGTAGCTTCTGAAACAGATAGATATACTTAAGGTGGTATGGTACATTTAAAAAAGAGCTCCATATCT
>NW_018426036.1:0-239 GCF_002113885.1 Mizuhopecten yessoensis
TTGTTGTATTTCAATTTTAAAGAAAGATATTTATTTGAAAAATAATTATCTACTTACAAATGGTAACAGTACTCGTCTCCATCTCGTTAGTCGTTGTAACCTCGGAAGTAGTTGAACCTGTTTCTGTGGAGGTCGTGGTCGGTTCGGTTGTAGTTGTATCTGTTTCTGTGGGGGTAGTGGCTGGTTTGATTGTTGTTGCATCTGTTTCTGTGGGAGTAGTGGCTGGTTTGGTTGTAGTT
>NW_018426037.1:0-239 GCF_002113885.1 Mizuhopecten yessoensis
TTTATGATGACTATATCTGGTGCATGATGACAATATTTGGTTTATAATGCCTGTATCTGGTGTAAGATACCTTTATCTGACTGGTACATGATGACTACAGTTGTTAGATCGCACAACGTTACACGATGTGCGGTGTGCACAATGTGTACACGGTGTATGAACGGTTTGTGCATGACGGGCGAACGATAAAAAGATGGACGATCATTGCTTGCGTACATCTGTGCGCACGATGGACGGAC
>NW_018426038.1:0-239 GCF_002113885.1 Mizuhopecten yessoensis
CCTCTAACACTAAAATGGTGATACATGTAAACACTTGTACATACCATCTAACACCAAAATAGTGAGACATGTAAACATTTGAACATACCATCTAACACTAAAACAAATAAGAATTGTAAACACTTGTACATACCCTGTAACACTAAAACGATGAGACATGTAAACATTTGCGCATACCCTCTAACACTGAAACAGTGAGACATGTAAACACCTGCACATACCCTCTAACACCAACACAG
>NW_018426039.1:0-239 GCF_002113885.1 Mizuhopecten yessoensis
TGACCCTTTGTCAGTCAACATACACCTTGTACATTAGGACCCTTTGTCAGTCAACAAACACTTTGTACATTATGACCATTTGTCAGTCAACAAACACCGTGTACATTATGACCCTTTATCAGTCAACATACACCTTGTACATTATGACCCTTTGCCAGTCAACAAACACCTTTTACATTATGACCCTTTGTCATTCAACAAACACCTTGTACATTAGGACCCTTTGTCAGTCAACAAAC
>NW_018426040.1:0-239 GCF_002113885.1 Mizuhopecten yessoensis
TTACATATAATCGCCGGATATTACCGGATACTGAGTGTGGTGTACCGATGTCGTTGTACATCACAGGGCTCATTACATATAGCCGGATATTACCGGATAATACCTGTGGTATACTTATGCCATTGTACCTCACAAGTTTCAGTACATATCTCGCCAGATATTGCAGGATAATAAGTGTGGTGTACCGATGTCGTTATACCTCACAGGGTTCATTACGTATATCGCCGGATATTACCGGA
>NW_018426041.1:0-239 GCF_002113885.1 Mizuhopecten yessoensis
TGTGATTGACTCATACAAGCGAGGACCCTCCCGGGACTGTGTGGTTCCAAAGTAAATCTGCCTTTTGAACAAGCAAATAACTTAATCTACACAGCCGATATCCATTAGATAGCTGTCGGAGGTGGGTAGGAGTTGGAGAAGACTTGGACTACTTAATAACAATATTGTCATTCTGGTTAGGAAATTACTTTTTACTGATAGACCAATCATGTAACGTTTATCACTTAATGCAACCAGTC
>NW_018426042.1:0-239 GCF_002113885.1 Mizuhopecten yessoensis
TCTAATATTTTGCGAAACATATCTCATCAGACTTAAGTGAGAGTGAGAAAACAAAGTATTACAATTTTGTGACGAAATGACACTCCGAGATCAAACTCGGGTAAAGCTACCAGTACATGTATAAAATGCCGATAGAGCAACATGTGTATCAAGATGCTAAACAAATGTCGATACATGTTTACTTGATATAGATACACAAAGTTTCACAATTATAACTATCACTTTTATCCATATGTTGT
>NW_018426043.1:0-239 GCF_002113885.1 Mizuhopecten yessoensis
GCAGGATCTGGTGATAAATTTGCATAAAAACATATGGCACTGGTTAAAGCCTCACCTTCACCATCAGGGAAAAGTTGTCTCCTTACGGGAAGTGAAGCAAGTTTTTCTTTCAGGATGCACAAGTCCTGGTCAAAACCTTGGCAAAGGATGTCAATACATTTGGTGACCGCAACAATACCAAAGGTCATGCCAATGTGGTTAAGTCGTGCAAAGGTCTGTAAACAAATTCTCACATATAA
>NW_018426044.1:0-239 GCF_002113885.1 Mizuhopecten yessoensis
AAAAAAAAATATCGTGTAAGCTATTTTTAACCCCCCCGACTCGGGATAGTAATATCCTGCAAGTTCAACCACACGGTTCGTCACATCATTCTTTTTAAATGTCTTTGAATGCACTTATACATGTTTTACTGATAAGGATCACAGCATATTTATAACCACAGGTACCTATCGCGAATGAGAGGAAAATAGTCACACATTTGCATTCGTATTGTTTTTTCTCTCATTCCGAACCGACGAGC
>NW_018426045.1:0-239 GCF_002113885.1 Mizuhopecten yessoensis
TGTGTCAAGTATTCATTGAGGTCTTGTTATGTGTCAAGTATTTATGAGGTCTTGTTAAAATATTCGTTGTCTTGTGTAGATTTTTGCCCCCCTCCTACGCACTATTGGATATTGCACAAAGACTACATGTATTTTAGGTCAGTGTGTAGTGACATGTAATGTATACATGTTTGTACTTTATGTCGTTTTGTGAAGGTATTACTGGTTGTCATTTGCCTTTTGTATAATGAGTATGGCTT
>NW_018426046.1:0-239 GCF_002113885.1 Mizuhopecten yessoensis
TAAATATTGATATATTTCTGGAAAAGTTAAACATTGATATATAACTGGAATAGTTATACATTGATATATAACTGCAATAATTAAATATTGATATATAACTGGAGTAGTTAAATATTGATATATAACTGCAATAATTAAATATTGATATATAACTGGAATAGCTCAATATTGATATATAACTGGAATAGTTAAACATTGATATATAACTGGAATAGTTAAATATTGATATATAACTGGAA
>NW_018426047.1:0-239 GCF_002113885.1 Mizuhopecten yessoensis
ATTTTTTTTTTACCAGCTCCTTGTACGAAATATTCTGACGTTTTATCGACTTTTTTTATATCGCTCTGTCGTCGAAATTAACGTCAGAACTCCGGCCCTCTTTAATATGAGGGAAATAAGCGACCCACGCCTGGGTCCAAACATATTTTAGAAACAAATTGTCACTTTCACACACATGTTGCACATTGATCGAATATGACATTATGCAATATACTGAAGAAATTAATATTCCTGGCATG
>NW_018426048.1:0-239 GCF_002113885.1 Mizuhopecten yessoensis
CTATGTTGGCTAATTTATACGAAAATGGAAAGGTATATGATTAAACTTAAAGATAACCTTAGGTAGCAGAGTACAGTAGAAATGGCTTGATCCTAAAAAAATAAAGGGCATTTCTCAGTTAAACATGGATAGCGGATTTATCCTGCACAACACACCTAAATAGACATGTATATTTCTAAACTACGTTTTAAATACATTTATTTTAGAAGAATGAATTTTTGTTCAAAAAGTGATTTTCC
>NW_018426049.1:0-239 GCF_002113885.1 Mizuhopecten yessoensis
GTGTATTTTTGTGAACTGAACAACTTGACCAAGTTTCATGTAAATTGGTCAATAAATACTAGTTATCAGCCAGGAACAAAATTTGTGGACGGACGGACAGACAAACAGATGGACGGACGAACAGATGGACGGACCAACAGACGGACGGACATACATACAGATTGATTACTATAGGGCACCTGTATCTCCGATATGGGGCCCTAATTAAACAGAAGTATTGTAAGGACCTTACTGATGTA
>NW_018426050.1:0-239 GCF_002113885.1 Mizuhopecten yessoensis
GATTTAGATATGTTCCCCGTCGGATATAGATATGTTCCCCGACAGAATAGTCTTTTCCGTTGTTACCCAGTGATAGTTCTTGTCATCGAAGAATCCACTGTCCCATTCATATAAATAGTCAACCCCCTGTCAGGGGCTCGCCATAGATACGCAAGATTTTGTGTTTAAGGTTTTAGGCAGGATACATCACTCAGCAGGTAGTGCTTTCACTGGCTGATCCAACACCAACTAAACATTGA
>NW_018426051.1:0-239 GCF_002113885.1 Mizuhopecten yessoensis
TTTTTTTGTCTGGCCTTAGCTATCGTTCACAACACATGCTCAGCATATTCAAAAAATGAAAACCTAAGAACTCAAACAATATAAAGGAAATTGAATTTCTTCCAATTTTGTTTAATGTACTGAGGTGTACCAGTAAACAAAATGATAGAAAATTCCTTTGCCATCAGTTTTAAAAAGTCAACGTTTTCCGGACGTGTTTTATGGTGTGTTTCTCTTAACGTACATTAGTCAACCATCTC
>NW_018426052.1:0-239 GCF_002113885.1 Mizuhopecten yessoensis
TATATATGTAGGATAGAAATAGCCTATCCACGGATATATAGAATTTGGGGCAAAAACCAAGGCTGTTACATATGATTGAGTTATTTTTGTTCATCTCTTACAAATTTATTCGATCGAGATGTGTACCTACCATCTGCTCGCAAGTTAAGCTAACATCCTGTGGCAAAATTCCAACTTCTAAAATAATGAACCGATTTATTAATAAGACCGCAATTTATGAAGGGAGAAATAAAATTTAG
>NW_018426053.1:0-239 GCF_002113885.1 Mizuhopecten yessoensis
TAATAAAAATAAATAAAGAGTAAATCCTAACGATTGTCTGTATACCGACCAATGGTATATGTATAAAGATAGTGAAGGGATATCTGGTCGTGGTTCTTATCGGAGTTTTCATAAAGCTAACAAGTCATTTTCCATGGCTATAAAACCTAGAGCAGTAAACTTCAAACCGAAATTTACTTCTTTGTTAGTATCGTAATAAGCTCCACAGTAAAAATCACAACCTAGGACTGGTTCGTCGA
>NW_018426054.1:0-239 GCF_002113885.1 Mizuhopecten yessoensis
CATCACCTATCTTATCTACCCTTATCCCCTATAGCCTCCTCTCCCACCCCCACTCCTTCAAATCACCTAACTTATCATTCCATGTCCATTCCAGCACCCCTCCCCCCCATTCAACAATATCTTCCTAGTATCCTATCCTTTTAATCTCAAAATCCTCCATCCAACCAGGGTTCTACGCCCAATCCCTAATAATTCAGCTCCTCCCCCTCCCCCTAATATTCTACTTCATTTTATCTCCC
>NW_018426055.1:0-239 GCF_002113885.1 Mizuhopecten yessoensis
TTATGCTATCGTTTATCTTTGGATCAGGAGAGTTTGATGCTATCAGTTTATCTTTGGATCAGGAGAGTTTGATGCTATCATTTTATATTTGGATCAGGAGAGTTTGATGCTATCGTTTTATCATTGGATCAGGAGAGTTTGATGTTATTGTTTTATCTTTGGATCAGGAGAGTTTGATGCTATCATTTCATCTCTGGATCAGGAGAGTTTGATGCTATCATTTTATCTTTGGATCAGGA
>NW_018426056.1:0-239 GCF_002113885.1 Mizuhopecten yessoensis
GTAATCATCTCTAATCAAACATATATCATACAAATGTAATTGTCTTTAAGCAAACCGTTATAATATAAATGTATTTGTCTCTAATCAAACATATATCATACAAATGAAATTGTCTCTAATCGAACAGATATAATACAAATGTATTTGTTTATAATCAAACAGATATAATACAAATGTAATCATCTCTTATCTGTATTTGTCTCTAATCAAACAGATAAAATACAAATGTAATTATCTCT
>NW_018426057.1:0-239 GCF_002113885.1 Mizuhopecten yessoensis
GATGATATTTGGTCAGCAACATGCTAGATAAAGGGCTACCAACTTTGTTCCAATGAATGATCTTGAATATATGTCAAGGTCACAGGGGTCAAATATATCTAAAACCAAAAGGCCAAATGTTGGGTATCTGACTGTCTGCAGGTTGGAAACTGGAAAAAATAAATAAAAAATAAAATATGCATTGAATGTTAAATACAGGTATTTATAATATTGGTATAATATCTTGGTACACTCAAATT
>NW_018426058.1:0-239 GCF_002113885.1 Mizuhopecten yessoensis
GCTTCTTCAAGATTTCTACTGTTTATATCTAATGTTATTCTTTGACCCCTGTCAGGGCTTAAAAGTTGAATTTTTAATTAAACACAATATAGTTATATATATATATGTGTGAGAAGAAGATTCATACTGCTGTGGTCTATATAGAGCTATCTAACATATCTTGGTCTATATTTAGCTATCTAACATATCTTGGTCTATACAAGAGGCCCAGAGGGCCTGTATCGCTCACCTGGATACCT
>NW_018426059.1:0-239 GCF_002113885.1 Mizuhopecten yessoensis
AGTATGTGTTGTCGCGGATACATTTACTATAAAATAATAATTAAAATAAGTTTATAGAATAATTCAATTTTTTATGTTAATGACCTTAGCGACTAAACAATGACTGATCTGAGTACATCTTGACTAAATTAGATGATCGGACCACGCGGTTTTTTTTGTACAAAGTATACATGCCGAAATATACACAATTGAAGTTCCAATCTAATCCGCTTTGCTACTTCCAGTCGCCATTTTGTAAG
>NW_018426060.1:0-239 GCF_002113885.1 Mizuhopecten yessoensis
AACAGTTTTATGTCTTTTGAAATGTTCACAGAAAAATATGATATTTACACTACCTTTGTAGAGTATTACGGCCTTTTAAATGCCATACCAAGGGACTGGAAACGGATACTGAGAGAGCAAAACAATGTTACCGATACAAATTACTACGTGTAAGATGATAGAATATATTAATAAAAATTATAAAGTAACAAAACATTTCAACAAATTATTGTTTAATAAATATAAAACAAAACCAACGA
>NW_018426061.1:0-239 GCF_002113885.1 Mizuhopecten yessoensis
TTGTTATGACCTCATAAATGTTGAAAAAATAAATATTATTCCTTAAATGAATTACAAAAAATAAGTCTGTTGCAGAGAAATAAAGTGGGATGGGTTGGATATACCATAATGGTTAGATGAAGGGTTTCAACATAATTTTTCTACTTTATTTCTTTTATCCAACTCTGTTTGTTGTCTTCTATATGAAAATAACAGGAAAGAGTCTTGGGTGAGAAGTTTAGAGGTGGGGCGGGGATGGG
>NW_018426062.1:0-239 GCF_002113885.1 Mizuhopecten yessoensis
AGTGTCAGAGATATTCTGTACCACCATTGATAAGTTGTGTTGAAGATATTCTGTACCACCATTGATAAGTAGCTGTAGTGTCAGAGAGATTATGTACGACCATTGATAAGAAGTGGCAGAGATATTTAGTATGACCATTGATAAGTAGTACTAGAGAGATTCTGTACCACAATTGATAAAAAGTGCCAGAGAGATTCCGTACGATCATTGATAAATAGTGTCAAAGTTATTTAGTATGG
>NW_018426063.1:0-239 GCF_002113885.1 Mizuhopecten yessoensis
ATTCCTTAAAATCCTCTAAAAGATGTGTAGTAATATCATGACTCACTGGTCTAAGTGCCAGGAGAACAGATCTAGATATACTTGAACATATATATATATGAATGTGATATCAACCTCTGTTGATGGAAGTAAAATATCACAGTATGGGTATTCATGGTTCTGAGGGGTTCCCACATTAGTCGCCTCTTCTGTTACGTGTACCGAGATGATATATATTAGAAATGATCCTACAACTTCTA
>NW_018426064.1:0-239 GCF_002113885.1 Mizuhopecten yessoensis
CGTGACAAATTCGATTTGAAAAGGGTCATTTCCAGTGCAGGTCAAAAAGGTTGATTGGTTCTGTAACTTTCCTGTTACATGTGCAAGGGGAGGCAACTCGTGCAGTAAATGACTTGCTAATACATATGCAATTAGGCATAGCTACAGGTAGTTTGAAATAAAGGTTGTTTTTTAAATAACACAAGTTATTCATTAGTAATAACTTGCATTATTTGCCTCATTGTTTTAAAAAAAGTTGA
>NW_018426065.1:0-239 GCF_002113885.1 Mizuhopecten yessoensis
GTTGTGTTATAACAGGGAAACGCATGCTATAACCATGCTATAACCTAACATAATTGTTAATCGTGGTGTTATAACAGATGGATATAATCCATTCCTGCTGTGAGGTAAGGATAAGGTATGTAAAACCAAAGGGATACAATTTTGAGCAAGAGTCCCTAGGCTTAGAATAACGATATCCATACCTCACATAATAAACGGATTTCATTGCTTGCTTATAACCTTAAACCCGTAAAACAGCT
>NW_018426066.1:0-239 GCF_002113885.1 Mizuhopecten yessoensis
GAGTAGGGTATATACATAAATATCATATACATAAATACCATATGTTCAACAATTGAAATGTAAGCAGAGTATGGTATATACATAAATATCGTATACATAAATAGCATATGTACAACAATTGAAATACCTAGCAGATTATGGTACATACATAAATAACATATACAAGAATTGAAATACATAGCAGATTATGGTACATACATAAATATCATATACATAAATACCATATGTACAACAATTGA
>NW_018426067.1:0-239 GCF_002113885.1 Mizuhopecten yessoensis
GTTACATCAATGGTCAAGAAGAATTTTAACACCTATAAGGATAATAACTGTTCTTAAATCTCTTATCATTGTAAAAATGAATTTCCTGTTTATATCTCTCCCTACTCCAATTAAAGACATAATTCAATCATTGAACAAAACAAAAATTATATTTTTGTCTGGCAATCACCAATTAATAGAATAAAACGCTCAAAAATTGTTCAAGACTATAGTGAGGGTGGACTCAAAATGATTGATTT
>NW_018426068.1:0-239 GCF_002113885.1 Mizuhopecten yessoensis
ATAACATCATCCAATTCAGCGAATCAAATATATAATTAACCGACTCGGTTCTTATCGCTTTAGATATTCTGCGTGACATATTTACGGGCAAATTATGGACTTATTGTGCTCCGTGAACTGCAAAATGTAACCAAAAGTACGAAAAGTGTCTGTGCTGTAACCGTACGATTCAGTAATGGACAATTTGATTGGAGATTTACACGCTCACGTTACCGGTTAAGATAAAGCACGTGTATCAT
>NW_018426069.1:0-239 GCF_002113885.1 Mizuhopecten yessoensis
ACTTGTTGTCTCCGATTGATACACACGGAATAAAATAAGATTAGGCAACTTGAAATTAGCGAGGTCCATGTTACAGGTAGGAGCAACCATATTAGACATTTATTTAAAGTGTAGACTTGTAAGGAGCAATATTTGCATTCTGTTCATAATTTGATACAACCGTCTTTTTATTTTTCATTTCTACAAACACACACAACACACAAAAAAACACGAAAATTTGGGGAATTGAGTGGGCGGCA
>NW_018426070.1:0-239 GCF_002113885.1 Mizuhopecten yessoensis
AAGAAATTCTACTGATAAATGGTGACACAATCCTATTACCTTAAAAGCCTTCTTCTACTGTAGGGATTAAGGAAGTTTATCCTAATTTAGTCTGGAGAATCCTTGGGCCAAGGAGACTCAATTTTGTATAAATGGTGGGTGTAGCCCCCTGGGGGCTGAGGGGCGGGGCCCAATAGGGGAAATATAACTTCTTTTTTTTAAAATCCTTCTTATTCTGTAGGAATGAAAGGATTTGTTCC
>NW_018426071.1:0-239 GCF_002113885.1 Mizuhopecten yessoensis
TTTAAATAAATTTATACTGTTTATCATGTTGAATGTTTTTTCATATTTAGTTTACAGGCAGTTCGATCTTCCACGTCCGTAAAAATAATACTTTTTATCATGTTTTTTATTCTATATTAAGTTTACATGCAGTTCAACCTCTACTTTCCATTAATACTGTCTTATATAAGAATTCTTAAAGTTGATCAATATCCTTTCATGAATGAATCAACAACAAAATGTGTAATTTACTGCATGTA
>NW_018426072.1:0-239 GCF_002113885.1 Mizuhopecten yessoensis
GCGATCGTTCACCGTTCGAGCACCGTTCGTATGTTTCGTTCGTATTAGCTAAGAAATTCCAGAAATTCCTGCTCCACTTTCCAATCAAATTGGAAGGGCCCACATGCCATAATCTGCGGAGAGCATCATTATTTAAAGGATTTATGTAAGAAATGGCTATGGGACGATGCGATATATTTTTATGACATTAATGAAAAAATGCAGGATGTAAAAGCTTAATGAGCAAAATGCAAGGATAG
>NW_018426073.1:0-239 GCF_002113885.1 Mizuhopecten yessoensis
GTATTTTTTTCACTGACCCTTCATTCGTTTATTGAGAATATGTATAATGGACAAAATATTAACAAGGAACACTTTTCCTTGAGACTCTTGTTAATGAACAAATATTTCTTGTCCTTGTCTAGGAATGCATGCATGTCTGCGATGAAATGGACCGACTGTATGCAATGGCTATTTTGTATGTGAAAAGCATTTCGCACTGATCATTTCCATCAGTTTCAATTTATGGCTAGGCTGACAGG
>NW_018426074.1:0-239 GCF_002113885.1 Mizuhopecten yessoensis
ATATATAGCAATATACGTATAGCCATTAAAGCTTATTTAGACATCATCTGTCCTCAGAACCTCCATATTTCAGTTCATATGGAACAATGATTATTCAGATTACCAGCGGTAATTTGCCGCTGTCTTTCCGCTTTATGAATGCGTATTAAATAAACGTATAGAGTTTGAAAATACCACCCCTTACTACTTAAATGTCAAACACAGATTATAGTGAAATAGACGTACTCACATTCCATGTT
>NW_018426075.1:0-239 GCF_002113885.1 Mizuhopecten yessoensis
GAGCGGAAAGTAAACCATTAGAACTCTCCTCCAGATGCTGTCGTCAAGTCACCAACAATCAAATCAATTGGATCCTGATTGGATAAGCACTGGGTCGACCTGAATGGTTTCATAACAATGAGATAGTCTAGACAATAACCATATTCGAGACTAATGTTAATTCGATCTGGATATATAGGCAAATATGTCTGCATCTAGTATCATTAAATTGGGATATTATATTATTGTATTAATAAATT
>NW_018426076.1:0-239 GCF_002113885.1 Mizuhopecten yessoensis
TATAATATTAACAATATCTGAACCTTTCTAGTTTACACCAAATATGATATTGACAATACCTTAGCCATCTTTTTCGTTAACATAAAATATAATATTAACAATATCTGAACCATCTTACTAGTTTACACCAAATATAATATTAACAATACCTGAACCGGTTTTCTAGTTTACATTTGATGTGATACAGGTACTAGCAACAACCCTAGTAAGTCCCGTTTCAACTGTGATACTAACAGAAC
>NW_018426077.1:0-239 GCF_002113885.1 Mizuhopecten yessoensis
TTAATGTCTTCCGTCACTACATGTGACAGCCGTCGAAATGTATCCCGTCACCACATGCTAAGGTTGTCTTTATGTCTCCCTCTCCCGTTACCATATGTGGCACCCGTCCTAAAGTATCCCGTCACCACATGTGAGAGCCGTTTTAATTTCCTCGTCACCACATTTCCCATCATCACATATGACAGCCGTACTAATGTTTCCCGTCACCACATGTGACAGCCGTCCTAATATCTCCCGTC
>NW_018426078.1:0-239 GCF_002113885.1 Mizuhopecten yessoensis
ATAATTTTGAACGGTCGCCCAGGTGAGGAAGGCAATGGTTTCTGTCCCTATGCGGGTCATGCCAAAGTCGTTTTAAATGGTAGATGTTACTTCCTGCTTAACGTTCAGCATTTAGGGCAACGACAACAACAGGATCACCTTTGTCATATATGGAAAATTAGTCACGTAAATTCAATGCGGTGATGATCTCAGCAGTTTATTTGTTCAAATTGAAATAAAATCTTTAAAGGGACGAGATT
>NW_018426079.1:0-239 GCF_002113885.1 Mizuhopecten yessoensis
ACCCTGCCTTTTATACTTTCGTGTCTCTTTGTACACAACCCAACTTTTATACTTTCGTGTCTCTTTGTGCACACCTTGCCTTTTATACTTTCGTGTCTCTTTGTATACAACCCACCTTTTATACTTTTGTGTCTCTTTGTCCACAACCCACCTTTTATACTTTAGTGTCTCTTTGTACACACCCCGCCTTTTATACTTTCTTGTCTCTTTGTACACAACCCGCCTTTTATACTTTCGTG
>NW_018426080.1:0-239 GCF_002113885.1 Mizuhopecten yessoensis
ACGGCTCTAGATATTGACCCGAATCCATCGTGATGATTCCTAATTCCAGCATGCCAAAAAAGAAAAAGGGGTCCAAACTGCTTCAAAGCCTTACAAGTTTAATACGCCATTCTCCACCAGAAGAATTATTTTTAAAATACAAAAATAACCGGTGGATTTTTATCAGAGTTAACATTGAATTGTAATATAATTTTTACATCACCACTCAATCTTGTTACATATGTCACCTGTAAGTAATA
>NW_018426081.1:0-239 GCF_002113885.1 Mizuhopecten yessoensis
GAGTTGTGTGGGCAGGAGAAAAACACTTTCTCTCTAAATATCTATGCGTACAACGACTTCGGGGATCGAACACCGGCAGAATATGTGGAAGGCCTGAGTGTTTAACCACTCAACCAATCCGCCCATTTATCAACCTCAATTCAGAACAAGTCAATATTTGCCTCAATCCAGAAGTCAATCCTGTCAATTTTTGTCATTTAATTGTAAAGTCATTGCCATTGCTTGGCACGATACTGGCA
>NW_018426082.1:0-239 GCF_002113885.1 Mizuhopecten yessoensis
TATTTAAGACAAAGTTTGAACAAGAAAAATATTTAATTAAGCTTATGCAAATGATAGGAAAATCATGTGTAAATTTCGGTCTTGCAATATGCATTTACCTATAGAAAAGGAGATGGTTAGGTATCCTTGTCAAGAAAGAACCTGTACATTATGTAATTCCGACATTGAAGATTAATTTTATTACTTATTTAAAAGTGAAAGTGATTCAGTTAAATGTCTAAGAGAGAAATATATACCAA
>NW_018426083.1:0-239 GCF_002113885.1 Mizuhopecten yessoensis
TGTGTCGCCTGTCCCTCTTTGTCAATATAATAAGCATTTGACATAGTTCATAAGGAAGCGGACCTAAACGCAAAATCATAACATTGATTTTTTTTAAAGTCCATAAATTTCATGTTTTTATCCTAAAAAGTGCAGTAATCCATGAAATGTTTTTAAAGTAGTAGGCTCTACTACCCATGATACATGTATGATTCAGGTTTGGTTGGTCTAGCTCTTATACTTTGTCAGAAAGAGCCTAA
>NW_018426084.1:0-239 GCF_002113885.1 Mizuhopecten yessoensis
ACTGTATATAAAACCATAAAGTATCTATAACCATACTGTATCTATTACCATACTGTATCTATAACAATACTGTATCTATGACCATACTGTATATATAACCATACTGTAACTATAACCATACTGTATCTATGACCATACTGTAACTATAACCATACTGTATCTATTACCATACTGTATATATCATCATACTGTACCTATGACCATACTGTATATAAAACCATAAAGTATCTATAACCATA
>NW_018426085.1:0-239 GCF_002113885.1 Mizuhopecten yessoensis
ATAAGTCCATTATGGTCTACAGTGGTGAAAGGGTTAATCCTAATTAGTGAAATATCCATCGATATTAACTAAATCTGTGGTGCTAATTTTTTGTGATTTTTAATTTATGCGAATATGACTTGCTTTCTTATTTAGTTGATCACCAAGTGCTAGTGGATATGCTGATCTATATTAACATTAGCTAACTTGCATAATATATAAACGCTGCAGTACAATCATGGTACCCAGATTTTTCAGTA
>NW_018426086.1:0-239 GCF_002113885.1 Mizuhopecten yessoensis
CCGTTCACATTCAATGCGTTTTTCTGTTTAAAACAAAATAAAATAGTACTATAATCAGAGCCTCCCGTTTACATACCTGAAGAATTGCATGCTTCTTCAGGAATGGTCTGTTGTGCTAGGTAATAAAGTTAACATAATAAGACAATTGAAAAAAACTCCAACAATACAAATAGAAAAAATTAAATATATAAGTTAACAAGAGGCCCATGGGCCTTAACGGTCACCTGATATAGTTATAC
>NW_018426087.1:0-239 GCF_002113885.1 Mizuhopecten yessoensis
GGGTTAGAAAATGTAACAAAAACCGGTCTAGGGCAAAAATTTGTTGAACTTGAGATTTCTCTTTTTTTATGCAAATAGTGTGACACATTAACTGATGCTGAAACAAAATTCAGCTCTAACCCCATACTTTAACATACTTAAAATTATAGAAGTACCTTTTTTGTAGCATAAAAACCTAAATTCAGGATTTGGACTATAATTAGGGTTAGGGTTAGGGTTAGGGTTAGGGTTAGGGTTAG
>NW_018426088.1:0-239 GCF_002113885.1 Mizuhopecten yessoensis
CATTATATTGGTTGCTGTCATAACTACCACTGTTTTGCAGATATACATATTTAAATGGGGCGTGTAAGAATAGGTATACTTAAAGAATAGGATATCGTATACGTCGTGTCACTGTAACGTCACAGATAACGTGAACTCGTACCGAGTTCAAAGTATGCATATTCACTGGGCTGATATAGATGGGGCGTCACCTGGCGTGTCTATCATTTGAGTCACTACACGTATTATTGCATCAAATA
>NW_018426089.1:0-239 GCF_002113885.1 Mizuhopecten yessoensis
CTACAGTTAAAAATTAATAGAAATAATCAACAATATTGGATATCTTGCAATTTGTTTGAGTTAGATATTTTCAAGATTGTTTTACAGTCTGGTGTAGTATATAAACAATTAATATCTCATTTACAATAAGAAATACTAAGTTTTCTGTCATAAAATCCTAAAGGTTTATGATATTGCACTGTGTTTTGAGTACGAGGGTAAACAAGAGTAAAGGGGTTACAAGATGTCAGGTTCACAAC
>NW_018426090.1:0-239 GCF_002113885.1 Mizuhopecten yessoensis
CAGATTATTTATGTCTGATAAATTGTGAGAAATGAACATGTCAAATTAGAAAGTATTTACTGTATTTACGATCTAAATTAGATCATCTGTTTCATGCTTATCATTTAAACGATTTGGAGACGTCATCAACATCCACATATTTTTCATATCCTTGTCAAATGATTTTTTCCGGGCTATCCGTGAAAAGACGAGACCAAGTTATTACAATTGCCAAAGTTTATAATAGCATCAAGATAATG
>NW_018426091.1:0-239 GCF_002113885.1 Mizuhopecten yessoensis
TCAGTGTCTCAAGTTTAAAAAGAAGACTCACAATTGTTCACTCTCGCCTTTTTCATTTATTTATTCTATGTATTAAATTTTGGATTAACTGACTACACAGGATAGCTTAAATGATGCACGCTGTAGGTGTATGTACAATAACTTGTATATGTGACTAAATGACTCGATTCAGCCACGCTTTGTATAATACTTGTTCATAGATGTGCAAGAGTCTTTGAGCCCCCTCATCTCGATTTAGA
>NW_018426092.1:0-239 GCF_002113885.1 Mizuhopecten yessoensis
TCGGTCAGCCCCATCATATTAATCTCCGAGACTATAAATACATACAATTTGTGGAGACTTCAGAAGTTTGGCCATGCTTTCCGTCACCCTTATCCTGGTTTTTTCTCTGAGGGTCGGTGTGGTTACTTCCAGTGTTATTAGATTTTTGCTACAATGCAGGAAAACATGCATGCCAGATGTATAATAACATAACTGAAGGATAAAAAAAGCTTGTCAGATAATTATGGTGTCATATGAAC
>NW_018426093.1:0-239 GCF_002113885.1 Mizuhopecten yessoensis
TCTAATTCATGTAATTGAAGGGTTTTATGAAACTCTCCTTCTGTTAGACCTTTTTGGATTTAGGCCTTGTGGGATCCCTTACCTCACCGATGAGTCCTAGTAGAACGAAATAGCTTAACGGTGCATTTTTTGGCTTACTGTATCTGTTACCATATTGTATAGGTGCACTCCCTTTATGCTAACAGAGAAGAGGATATTTATACACTATTCCTCAACTATCAATAACTTCTTGTATTCAA
>NW_018426094.1:0-239 GCF_002113885.1 Mizuhopecten yessoensis
CTGTACTATAACGCTGACCGTAAGCAACGGTCAGACGTATATATTTGGCCTTTAATCGATTAATATGAATTTTATACCGTCCACTAGGACTTGAAACGTGTACCGGCAAGTTTAAAAACCGCGGGAAAGTATTGCATTCACCGGAAATACCTTCGGAACTTTCGACTATTTTCATTTTCTGATGATAAGGTCAGAGTGACTCGAAATATTTATTTACCTGAGCTTGGAGCTGCCAGTGG
>NW_018426095.1:0-239 GCF_002113885.1 Mizuhopecten yessoensis
ACTAAATCAGGTTCTTACAAAAACGTAAATACTAGTGTTTAAATAGTAAGTAAGATTCATCAGTTTCGAAATACGTTTCAAGACCGATTAGCTCCTTTGGTAAGTCATTCATATCTTGACAAAGAGACCAGGCAGTCTTGCAACGTTGGTATTGAAACGTTGTGACAAGTTTTATAGGCATTGTTTATGTGTAAAGTAATTTTTAAATACTTAAGCTGTTAATTTGCGGGAAGTATAAT
>NW_018426096.1:0-239 GCF_002113885.1 Mizuhopecten yessoensis
CAGAATAAACAATAATTGGGTCCAGATATAAATGTTTCCTCTGACATTAACTTATTCATGAAGATTTAGTTCACAACGATAATGAACATTTAATTATTCACAAACCCATATATAACTTTAAAACACACATCTAACAAAGCCGATATGACCACTACACTCTGTTACTTTCAAAATATAATACTTGACTCACGAAAGTCCAGATCAGAAACAAACTGCAAAAGACTATCAGAGGTCGTCCG
>NW_018426097.1:0-239 GCF_002113885.1 Mizuhopecten yessoensis
AATATATTATATTTTCTGAGACGGTCTGTGCTGTTATATCAGATTACATTAAAGATGATAAATAACTTAAAGGTATTGCAAAACGTTTGGTCATCAACGTTATTCAGAAAGCAATGGACAAGGTCATGACTGAAAGAGAAGAAATTGCGAAAAGTTTGGAGACCATTGTAGATGACATAGTTGGGTTGACCATCGGGCGGTCTATTACGGCCATACGCCAGGGTGAAACGTCACCAACT
>NW_018426098.1:0-239 GCF_002113885.1 Mizuhopecten yessoensis
TAACCACATTTGGCTCAATCTCTACCCAGAGTTGTCGTTCGTTATACTCACCCTGAGTGTAAGGAAAGACAACTCTGGATACATACTACATTTGGCTGTGAATGCAGATTATGTATAATAATTGTTTCAAATAAAACTATTCTAGTCCCATTCTTAACAGGTGAATATTACGGACACTTCGGCGGAGTGTTTCCTGGCTCTGTTGGAATACCTCTACACCGACCATTCACCCATTGAAG
>NW_018426099.1:0-239 GCF_002113885.1 Mizuhopecten yessoensis
GTTGACCTTACATCCAGAGCATCTACAGTTGGTGTTACAGCAGGTTACACCAGCACAGCCACAACTACCACTCGTACACTTGGCGCAGCACGTTGCTGTAGGGTGTGGAAATCAATGCCAATATAATTCATCCGCTTGTTTTATGACAAGTTTTGTTTCTGTATTTGATTGTTAATAATACTAATTTTACAGAAGGAATTAAGCCTATTTAATCGATATCTAAAAATTCCATTGATCGA
>NW_018426100.1:0-239 GCF_002113885.1 Mizuhopecten yessoensis
TACACTTATTGAGAAAAATTGTTTAAGAACGGACAACGGACGGACAGACAGACGGACAGACCACAGATGCAGGGCGATTACAAGTATGCTAAGATTTTAATACTGCCAATACGAAACTGATATTTTTTTCAGTACAAATTTGTATAAGTTAGGCACTATTTTAATTCCAACCATAGTTTTTCGAACTTTTTCATTACCTGTACAAACCATGCATTGATTCTATTTATGTAAAACTTACA
>NW_018426101.1:0-239 GCF_002113885.1 Mizuhopecten yessoensis
ACCTAGACTGTTGTCTGGCTCCATCACCAGCGGACACCCTTGTCATATGACCTAGCCTGTTGTCTGGCTTCATCACCAGTGGACACCCTTGGCATATGACCTAGGCTGTCGTCTGGCTCCATCGCCAGCGGACACCCTTGTCATATGACCTAGGTTGTTGCCTGGCTCCTTCACCAGTGGACCCCCTTGTCATATGACCTAAGCTGTTGTCTGGCTCCATCACCAGTTGACACCCTTGT
>NW_018426102.1:0-239 GCF_002113885.1 Mizuhopecten yessoensis
ATAAAATGAATTTCATCTTTTGCAATATGATGAATTTTAGAGAAAAATTAGCGTGCTTATATGACTGATGATAAATCTGTTGACACATACATATGTTTGTTGTTTATACGTTAATTCAGTTGGGAACATTAACAGGATGCAGACTCGAACCGTGCATTTCAGTAATTTATAAGGCTTTTTGCATTAATACAACAATGAATGTAGATTTGACAATTTTTGATTTACTGACGATTATGTCT
>NW_018426103.1:0-239 GCF_002113885.1 Mizuhopecten yessoensis
GAATATTTGATAGGTTTTCTGAGTTTGCGTTGAAAAAGAGGATATCAAATTGCGAAATTGTTTCAGATATCTTGATATTTTATATGTGAATGTGCTTATGTAATAGGTGTTGAATTTACTTGACACATATTAAAGTACCAATTTCTGTAATCATACATATTCATTTGATCTTCGAATAACTCCTCAATCAGCAGGCTATTGTTCTACATTCGCAGGCAAATATGTATCCAGCTAGACAC
>NW_018426104.1:0-239 GCF_002113885.1 Mizuhopecten yessoensis
CAACCGATTGCCCTTTTAACGCAATGCTCATCGATATAGTCAAGGGCCAAACCGACAGCAAACGTTTCTGCGATCCCTTGTTAAAGATGGACATTATATGATACAAGTAGTAGAATTAGAAGGACATGCAAGCCCCGTAAAAAACGCCCGTATTGCCATACAAAATAAATCATGATTTTAAAAGCAAATTTCTAAATTTTGACCTTAATATCTTGAAATATTTATCTGCACGCTGAACT
>NW_018426105.1:0-240 GCF_002113885.1 Mizuhopecten yessoensis
GCAAATGTGCATTCTTCTCTGTATACTCAGCAATTGTATACCATGGTTATATATGGTGGGGATCTCAACCATTTCCAAGTAATACACTTTTTTTTAGCCCCACCCCTTAGCCCGGGGGGTCAGCCTCACCATTTGTACAATTTTGAATCCCTCCCACCTAGGGATGCTTCCGACCAAATATGATCAATATCCATTGTATAGTTCTACAGTAGAAGTCGTTTATAGCAATATAGCCAAATT
>NW_018426106.1:0-240 GCF_002113885.1 Mizuhopecten yessoensis
TAACAGGGACTATAAAGTATGTGTTTGTAACAGGGACTATAAAGTTAGTGTGTGTAACAGGGACTATAAAGTATGTGTGTGTAACAGCGACTATAAAGTATGTGTGTGTAACAGGGACTATAAAGTATGTGTGTGTAATAGGGAATATAAAGTATGTGTGTGTAACAGGGACTATAATGTATGTGTTTGTAACAGGGACTATACAGTATGTGTATGTAACAGGGACTATAAAGTATGTGT
>NW_018426107.1:0-240 GCF_002113885.1 Mizuhopecten yessoensis
CTCCTCAGTTTCTGTCCTTGTTGTGATGTCTCCTCAGTTTCTGTCATTGTTGTGACGTCTCCTCAGTTTCTGTCGTTGTTTTGACGTCTCCTAAGTTTCTGTCGTTGTTGTGACGTCTCCTCAGTTTCTGTCGTTGTTTTGACGACTCCTCAGTTTCTGTCGTTGTTTTCATGTCTCCTCAGTTTCTGTCGTTGATGTGATGTCTCCTCAGTTTCTGTCGTTGTTTTGATGTCTCCTCAG
>NW_018426108.1:0-240 GCF_002113885.1 Mizuhopecten yessoensis
CAGTCATGCCATGTTAAACTAGATCCCCTGTACTTTATACCACATTTCATTAAATGATAATGAGTCAATGCCTGACCTTCCTTGTTCATGACCTTTAAATCTTTATTTGGCCTTCAAATGTTGGCCGTGGCACTGATTTCTTTATCCTTTACTCCACTCGTGACTTAATGCTGGGTATCATATATTCCTTCTTCTTTATTTTTTGTTCGCAATATTTGTTTAATATAATAATATCCCTCC
>NW_018426109.1:0-240 GCF_002113885.1 Mizuhopecten yessoensis
CTTCCTATCGTCTGAAGTAAGTGATGCCCTCTAGCAACATTAGCCCAGCTCTGTGTCCTCTGTAGTGGCCAAAGCCTACCTTCCTATCGTCTGAAGTAAGTAATGCCCTCTAGCAACTGTAGCCTAACTCTGTGTCCTCTGTAGTGGCCAAAGTCTACCTCCCTATCATCTGAAGTAAGTAATGCCCTCTAGCAGCTGTAACCTAACTCTGTGTCCTCTGTAGTGGCCATAGCCTACCTT
>NW_018426110.1:0-240 GCF_002113885.1 Mizuhopecten yessoensis
CGACCCCTCTATGGTAGTGTTATCTACACATCAAGGGTATTATTTACTCCTCTATGTTATTATCAACACCTGAATGGTATCATCGACCCCTCTGTGGTATTATCAGCACATCAAGGGTATCATCGACCCCTCTATGGTATTATCAACACCTGAAGGGTATCATCGACCCCTCTGTGATATTATCAACACATCAATGGTATCATCGAGGCCTCTATGGTACTATCAACACGGCCAGGGTAT
>NW_018426111.1:0-240 GCF_002113885.1 Mizuhopecten yessoensis
GGGTTTTACAAATGTACGTGGTTCATCATACTTGTTACAAATGAGGAGAAAAAAACCTGATGTACTGTTTCATGGGCATTACCACAGGTACAAGTTGGTGATCAAAATCAAGGTTGTTTGAAGAATGTCTAAGTTGGCAGAGTAGGATGTTATATTTTCTATCACTTGCATTGACATAGGTAGATTTTATACTTGTGTCTAATAACATGATGTCAATTACAGCTCTTCTTAAAAGTTGTT
>NW_018426112.1:0-240 GCF_002113885.1 Mizuhopecten yessoensis
GGGGGTAAATAAAGAACTTCCTACACATATCTACTATCACTTCTACGGTGGTAAATAAAGAACTTCCTACACACATCTACCATCACTTCTAGGGGGGTAAAAATGAACTTCTTACACACATCTACTATCACTTCTAGGGGTTTAAAAGAGGAACTTCCTACACACATCTACCATCTATTCTAGGGGGGTAATGAGGAACTTCCTACACACATCTACCATCACTTCTAGGGGGGTAAATAA
>NW_018426113.1:0-240 GCF_002113885.1 Mizuhopecten yessoensis
GGGTATTCCATCCTCTGGCGTTACCCCAACTGGCGGCACTGTTGTAGCCCCCCCCCCCCCGGTTCCCAGGGGCACCGGCTCGGTTGACCTTGACCTCGACCAGGTGATCCTGTGCCAGGTGACTCCCCCTGATATCTGGGTGACCAGTTACGGTTTTGCGGAGGACCTTGTTCAGCGTACGGCTACCTATTGCGAGGTCTACAGTCATACCTATTACGCCCGTTGTCTGGGGCTGGACGA
>NW_018426114.1:0-240 GCF_002113885.1 Mizuhopecten yessoensis
ATCTTGCTGTTTCAATTAAGTGATTGTTTTTCTCAAAACATTGTTTAACATCAATTTCAGAAATTAAAACAGGCATTTTTGTTAGGACAAAGAATATGTTATTCCTATTTTTAATACTATTTTTGTAGATAATAAATAACAAGTTCTGTTTTGATTATTTCCCATCATTTTATTAGCCAAGGAAGATGTTAATAAATATCGCCTGACACTACACATTTTAGCCTCACTTTCTACATCCAG
>NW_018426115.1:0-240 GCF_002113885.1 Mizuhopecten yessoensis
TGAATTCGTCACATAATTGCATTTTCATAGGGTTAGGTCGAAATTCATTATTTCAAGTGCATGCATGTAATTTTCGGTAAAAGAACTGCAAACTAAGAAGAAATAAAGCAAGCTTTCCTCAGGATTTTGTTGCAATACTCTAACCCTATGAAAATGCAATTATGTGACGAATTCAATTCGTCACATAATTGCATGTTTGATAGGGTTAGGTCAAAAACAATTAAATTCAGGGAATTCAAA
>NW_018426116.1:0-240 GCF_002113885.1 Mizuhopecten yessoensis
TATTTTATATTCTATATTCTATATTTTGTATTTGATATTCTATAACCTATATTCTATATTCTTTATTCTATATTATATATTCTATATTCTATAATCTTTATTCTATATTTTATATTTTATATTCTATATTTTATATTTTATATTCTATATTCTATATTCTATATTCTATATTTTATATTTGATATTCTATATTCTATATTCTATATTCAGCAAAGGGACATTAACACCACATGCTTTGAA
>NW_018426117.1:0-240 GCF_002113885.1 Mizuhopecten yessoensis
AGGATTCCAGAATGAAAGGCCAGTCTTATAAAAGTGTTAAAAAAAAAACCCGATGGGACACGAACTGAATTAACAAAAGAGCCCAGGAAAATAGGACCACGTTGCTGTTCCAAACTCTGTAACAAAAGTAAGCTACGCCATTGTAGAATCTTTACAAACGAGGACCGGCAGACCATCTTTTCCGGATTCTGGGATATGGACTGGTCCCAGAAGAAAATCTACGTTTCCACAATGGTGGAT
>NW_018426118.1:0-240 GCF_002113885.1 Mizuhopecten yessoensis
TCACTAGATCGTTATGCTACATTATATATCCACTACAATATGTGAGATCCCTAGATCGTTATACTTCATTATATATTGACTACAATATAGGACATCACTAAATTCTTATGCTACATTATATATCCACTACAATATATGAAACCACTAGATTGTTATACTACATTATATATCCACTACAATATATAACTTCACTACATCGTTATACTACATTATATATCCACTACAATATATGACATCACT
>NW_018426119.1:0-240 GCF_002113885.1 Mizuhopecten yessoensis
AAGGTTTGTCTGCTTCTGTAGCTATCTAAGTAAAGGGAAGACAAAGTAATTGAAGGCATTAGTGGTACAAAGGTTTGTCTGCTTCTGTAGCTAGTAAAGGGAAGACAAAGTAACTGAAGGCATTAGTGCTACAAAGGTTTGTCTGCTTCTGTAGCTAGTAAAGGGAAGACATAGTAACTGAAGGCATTAGTGGTTCAAAGGTTTGTCTGCTTCTGTAGCTAGTAAAGGGAAGACAAAGTT
>NW_018426120.1:0-240 GCF_002113885.1 Mizuhopecten yessoensis
TTGTCATGTTTTTAGTTCCAACCCTTTTCCCTGAATGTCATGTTTAAACAGTATTTCCAACTCTTTTACCTGATTGTCATGTTTGTAGTTCCAAATCTTTTTACTGATCATAATGTTTGTAGTTCCAACTCTTTTCCCTGATTGTTGTGTTTGTAGTTCCAAATATTTTCCCTGATTGTCATGTATGTAGTTCCTAATCTTTTCCCTGATCGTCATGTTTGTAGTTCCAACTCTTTTCCC
>NW_018426121.1:0-240 GCF_002113885.1 Mizuhopecten yessoensis
TATTCATATATTCGGCTGTCTTTAGCCGAGGGGACTATTTTTTTTATTTTATTTTTTTATAATAGCTATATTTTCAATTATAGTATAGCAGTTCTATCTTCTTATAAATTAATATGATTTATATGTACATGTAACTGTTCTGTTTCACTGTGTCTTGATTAAGGAGCGGATCGCTCCAAAGCCCCACATAAATAAATATATATATATCATTATCTCCCCGTAATTTCGTTTTGGTTAAAT
>NW_018426122.1:0-240 GCF_002113885.1 Mizuhopecten yessoensis
CTTTCAACATTTAGCATTAGTATGTACAAAGTACACGTTAAGAACTAAAATCTTGACATTACTTTTGAATGAAGTAGACGATGACCACTAAAAGTGATATCGTGGTAACAAATCGTTTACTTACCACTAGGTCCTATGACAGCCAATATATTCCCGCTGGTCGCCACACCTGACACATGCTTCAGTATTTCTTTAGGTTGATTAACACATAAATCAGTGAAGACCAGGGTAGATATTCTA
>NW_018426123.1:0-240 GCF_002113885.1 Mizuhopecten yessoensis
CTTTCAACATTTAGCATTAGTATGTACAAAGTACACGTTAAGAACAAAAAACTTGACATTACTTTTGAATGAAGTAGACGATGACCACTAAAAGTGATATCGTGGTAACAAATCGTTTACTTACCACTAGGTCCTATGACAGCCAATATATTCCCGCTGGTCGTCACACCTGACACATGCTTCAGTATTTCTTTGGGTTGATTAACACATAAATCAGTGAAGACCAGGGTAGATATTCTA
>NW_018426124.1:0-240 GCF_002113885.1 Mizuhopecten yessoensis
ATGTAGGTACATTACAAATGGTCAGACATCATGTAAATGTAGGTAAATTACAAATGGTCAGACATCATGTATATGTAGGCACATTACAAAGGGTCAGATATCATGTAAATGAAGGTACATTACAAATGGTCAGACATCATGTATATGCAGGTACATTACAAATGGTCAGACATCATGTAAATGTAGGCACATTAAAAATGGTCAGACATCATGTATATGTAGGCACATTACAAAGGGTCA
>NW_018426125.1:0-240 GCF_002113885.1 Mizuhopecten yessoensis
TAACTTCGAGGCGGTCCGTAGTGGGACGGGAAGCATGTGTATTCCACGGCACCTTTCAAGTTTTGTCACGTTCTGTCGCGTTTAGTGCGCGTTTTGTCACGGTTGCTTCACGGTTGCTGCGCGTTTTGCCCCGCTTTGTCACGCTTTGTCACAGTTCTCAAGGCAAGCTTGGTGTATGGTAGCCGTTTCGTCGCTTTCAATCACGGCGCGTCCCGGTGTGTAACGGTTTACGGGCCAGTC
>NW_018426126.1:0-240 GCF_002113885.1 Mizuhopecten yessoensis
ACTTAGCATCATTCCAGGAGTTCTATACACTTAGCATCATTCCAGCAGTTGTATACACTTAGCATCATTCCAGGAGTTTATTTTAGTTACCACCACATTCTGTAAATATAAACAAAATCATGTTATAAACTCCCAACAATACAAACCGGTTTGTTTTTTTGGTTTTTATTTTGCATTAAGAAAATTAAAAAAAACCATATATTGATTTCTTGAACTTCCATTAAGACATATACACTACAT
>NW_018426127.1:0-240 GCF_002113885.1 Mizuhopecten yessoensis
GGGGTTGTGTCCAAGGGTCTCTGCATCCCGCTTCTTCGGGATCCATCTCTCGCGCGAGAGCCTATCTTTTTCCCTTCTCCTTCCGATCCGGGAAAGGTGGAGGCTCTCAGGTCAGAGGTTCAAGCCATGATCGCGAAGGGCGCGATCGAAGAACTTTCACGGGACCAGTGGTCTCCAGGGTTTTATTCCCGGGTATTCCTCGTGAAGAAGAAGTCCGGTGCCTGGAGGCCTATTATCGAC
>NW_018426128.1:0-240 GCF_002113885.1 Mizuhopecten yessoensis
CTGTATACAAGTGTGTCAACATAAACAACAGAGAAATGAATCAACAACAAAGTTTAATTATTTACAAAATATACAGTTTATAATAATAATATAATAAATGAAGACCGACCCGACATTAGATAGCTCTTTTTTGTTTAGAATGTGTTTGCTTTAGATTGTAGCCGGTCGAGAGAAATTTAAGGACCGGAATAAACTGGATGTTTTTACATGGAACGCCGGTTTTCGGAATGGACAGGGTCC
>NW_018426129.1:0-240 GCF_002113885.1 Mizuhopecten yessoensis
ATTTGGTGTCTTCTCGGATCCTGTTGTTGTCTTTCGTTTTGATTTCGTGTCTTCTCGGTTCCTGTTGTCTTTCGTTTTGATTTGGTGTCCTCTCGGTTCCTGTTGTTATCTTTCGTTTTGATTTGGTGTCTTTCTCGGTTCCTGTTGTCTTTCGTTTTGATTTGGNTATTTCGGTTCCTGTTGTTGTCTTTCGTGTTGATTTGGTTATTTCTCGGTTCCTGTTGTCTTTCGTTTTGATTT
>NW_018426130.1:0-240 GCF_002113885.1 Mizuhopecten yessoensis
CAACACAGGTAGCCCTGTTACCAACAATACACAGAAAACAACACAAGTATGCCCTGTTAACAACAATACACAGAAAACAACACCGGTAGCCCTGTTAACAACAATACACAGAAAACAACACAGGTAGNGAATACACAGAAAACAATACAGGTAGCCCTGTTAACAACATTACACATAAAAGAACACAGGAAGCCATGTTAACAACAATACACAGATAACAACACAGGTAGCCCTGTTACC
>NW_018426131.1:0-240 GCF_002113885.1 Mizuhopecten yessoensis
CAGAAATCTATTATTTTTTATATAGGCCTAACGTCACGCTACCACAATTGGGACAATTTTGACAGTTTTTTAGTGATCTTTAAAAATTCAGATCTTGTATCTGGAATGTTTCTTGATTCTTGACAAAGACTACCTATGGTGGTTCATTTTCAGGAAAAGATTTAGATCTAAGTAATTTATTTTTGAAAATAGAATGCTAAACTCGGAGTGAGATTTCGTCCGTTTTTCGGCCGTAAATAG
>NW_018426132.1:0-240 GCF_002113885.1 Mizuhopecten yessoensis
ACATAGGAGAACATATAGTGTTGCTCCATTAAGTTACTTACATAGAACATAAAGTGTTGCTCCATTAAGTTACTTACATAGGAGAACATATAGTGTTGCTCCATTAAGTTACTTACATAGGAGAACATATATTGTTGCTCCATTAAGTTACTTCCAAAGGAGAACATATAGAGTTGCTCGTTTGNTAACTTAAAAAGGAGAACATAAAGTGTTGCTCCAATAAGTTACTGACATAGGAGA
>NW_018426133.1:0-240 GCF_002113885.1 Mizuhopecten yessoensis
ACTCACTATATACACAGTAACTCACCATATACACAGTAACTCACCTATACAGAGTAACTCACCATATACACAGTAACTCACCATATACACAGTAACTCACCTATACAGAGTAACTCACCATATACACAGTAACTCACCATATACACAGTAACTCACTATATACACAGTAACTCACCTTACACACAGTAACTCACTATATACACAGTAACTCACTATATACACAATAACTCACCATATACA
>NW_018426134.1:0-240 GCF_002113885.1 Mizuhopecten yessoensis
GTGTTGTAACTGTATAGCAGACTCGGAAAAAATTGTGATATCATCACCGTATTATATAAATTCATTTTCTAAATCATTTATATACATAGCAAATAAAAAGGGAGCAAACTTTCACCTTGACGAACCCAAGTTATGCATTGAAAACTTTCTGAAATTTCATTATTTACTTTTATCCTTGATTTGATAGAACCATATATAGCTTTAATTATATCAAGCATTTTACCCCTTACGCCAACTTTT
>NW_018426135.1:0-240 GCF_002113885.1 Mizuhopecten yessoensis
AGCGTCGTTACACAGTATCACCATGGTTAGCATTGTTACACAGTAGCACCAATGTTAGCGTCGTTACACAGTATCACCACGGTTAGCATTGTTACACAGTATCACCACGGTTAGCATTGTTACACAGTATCACCACGNCACAGTATCACAACGGTTAGCATTGTTGCACAGTATCACCAGGGTTAGCATTGTTGTACAGTATCACCACGGTTAGCATTGTTACACAGTATCACCACGGTT
>NW_018426136.1:0-240 GCF_002113885.1 Mizuhopecten yessoensis
TGCAAATAAGAAAGAAGTTCATAAGCTAACTTTCAATAGTATCTAGTTTTAGCAACACTTGTCTTTATGAGACCAGATATTGGGATATTTGCAACATTCGGTAGATATATATGTGACTGTTTTGTTACTTCGCAACAGTTTGATACACTTTCACGAATAACTATTTCAGCGATAATGACAGAAGACCCCTTCTTTGACAAACTGATAGACAGAATTACCAATGAGCCTAACCCAAAGACA
>NW_018426137.1:0-240 GCF_002113885.1 Mizuhopecten yessoensis
TAAAAAACTGGAGACCTTTAACTTTACTTAATACTGACTATAAAACTGCTTCTCCTGCTATAGCAAACCGGTTTAAAACAGTACTGCCTTCAATTATAAATAATACACAGAAAGGCTTTATGAGGAATAGATTTATTGGAGAAAATACAAAATAAGTATATGATATAATGCATGAATTAGAAGAAAAAAATGTGACTGGTTTGTTGCTACTTGTTGATTTTGAAAAAGCCTTTGACTCGA
>NW_018426138.1:0-240 GCF_002113885.1 Mizuhopecten yessoensis
CTGATCACTACATCACTGTGTACAAATTGTATGCCTGTTTTTTTTAAAAAAAAAATTTATAATTAACATACTCTTTGTTGAGCCCCGGTTATTAAGAAAATGTTGTCACCTCATCTGTTTTCCGATAGCCACAGTACACTTAGGTGAGGTAATTTTGTCAGAGCTGTCGATCTTCCGATAATTTATTTATCTTGCACTTTATAATAATTTAAAGAATTATACTGTCCATTTATACATGCG
>NW_018426139.1:0-240 GCF_002113885.1 Mizuhopecten yessoensis
TTACACAGACTGATAAACCTGCCAACTTACACAGACTGGTAAACCAGTCAACTTGCACAGACTGGTAAACCTGCCAACTTACACAGACTGATAAACCTGTCAACTTACACAGACTGGTAAACATGCCAACTTACACAGACTGATAAACCTACCAACCTACACAGACTGATAAACCTACCAACCTACACAGACTGGTAAACCTGTCAACTTACACAGACTGGTAAACCTGCCAACTTACAC
>NW_018426140.1:0-240 GCF_002113885.1 Mizuhopecten yessoensis
TTCCATCGTGACTGGTAGACGGCAGATGAGGAAGCCTTAATTGATTGAGCGATGCAATCTGACACGTCCCTAGAAAAGCCCGCCTGAGCAAGGCCTCCTGAGATAGCTTCCACGCGTGAAGGTGGAGGATCTCCGGACGAGAGTGCATCGTCCTGGAACGAGGCTGGCGAAGGAGGTTCGCTCCGAGAGGAAGAACCAGGGGCTCTTCCACCAGAAGCGACAAAAGCTCCGGAAAACAAG
>NW_018426141.1:0-240 GCF_002113885.1 Mizuhopecten yessoensis
CATTTAGAACGGAAACAATGGCAATGTCTAAATGCTGACATACTGCACAAAAACAATGGCAATGTCTAAATGCTGACATACTGAACCAAAACAACGGCAATGTCTAAATGCAGACATACAGAACGAAAACAACGACAATGTCTAAATGCTGACATACAGAACGAAAACAACAGCAATTTCTAAATGCAAGCATTTAGAACGAAAACAATGGCAATGTCTAAATGCAGACATACAGAACGA
>NW_018426142.1:0-240 GCF_002113885.1 Mizuhopecten yessoensis
TGAATCCATACTGTAACATTTTCATTTTTGATTACTATCTCACAGGTATTTTTTATCAATAAAAGAAAATCTGCTGTTTTACAAATCTGCACGATTTAAAAAAACAAACTACAATTTTATGATTCAAATTCTAATTGAGGAAACAATACATTTTCTCTATTGCTAAAACTAGACATAAAGCAGAGACATATAAAACATATAGTCAGTTAGTTACTGAAACAAATGTATTCATCCACAATA
>NW_018426143.1:0-240 GCF_002113885.1 Mizuhopecten yessoensis
GTAGACTCAGGTGACCGTTTAGGCCCATGGGCCTCTTGTTTATCAATAAGTCACATTTGTCCATTTTTCTGTACTTCAGGAAACCGGCTACGTATTTCACTACTGTGAAGTTTTTCAAGAACGATAACTCTTGCATGCAATTACTATGCGCATATGGTTTTATTATAAAATGTCAATTTTAATCGTTTATAGATAATAAGGTCACCTGAGACAAAGTCTCAAGTGACCTATTGCGATCGC
>NW_018426144.1:0-240 GCF_002113885.1 Mizuhopecten yessoensis
ACAATACGTTATATATAATACGGTACATATAACAAACAATACGATGTATATAATACGATACATATAACAAACAAAACGTTAGATATAATACGGTACATATAACAAACAATACGATATATATAATGCGGTACATATAACAAACAATACGTTATATATCATACGGTACATATAACAAACAATACGATATATATAATGCGGTACATATAACAAACAATACGTTATATATAATACGGTACATAT
>NW_018426145.1:0-240 GCF_002113885.1 Mizuhopecten yessoensis
TCAACGGTAAACACAAACAAGAAACAGGTCTCTTTCAACAAGTAATACAAATAGGGAGCAGGTTTCTATCAACAGTTAACACAAACAAGGAACAGGTCTCTATCAACAGTTAACACAAACAAGGAACATGTCTCTATCAACAGTTAACACAAACAAGGAACAGGTCTNCCACAGTTAACACAAACAAGGAACATTTCTCCATCAACAGTTAACACAAACAAGGATCAGGTTTCTATCAAC
>NW_018426146.1:0-240 GCF_002113885.1 Mizuhopecten yessoensis
TGTCAATGCCTGTGGTCACAATGACCTCATTTCTGTCAATGTCTGTGATCACATTGACCCCATTTCTGTCAATACCTGGTCACATTGACCCCATTTCTGTCCATGTCTGTGATCACATCGACCTCATTTCTGTCAATGTCTGTGGTCACATTAACCCATTTCTGTCAATGTCTGTGATCACATCGACCTCATTTTTGTCAATGTCTGTGGTCACATTAACCCATTTCTGTCAATGTCTGT
>NW_018426147.1:0-240 GCF_002113885.1 Mizuhopecten yessoensis
ACCAACCTATTATCTGTCTAACAAATTATAGCAATTTGGGGTATATATAAAAATGACTTTTTAATAAAATAAAGACTGAGGATGATGGTAATAAAATCTTCCATAACATTTATAAAAAGTACATATTATATTGGTACTTTAGTTAAAATTTTGGTAATACATCATATATTTTTTAGAAGAAGTTTAGAGTCACCTACTGGGATAGAATAAAAATTACCTTTAGAAGACAAATTCTTGCTC
>NW_018426148.1:0-240 GCF_002113885.1 Mizuhopecten yessoensis
ATTGTAATCTGTCTATATACTAACATTCTATATTGTAATCTGTCTTCATACTAACATTATATATGGTTGTCAGTCTACATACTAACATTCTATATGGTTGTCAGTCTATATACTAACATTCTATATGGTTGTCAGTCTACATACTAACATTATATATGGTAATCTGTCTTTAAACTAACATTCTAATGGTAACCCGTCTTTATACTAACATTCTATATGGTAATCTGTCTTTATACTAAC
>NW_018426149.1:0-240 GCF_002113885.1 Mizuhopecten yessoensis
CCTCTCTGTAACATTAACTAAGGGGAAACTATTGGCTAGCATATTTTTAAACCTTATTATTTAGCTGATTCTTTCGCCCCTCTCTGTATTAGTAACCGAGGGGAAACTATTGGCTAGCTGATTCTTTCCCCCTCTCTGTATTAGTTACTAGGAGGGAAACTATTGTCTAGCTGATTCTTTCCCCCATCTCTGTAATAGTAACTAAGGGTAACTATTGGCTAGCTGATTCTTTCGCCCCTC
>NW_018426150.1:0-240 GCF_002113885.1 Mizuhopecten yessoensis
AATGTCACAGTAAGGTAGCATACATCCTTAACAACACAATGTCGCTGTAGGATAGTATATATCCTTATTAATTCAATGTCGCAGTAAGGAAGCATACATCCTTATCTATCAATGTCACAGTAAAGTAGCATACATCCTTAACAATGTAATGTCACAGCAAGGTAGCATCCATGCTGAACAATGCAATTTACCAGTAAGGTAGCATACATCCCTATCAATGCAATGTCACAGTAAGGTAGC
>NW_018426151.1:0-240 GCF_002113885.1 Mizuhopecten yessoensis
CACTGGTGAACATTTAGCTATGACACTTTGAAGCAATGTTGCTCAAAATTAAACAAGGAATCAATCGACCAAAGGTCAAGTTCACTGGGTCAAAAGTGAAGGTTAAATTTTGTACCTTTTCCCTGATGAACATTTTGTTATGACATTATGAATCAATAATATTCAGAACTTAACAAAGAGTCAACTGACCTTAGATCCAGGTAACGGGGTCCAAAGGGTCAAGGTCAAGTTTTGTATTTT
>NW_018426152.1:0-240 GCF_002113885.1 Mizuhopecten yessoensis
AGATCTAAATGCCGGGTGTTGTGTGTTGTCGTTGTATTATAGTAAGATCCCGGTTTTTTGACTAGGAGAAAATGTTATCATTTAGATTTGACCTAGATCTACATGCCGGGAGTTGTGTGTTGTCATGGAGATTGGATCTAGATCTACATGCCGGGTGTTGTGTTTTGTCGATGTTTTATAGTTACATCACGGTTTTCACTAGGAGAACATGTCATCATTGAGATTTGACCTAGATCTACA
>NW_018426153.1:0-240 GCF_002113885.1 Mizuhopecten yessoensis
TAAGCTATTACCTACTAAAATATTTCATATTAATCTCATATTACACGCATTATATTGAATTATAGTTGTTTGAAATTTGATTATTTGAAGAAAAAAGAAAGAAAAAACCCATCACTACATTTGTCTAATTCTGGACCAATACAACATAACCAATGTTACCAATCCAATCCTACACATAACCAATGTTGCTATCAAAGACAAGAGGCCCATGGGCCTTAACGGTCACCTGACATCCGATTC
>NW_018426154.1:0-240 GCF_002113885.1 Mizuhopecten yessoensis
CTCTAACACTGGGGGCAACATGTTGATTGTCTATACTCTAACACTTGGGGACAACATGTAGATTGTCTATACTCTAACACTTGGGGACAACATGTTGATTGTCTATACTCTAACAATGGGGACAACGTGTTACTTGTCTACACTCTAACACTGGGGACAACGTGTTACTTGTCTATACTCTAACACTGGGGACAACATGTAGATTGTCTATACTCTAACACAGAAGGACAACATATATAT
>NW_018426155.1:0-240 GCF_002113885.1 Mizuhopecten yessoensis
GTATAAGGTCAACAACTGTATAAGGTCAACAATGCACACCAAGGTTAACAACTGTACAAGTTCAACAACTGTACAAGGTCAACAACTGTACAACAAGGTCAACAACTGCACACCAAGGTCAACAACTGTACAAGGTCAACAACTGTACACCAAGGTCAACAACTGNGTCAACAACTGTACAACAAGTTCAACAACTGTACAACAAGGTCAACAACTGTACAACAAGGTCAACAACTGTAC
>NW_018426156.1:0-240 GCF_002113885.1 Mizuhopecten yessoensis
TATTTGTAAAATATTTTATTTGTAATAAAAGATTGTATGCATAAAGTTCGTCTCATTATCATTATGTTGACAGAAGAGGAGAAGAGACGCATAGATGCGGTGTATTATGACCTTAAGAATGGTGGTGTATTTCTCAGTCCCACAAAAGTACATTAGGCGATTCATCCAAAGTCTCGACGATTACAGTTTACAGAAGCCTCCAAGACGTTCATTTAAGCGAGCACGAGTTGAAGTGTCGGG
>NW_018426157.1:0-240 GCF_002113885.1 Mizuhopecten yessoensis
CACCACCACCATCACCACCACCACCACCACCACCACCAACACCACGACCACCACCACCACGACCACCACCACCATTACCACCTCCAACACCACAATCATTACCATCACAGTCACCATTACCATAACCATCACTTCCATCACCACCATCACCACCATCATCACCATCATCACCACCAACACCACCACCAACACCAACACCACCATCATCATTACCGCATTATGTAGACAATAGGCCTACCA
>NW_018426158.1:0-240 GCF_002113885.1 Mizuhopecten yessoensis
TAAAGAGGCTAAATAATCATACTGTACATAATTTGGCACTAAAACTTACTTAAAAGCCAGCCCAGAGGGCAGGTGATTGGGACATAGCATTTATTTGTAACCAGGTGCACGGGTTTGGTAGCCGTTAATATTAAAAGACGTTTTTAGTATTGATGCCGCTCGTGACGCCAGTGATGTATTTTTCGCTTACAAGTTTAAGCGTCGTTATCCAAAAAGAAGAATAGTACAAATTGAAAAGTG
>NW_018426159.1:0-240 GCF_002113885.1 Mizuhopecten yessoensis
GAAGACACAGTGTAAACAAAACATGTTATACATGAGTCATGAAGAAACACTGTAAACAAAGCATGTTATACATGATTCATGAAGACACACTGTAAACAAAACATGTTATACATGAGTCATAAAGATACAATGTAAAAAAAACATGAAATATATGAGTCATGAAGACACACTATAAACAAAACATGCTACTTCTACTGTTGGCAGTCATCGAAATTGGGAGGGTCGAAAAAGATCTGGTAA
>NW_018426160.1:0-240 GCF_002113885.1 Mizuhopecten yessoensis
AATAAACGAAACAAGTACAACATAATTCACAAAGCTCCATGCTGAATGAGTGTGAACACATTCATGCATATGCAATAGAGGATTGCACTCTTTGGTAATGATATAAGTACATGTATAAGTGTATCTTGGTTCTTAACAAAAACCTCCCTAACATAAATAAACTAAGCGTATGTTATAAGGAATATTTATCGATACATCCGCTTTCATTATCATTTAAGTTCAAATGTAAATTTTGAGCTT
>NW_018426161.1:0-240 GCF_002113885.1 Mizuhopecten yessoensis
AGTTAAAGAAACAATAGTTAAGGTAAAACAACAATACTGTTCACCAATTTATAATAATGACCTTTTCAAATGTAACAGATTCAGAACTTGTACTATGTATTGATGATCAATTAATTTTAGAAATATTGTTAATGGAGATAAGAGGAATTACCATATCATATTCATCATTTAGGAAAAAGGAAAGGGATAAAAGAGAAAAGAATTGCTATATGATTTAGAACAACTTGAAGGTAACAATAC
>NW_018426162.1:0-240 GCF_002113885.1 Mizuhopecten yessoensis
GATAACAAATGTGTAGACTGTGCCATTAAACCTGACTCGTAGTAAGATAACAACTGTGTAGACTGACATTAAACATGGCTAGTAAGATAACAACTGTGTAGACTGTGACATTAAACATGACTAGTAAGATAACAAATATGTAGACTGTGACATTAAAAATGACTAGTAAGATAATAACTGTGTAGACTCTGACAATAAACATGACTAGTAAGATAACAACTTTGTAGGCTGTGACATTAA
>NW_018426163.1:0-240 GCF_002113885.1 Mizuhopecten yessoensis
ATAGTTAGTGTTTGTGACAAGGTATCTCAGTGATCTATAGTTAGTTTTTGTGACAAGGTATCCCAGTGATCTATAGGTAGCGTTTGTGACAAGGAATCTCAGTGATCTATATTTAGTGTTTGTGACAAGGTATATCAGTGATCTATAGTTAGCGTTTGTGACAAGGTATCTCAGTGATATATAGTTATTGTTCGGGACAAGGTATCTCAGTGATCTATAGTGAGCGTTTGTGACAAGGTA
>NW_018426164.1:0-240 GCF_002113885.1 Mizuhopecten yessoensis
AAAGCATGGACTGATCCTGTGTGGTTTATGTCCCAGAAAGGACATTTCAGACAGCCAAAAATTTAACATCATCATTGAGGAGTTAGCATGTGTTTATAAATGCAAATATGTTGAGTGTCGCTCCGCTTTTATGTTCGGAAATGGCGAGGTATTGTCACCATACTTTTATAAGGACAACATCCATCTTTCAGCAATTGGTACTGCCAAGTTACTCAAATGTATAAATGCTGTGTGTTCGAT
>NW_018426165.1:0-240 GCF_002113885.1 Mizuhopecten yessoensis
GTAGTAAAACCTCTATATAATAGACTTTGTAGAGTGGAGAATGATTTAGTAAAACATCTGTATTATAGACTTTGTAGAGTGGAGAATGATGTAGTAAAACATCTGTATAATAGACTTTGTAAAGTGGGAAATAATGCAGTAAAACCTCTGTATAATAGACATTGTAAAGTGGGAAATAATGCAGGAAAACCTCTGTATAATAGACTTTGTAGAGTGGAGAATAATGTAGTAAAACCTCTG
>NW_018426166.1:0-240 GCF_002113885.1 Mizuhopecten yessoensis
TGGCAATTCTTAGATACTTTGCCAAATTAGCTATTTCCTTTTTTACTTTAGTTTTCTGTTGAAAACAACTTGTGCATACTAATGTGTCGGATATAGTAAGGATTGCTAAAGGACCTGCGTAAATCGACAAAAATTGACATTTTATAACTTCTAAATTATTTCAGACACACACAAAAACACAAAACTCTATTTCTTTTTTCTTACCCTGGTATTTACCAGTGTCTATACCTATTACAAGAT
>NW_018426167.1:0-240 GCF_002113885.1 Mizuhopecten yessoensis
AATAGGACGTTAAACAAAATCAAACAAACAAACAAACAAATGGTGTCAATGCAGGAAGCCCACGATATAGCCAGGAAACAACTGGGGCAATACCAGAGGAACATGAAGCGGAATTATGATCTCCGAATCCTGGAACGCTCATACGAACAAGGGGATATTATGATCCAGTGTGATTATTGTGACGAATGGTACCAAGGGTCCTGTATTAATGTCGCCCCATCAGATGCATTGGACATGAAC
>NW_018426168.1:0-240 GCF_002113885.1 Mizuhopecten yessoensis
TGTACTTCATAAACTTCAATGACAGTCACAGAGAACAGCATAAAGAGTAAACTTTACTATAGTTTATGTAGTGAAATCACATTTTGGACCAGCATTTGTTTAATTTCCATTGGAATTAATTCAAACCTTGTTAGCATTAATATCAGCATTGGATAAAAGTTTGATGGTATGCACATTTCATCCCTGACTGACCCCCAGTAGTCCGAATTATTCTGACGTTTTATCGACTTTTTTCATATC
>NW_018426169.1:0-240 GCF_002113885.1 Mizuhopecten yessoensis
GGTCCGAATTCAACGAGGTTTGGTATATGCGTGCATAGTGGCAAGAATAAAGCTCTGTTGATTCTTAATTGTTTATTGGTTTCTGTTCAAATGATTTGATTTCAACCAATGTCTACAACATTGTTCTGAAAATGGTGATATAAATTCAATGAGGTTGCTTGTTGTATATAGAGACTGTTTTATAATTTTCCAAGTTAAAACCATACAAACAAAACAAATGTGTTATACACTTGTATCCTA
>NW_018426170.1:0-240 GCF_002113885.1 Mizuhopecten yessoensis
AAGAAGAAGTCGTTTAAAGTTAAATATTGACGCCGGACGCCGGACGCCGGACGCCGGACGGACGACGAACGGACGACGAACGGACGACGGACGCCGCACCACGGCATAAGCTCACTTGGCACTTCGTGCCAGGTGAGCTAATAATATAATGTTCTTTATCTTTTTTTTTTTTTTTTTAGCTTGAATCTATTAGCCGATATCTAGGTTTATTGAATAGTGATTGTAGATGTTTGACCTCAG
>NW_018426171.1:0-240 GCF_002113885.1 Mizuhopecten yessoensis
TATTATGATTGGTAAATGACTCATGCTGTGGTAGGGTAAATGACAGAAGCTGTGGTAGGGTAATGCTACAAGCTTTGGTAAGGTAAATGGTGCATGCTATGAGAGGGTTAATGACGCATGCTGTGAAACGTTAAATGACACAAGCTATGTTAAGGTAAATGACACAAACTTTGGTAGGGTTGATGACACATGCTCTGGTAGAGTAAAAGGCGCATGTTGTGTTTTGGAAAATGAAACAAG
>NW_018426172.1:0-240 GCF_002113885.1 Mizuhopecten yessoensis
CCTTGGGTGAAGGGGAACGAATTTTGTATAAACCGTGGGTCTGGCACCCAAGGGGCCTGAAGCGGAGGCCAATAGGGGAAACATAGCAAAATCTTTAAAATCCTTCTTATTCTGTAGGAATGAAAGGACTAGGTCCATATTTGGTGTGGACTAAGGGCTATTCAAGTATATCATATTTCCACAGCAAGTCCCTCAAGAAGAAATTGCAATCATAGGGCTATAAATGCAGTTTGATCAGGA
>NW_018426174.1:0-240 GCF_002113885.1 Mizuhopecten yessoensis
CACTAACGACATACAGGACTGTTTGACCATTACCTCTACTACTACGACACTAACGACATACAGGATTGTTTGATCATTACCTCTACTACTACAACACTAACGACACACAGGACTGTGACCATTACCTCTACTACTACAACACTAACGACTCACATGATTGTTTGACCATTACCTCTACTACTACAACACTAAGGCCATACAGGACTGTGTGACCATTACCTCTACTACTATAACACTAAC
>NW_018426175.1:0-240 GCF_002113885.1 Mizuhopecten yessoensis
CGGGTCCGGGAACGGGGTACAAGATTTACCTACCACCGTGATCAAACGTCTGGTTGAACGAGACTAGTACTTATCTAAAACCGAAAACGAAAGTACAAAATTACTGGTATTTCCAGGTAACGCCAATATAACCTTGACCCTAGCCAAGTCGTACATCTTTGTTTATGATGTCGACAAAAGTATGTATAATCTGCCGGCCAGATTTCAAGGCGAGAAGCTAGCCCGTAAGGTGAGTATGAC
>NW_018426176.1:0-240 GCF_002113885.1 Mizuhopecten yessoensis
TCTACCGACTGTTGTCATGTTCCCATACAATCAACAAATAAATTCGCTCCTGGATTCTTCACAAAATGAGCAAAGAGAAAAAGTTCGAATTAACTTCCAAAAATAACTCCCTCGTGGAGGGCAAGGTCGGATTTACGGTGTTCACTGTATTTTCCATGCGCGAAATTTGTTCCGGGGGAAAATCGAAACGGTTTAAAATCTAACTTTCAGCTCCGAGTTCTATTGATAAACTTAAATCAC
>NW_018426177.1:0-240 GCF_002113885.1 Mizuhopecten yessoensis
AAACTACTGCCACTGCTATTGATATTTTATTCACTAATAATATTAGTCTTATAAAACATAATACAGTGAATACTACAATATGCAGTGACCACTCTGTTATTCATTTTACCTGTTCATATTCTGTATTTAAGCAAAAATCCTACCTAAATAAGAAAACTATACTAAACTATGACAATGCTGATTTTGATGAAATGTATAGAGCTCTAAATGAAATAAATTGGGAAATACTAATAAATACAC
>NW_018426178.1:0-240 GCF_002113885.1 Mizuhopecten yessoensis
CCTCTACTCTGACACACTAATACTCTGTACCTCTACTCTGACACAGATATTCTGTACCTCTACTCTGACACACAGCTACTCTGTACCTCTACTCTGACACACAGATACTCTGTACCTCTAATCTGACACACAGATACTCTGTGCCTCTACTCTGAAACACAGATACTCTGTACCTCTACTCTGACACACAGATATTCTGTACCTCTACTCTGACACACAGATACTCTGTACCTCTACTCT
>NW_018426179.1:0-240 GCF_002113885.1 Mizuhopecten yessoensis
ATCCTTCTAGTATATACCGAAGGCTGTATGTTCCCCTCTTACACTTACACGAAGTGTAGAAATATATATTTATTCAATATTACTCTGTTCCTTTGATCTTCATTTTCAAACAATTGAGAATTATATAAAAGCTTTAGACAAAATTAATTCTTGTATGACAAAGGTAAAATACGTCGTAGTACTGGAAGTGTGAAAAGTGCATTGATTATGATAAAGCTTTTAAACCTAAGAAATTTAAAC
>NW_018426180.1:0-240 GCF_002113885.1 Mizuhopecten yessoensis
GACAGGGCTGACGGGCTGACCCCGCTACTGAAGACTTTGTGAGAAGGACATTACACAAACAAGAATCATTTCAGGACAGTGCTGACCCCGCTACTGAAGACCTTGTGAGAATGTCATTACACAAACAAGAATCATTTTAGGACAGGGCTGACACCGCTATTGAAGACCTTATGAGAATGTCATTACAAAACAAGGATCATTTTGGGACAGGGATGACCCCGCTACTGACGACCTTGTGAG
>NW_018426181.1:0-240 GCF_002113885.1 Mizuhopecten yessoensis
ATAACTTCACTTAGATATAATAATAAAAATAAATATAATAAAATACTTAATTGTTAACAAAATTGCAAAACGATGAAAATAGAAAAACCAGGGAAGAACACGAACGAAGGAGGACCTCCATGGATATCATCGAAAAGCACAGAACCGGGAGCCCCAGTCGTTCCGCAGGATCTATTTTTCCTAGTTTCCCGATAGACGTTAAACATGCACATGTGACTGTAACAGAAGAAATGAATAGCG
>NW_018426182.1:0-240 GCF_002113885.1 Mizuhopecten yessoensis
TCGGTCCCCGCTAGCTACTATCACATCCTAGAGTTACTATTTGTCATCATCATCATCATCATCATCGATATCATCGACATCATCAACATCGATATCATCGACATCATCATCATCATCATCATCATCATCATCATCGCAAACAACTATAACAAGAAAATTTAAGCATTAACCCTTATACTGAATATAATTGTGACTTTTGAATCATTCACGAATTATACATATCAGCAGAATATACATGAT
>NW_018426183.1:0-240 GCF_002113885.1 Mizuhopecten yessoensis
TGATATTTTTTGCCTGTACTGCAACTTTATTTAGTCCAATAAAATAGATCTGACCTAGATCGAGTTTTATGGTAACAGGTGCGAGATTATTACCAGGTGAGTGATGCAGTTCCATTTGGTCTGTTGTTTAATATTTTACTGAAGGTCTAGAGAGACAACTTTATTCATGTGAATATCTTTTTATTAAACCATACACATAGACTGTTATGTTATAAGAATTCTGATTGACTTGGACAGTCT
>NW_018426184.1:0-240 GCF_002113885.1 Mizuhopecten yessoensis
TCCTAACTAAGGGAGATTGTCCAGGGCTGTGTCATAGACTGTCCTTACTAAGGGAGATGGTCCAGGGCTGTGACATAGACTGTCCTAACCGAGGGAGATTGTCCAGGGCTGTGTCATAGACTGTCCTAACTAAGGGAGATTGTCCAGGGTTTTGTCAAGGACTGTCCTTACTGGGGCAGACTGTCAAGGGTTTTATCAAGGACTGTCCTAACTGAGGGAGATTGTCCAGGGCTGTGACAT
>NW_018426185.1:0-240 GCF_002113885.1 Mizuhopecten yessoensis
AGGTTAATTGTGACTCTGACTGAGATACACGTAAAAGATTAATTGCGACTCTGACTGAGATACACGTTTAAGCTTGATTGTGACACTGACTGAGATACACGTTAAAGATTGATTGTGACTCGGACTAAGATACACGTTTAGCTTGATTGTGACTCTGACAGAGATACCCTTAAAAGATTAATTGTGACTCTGACAGAGAAACACGTATAAGGTTGATTGTGACACTGACTGAGATACACG
>NW_018426186.1:0-240 GCF_002113885.1 Mizuhopecten yessoensis
ATATATATATATATAAACTACATCTTATATATATTGTGTTTAGAAGACTATACTATGTTATATTTAACAACAAGAGTTACACGAGTAAGTGTAAGAACATAACTCGTTTGCGAGATGAGACTTGTGGAGGTGTTAAGCTCTGGCCTGATAACTTAAATGCATGCTGTATATTAATAATATTAGTGTCTCTGGATACAGACATCGATTATTTGCATTTGATTTGTAGTGCTTAATTGACTT
>NW_018426187.1:0-240 GCF_002113885.1 Mizuhopecten yessoensis
ATTATTGCATATACAATAAACTGTATGTGGTTTATATTTATACTTCATAAATATACATTAGCAATGGAGTGGGTGTTTAAGGTCAATTATTTCTGATGAAATATCTACCAGTACATACGATTGACAGCTTAAGAGCATATCTTTTCTTTCTAGACTGTACCCACCCTATGAGCGATAGGATGAGAAAGATCTTGCAATTTGGAAGCAATACTTATTTGCTTGTTGTCTTTCTTGCAATCT
>NW_018426188.1:0-240 GCF_002113885.1 Mizuhopecten yessoensis
ATACTTCATTTTCTCATTTATTACCTGTGGAAAGACATACCAGCGTGTATCCATGTTAAATGTGACCATGTGAAATTAGGTGAATCATAATAAAATACCCCGGTAATACTCTTACCTGTATATCAATGTAAAACAAAGGGCCATTTTACATTGTACCATGATGAATAAATTGAATTTATTTAAGTGCCCTTTCGTAATATTTAGGGTTGTTATAAGAAAGCTAGACCTGTTATAAACATT
>NW_018426189.1:0-240 GCF_002113885.1 Mizuhopecten yessoensis
CTGTCCCTAGGACAGCGGCAGCTTTTAGACCGTAGCGAAATAACAGAATAGCTGGAGTAATTCAAAGGACTGCACAAATCAGTTTTGTTCTTGATTACTTTAAGGGGGAGATACAAGTCATATGGCATATCCACATGCGTATACAACCCAGTGAAATATTTCACTTTAGCAACAACAAACATACTCTTATCATATACCAAAATGTTCATTAGAACATAACGATCATTTATAGGCAATAAT
>NW_018426190.1:0-240 GCF_002113885.1 Mizuhopecten yessoensis
CTAGTACATACACAATAGCTTGTCATGAAGGGATCCATACACATAATCTTTATAATACGGAAACGATTAAGATCCTTACCATTTGATAATTGAAATGCACTCATAATGTCATTATTGCCTAAAGGTTATTGCCCATCCGTGAGTTCTATGCTCGCAAGCTGTGATACATTACACCTAAGTAACATTTCATGATGATTTTTTGCAATATGGATGTTCATAATGTTTGAAGTCATTTATTTT
>NW_018426191.1:0-240 GCF_002113885.1 Mizuhopecten yessoensis
AGAAAAAGAACGCCCCGTTAAAATTGACTGCTGTTTTTATTGTGCCGAACGAAGGTATCGAAAAGGGTGTCGCGGAGTACGTTCCTGCTGTTTTTTTTATCTGGAATACCTCCATCTGGTCGAGCATTACGAGGCTGAAATTGTCCGCTTCCGTGAAACTGAACCTGTTGAAAATAAATGCTTTCTTAACTTCGCGCGTGGTACTGAGCGCAAGGGTTAAGGTCGGCGAGCCTGGCAAAG
>NW_018426192.1:0-240 GCF_002113885.1 Mizuhopecten yessoensis
TAGTGCACAAGCTTATATTGATACATTTTAATATAAATAATTTGCCAGCACCTCGCCGATATATCTTTGCTCGTAACCTCACCGAAGATGATGAAACCGGGATCGTGAAACAGACTTAAGTATATGACAACATTTGAACTTAAGTTTGAAGTTTTGACTTTGCTAATATCACAATCTTAAGTGGATCATGAAACGTGCAAAGCAAAATCTTAGCTGAGCCTGAACTTAAGTCAAAAATAT
>NW_018426193.1:0-240 GCF_002113885.1 Mizuhopecten yessoensis
AAAAAAAAAATCAACAGGGTAGATTCTCAACGGTATCATGTGTGTTACCTCTATTTATTTAACCTCCTTAATCACGCTACAATACCTCACCTGACAAAACTTACTCTATTTGGTAAGTAGCTTTACTTGTTCGTTCATAACCCGTAGCATGGAGTTAACCTGACCTAGTTTAATACACACGACAACGCCAAGTCATCTTTATTTTGATATATATATATATATACATGGTCGTCTTTATTT
>NW_018426194.1:0-240 GCF_002113885.1 Mizuhopecten yessoensis
CAAGTTTGGTTGGTCTAGCACTTACACTTTCAGAGAAACTAACTTAAACGCAAAAACTTAATGTGACGGAAAAGCTACACCTAAGTCTCGCTAGCGCTTCTTCGTGACAACCCCCCCCACAAAAAAAAGAGGGAAAAGAAGGAACCGTGTGTGCATCTTCCTAAGATACTTTACATGTGTCACAAGATTCACAAGATTTGGTTTGGAAGGTTAGCAGCAGTGCATCAGACAAACTTCTGT
>NW_018426195.1:0-240 GCF_002113885.1 Mizuhopecten yessoensis
ACAATGGACAAAAAAGCTTCTTCTAAAGACCAACAAGTCCTAAAATAATATCTTATTTGAGTAAACCCAATCTTTGTCAAGTAAATGGTATTGAATAACTTTCAATGTTATATGAAGAAAATGTGTTGGAATATTAAACTAACTTTTTCAATCAGATATAGAGCAATGATTTATATTTTTTGATCATGCTCGAACGACGGGATTTGAAATTTGTTCCAATAAATGGCCTTGACCTACTTT
>NW_018426196.1:0-240 GCF_002113885.1 Mizuhopecten yessoensis
ACACAAACTGATTGGAGTGCTAAAGAACCACACAGATTGATGGGAATGCTAAAGAACCCACAGATTGATGAGAATGCTAAAGAACCACACAGATTGATTGGAGTGCTTAAGAACCACACAAACTGACTGGAGTGCATAAGAACCACACAGATTGATCGGAGTGCTAAAGAACCACACAGATTGATTGGAGTGCTTAAGAACCACAAAGATTGATCGGAGTGCTAAAGAACCACACAAACT
>NW_018426197.1:0-240 GCF_002113885.1 Mizuhopecten yessoensis
TGTTTATTAATGTAAGTATAAATGTGAGAGTCACTTACAGGTACACACATATCCGAACAGAATACGTCAAGTTAAACAATTTCGCGATTTGTATAATTCTCACACTTGACCCACGTGACAAAGTGTGGGTGTTCACAGCCATTTTTGTTTGTAACAACAAGCATTACATTTCTAGTTGGCCTTTGGCTTTCGATCCCAATAGAAATGAATCAAATTGGATTTCAATTTACCTAATTACAC
>NW_018426198.1:0-240 GCF_002113885.1 Mizuhopecten yessoensis
AAATCTTACTATTAATACGGGTGATTTTACAACGTGAAATCTTACTATCAATACGGTTGGTATTACTATGTAAAATCTTACCATCAATACGGGTAATTTTAATACGTGAGAACTTACCACCTACAATATATACGGGTGATTTTACAACGTGAAAAATCTTACCATCAATACGGGTGATTTTACAACCTGAAATCTTACCATCAATACGGATGATTTTACTCTCAATCATGAAATATTACC
>NW_018426199.1:0-240 GCF_002113885.1 Mizuhopecten yessoensis
CTGATGTTCTGTAAATAAAATTACTATCTAGTTTTTGCGTGTCCTGTAAGTTAGACGACGGACCAGTATGTCTAAACCTTTTTTCAAACAATGTATGAACAAACGATTTCAAAATCTGATTTAAAATTTGATTGTCAGAGTAGATACAGCTGCTGGTGAGCTTTGATTTGTTAGGTAAGGTTTATTGTTTATCTTTATTATATAAATTTATAATTTCAACATATTTGATTGTAATTTGGA
>NW_018426200.1:0-240 GCF_002113885.1 Mizuhopecten yessoensis
GCTTGGTACTTTCAAGGAGATTGTGTAGGAGGTGTTGTTTGTTTTTAACAGACTGAATGTTGATGTTTAGTATTCTCAGGGGCTTGGTCTTACTTTTGGTATACCGCTTCTTGTTAATTATAACTGGGGTTGATGAATGAAGAGGTTTATGTTGAATGTTACTGCTGTTGATGGTATTTACACTTGCATGCGTGATGTCAAGGTCTGAGTATAGGCTATCAAACCTATTGGATGTACTGC
>NW_018426201.1:0-240 GCF_002113885.1 Mizuhopecten yessoensis
AGGTAACAATGAGTATATGACAAATATTTAGAGTGATAAGAACATTGTATCATTGGACACTCTTGTATGTATTAATTTTCTACTATTTTACCCCTTTAAGCTATTTTAACAATACTTTGGTTTGACGTTTGAGAAAAACATGTTTTTCGTTGGAAGGAAATGTCATAAAAATATTAGTGGTACCGACAGGTACTCTAATGTTCATAGAAATGGCCCAACTCTAAATTATAATAAAAATAT
>NW_018426202.1:0-240 GCF_002113885.1 Mizuhopecten yessoensis
ATTTTCTATAATTTATTCAAATCGAAATATATATATTTTTTAAAGCTTCGATGAGACGCACGACAAAAAAACAATACAATAATATTAAATTAGAAAATAATCAGGGCCGTGGCCTTAACAGCTTCTTGTTTACGATTATTGAGTTGTTACAAAACGTCCGCGGTAGCCGCCCTATGCGTCATGTGCGGGGTAAGCTCCTCGCGACATGATTGATCCGCCTGCCTGCACTCTGTTACTACC
>NW_018426203.1:0-240 GCF_002113885.1 Mizuhopecten yessoensis
TTTTTTTTTTTTTTTTTTTTTTTTTTCATGGAACATTTCTTATTCTACAATTACGTATCCTATTTCTATTACAGTAGAATATTTTGTACGAATTGTTAGTCTGAAAAGCTAAACAACAAACAACATTTCTCATGATAATACAAAATGCAGATTTTTTGCAATAAGTGATTTTTGCAATGATACAAGGCAACAGCACAAACATACAATCTGCCTTGCTGTGATATTCTGATCCTTGCCCAA
>NW_018426204.1:0-240 GCF_002113885.1 Mizuhopecten yessoensis
ACCTTGGTACCAAATCTCTCGTTTATAACATGGACAACTATCACTATTCCGACTTTATGTCAATGATGTCACCTTTTAATATTTGAAAGTCTACATGTCTTTAATAAGTGATCATAATGTAACCAATACCAAACCAAGCGATGTGTAAACATTGCAGGTTCTGCATGAAAGTGTGTCGGATTCAAGACGGGGAGATTACGATCGGAATATCACAATCGTCACACTTTTTGGTAGTGAACC
>NW_018426205.1:0-240 GCF_002113885.1 Mizuhopecten yessoensis
CCGGTATTATGTGTTAAGTAGCATACATCCTTAAGGCTTATAACTCTCACACTGGTCATTAGTATAATATGTAAGGTAGCATACACCCTTAAGGTTTATAACTCTAACACCTGTCACAAGTATAATATGTAAGGTAGCATACCTCCTTAAGGGAGATAATTCTAACACAGGCTACATGTATAATATGTAAGTTGGCAAATACATCCTTAAGGGAGATAACTCTAACACTGGTCACAGGTA
>NW_018426206.1:0-240 GCF_002113885.1 Mizuhopecten yessoensis
TTTTTACAGATGCTAATGCAATCTTAGAATTGTCGAATATACTGGTATATTCTATGCACTATGATATGCTGATAAGTTTCCTTGACATTTTATTCCAGTGTGCTGGACTGAAATTGTTAATAAGCTTACCATATACACATTTTACCATAAATAAAGCAATGTACGTCTTATTTTATCCAGAGTCAGTTGCGTCAGTACATAGTATTTTTTTTAATACTTATTTGTCAGATTGAAAGCTTC
>NW_018426207.1:0-240 GCF_002113885.1 Mizuhopecten yessoensis
CACGTGACCAGTTATAATACACACGTGACCAGTTATAATACACACATGACCAGTTATAATACACACGTGGCCAGTTATGATACACACGTGACCAGTTATAATGCACATGTGATCAGTTATAATACACTTATAGTACAGATGTGACCAGTAGTCATACGTTAATATTGGTGTAATTCACTAATGCAATAACACTGGTACATTGTAACAATACAATAACACTGATACATTGTAACTATACAA
>NW_018426208.1:0-240 GCF_002113885.1 Mizuhopecten yessoensis
TTGATTCATACCGAAACGTAGGCCATCATCTAGTTGTCCCAGATAATACACTAAATCCTAGTTTGGTTGTATCATAAACGAGGTGTACATGTATATTCGCATCTGAATCCTAGTCCAATAAAACGAGTATTGATAAAACGTATCCACCCATCATTAAAAGTTTAAAACATTAGACCGTATACATATGTCAGGAAGTTTTATAAACACACATTCGACACAGGCTTTCTCCAAAAGTTGTAG
>NW_018426209.1:0-240 GCF_002113885.1 Mizuhopecten yessoensis
CCCCAAAACTAACACATGACTTTTCAGCAGTTATTCATAGGTACTTTCGGCACAGGGCGTCACAATTGCATTACTTTACAATTATGACTCCAGTCTCGAGGGGAAGAAAAACGAACCTGTGCATCAATAACGGATGTGAATGGAGCGAAGCGCAAGGGAAACTTGTTGGACAAAATAATTGTCCATATCCTTATATAGTTAAGTATATACCGTAAAACACGTTTTGAAACTCAAAAAAAA
>NW_018426210.1:0-240 GCF_002113885.1 Mizuhopecten yessoensis
TGTTTGGTTTTTTTGGAAGTATTACAAGAGGATTTGTCGAGCGCTAAACGTTCAATTCTCGAGAGTTAATATTTCTATGTCTGAATCAGACAGTATTGATGGATCCTTTCTCTCTCACACTAGTAAGTTGTAATGCTGAACCAAATGCACCGCGAGTGAGCTGGTTCCCCTAAGGTCGGTTAGGTCTGTTTACCTGTCCCTAACGAAGGTAACGTCTAGGATTCGCCCACCAGGTAAAAA
>NW_018426211.1:0-240 GCF_002113885.1 Mizuhopecten yessoensis
AATTTTACATTTTTAATTATTTTTTCAAGATTTCAAATTGAACGGATTCATGTAATTTTATAAATTTATTTATTTAGTTATAATATATAATCTGTTATTATTTTTTTCTGCAGTCTTATATCGGTTTTGGTTGATGCAGAGACGTATAATACATGTATTATACGTCTCTGGTTGATGGTTAGTTATTTCTCATTATGTTCTGTTTAAAATTGGTGAAAATTGGAAGTTCATTGCATTACA
>NW_018426212.1:0-240 GCF_002113885.1 Mizuhopecten yessoensis
TGTATGTTCAATATATGTGATTCGTTTCAACAATATATCGAAAATTTGCTGTAAAAGTGCTGTACCTTAAACTGTGATTACTTTTCATCATGTAAAACGATGTAGACACAGATATTAAGTATGGGTCGCTAACAGTTTACTTAACAAGAGAGCATGGATATACATATACTGTCTGAGATAAAAAGTTCACTTACCCGTACAAGGCGAAGGACCGTGGACACGATCTTCTATGGTCGGCCA
>NW_018426213.1:0-240 GCF_002113885.1 Mizuhopecten yessoensis
GACATGCTGAAACCACGTCGGGAAATCCGTCATTATTTTATCAATTTCAGCTGATTTCTGGGAACTAGCGTGAAACTGTGTGGAGCAGCATGTGTAGGGGTGGTATATAACATCAGAGTGGATTTCTAGATATGCGTTGCCCAACGTCAAAAGGATACTTCGTGAAATATGGAGTTGTGAAAGGGCTATTCCATGGTAAGTGTGCATAATGTTTTAACATGTTTGAGACATCTGTTTTAT
>NW_018426214.1:0-240 GCF_002113885.1 Mizuhopecten yessoensis
TTACCCTCAATACAATGATATTAATATTTACATTACAGATTGTTTTCCTGGAATGTTTGGTGTTTTCTGTGAACAGTATTGCTCCGCTAACTGTAACAACACTTGCGAGAAAGATTCAGGTCATTGTTTAGGTACGTGTGTCGATTTTTTTTTTGCATTTTTTTACCTAAATTTATCAGTTCTTCCTTTCTGTAGTACAGTCAAACCTCGTTATCTCGAACTCTTTTAACTCGAAGACCC
>NW_018426215.1:0-240 GCF_002113885.1 Mizuhopecten yessoensis
TCAGAGTGTTAACAGATAGGTCAGGATGATAACATAAGGGTCAGAGTGTTAACATAGAGGGCATAGTGTTAACTTAAAGGTCAGATTGTTAACATAACGGCCAAAGTGTTTAAATGAGGGTCAGAGTGTTAACATAAATGTCAGAGTGTTAACATAACGGTCATAGTGCTTAAATTAAAGGTCAGAGTTTTTAACATAAATGTCAGAGTATTAGCATAAGAGTCAGAGTGTTAACATAAG
>NW_018426216.1:0-240 GCF_002113885.1 Mizuhopecten yessoensis
CCTCATTGTACTCTGTGTTTTGTGTATTACCTCATTGTACTCTGTATTTTGTGTATTACCTCATTGTACTCTGGGTTAAGTGTACGTTTCTTCACAACTGTTTTGAACTTTGACTTTTTGTCTCGGTCAGGTTTTAAGTATCTGAAACATTAAACAAAATAATTAATATCTTTCCTTATGGTAATCTTGTAAAAACTCATTTAGATGTAGGAGTCTGAACTCACAGTTTAACATAGGGAT
>NW_018426217.1:0-240 GCF_002113885.1 Mizuhopecten yessoensis
CCCAGTATCTGATACTCTATGGTTATCTGGTCCCAGTATCTGATATTCTATGGTTATCTAGTCACAGTATCTGATACTCTATGGTTTTATGGTCCACGTATCTGATACTCCATGGTTATCTGATCCAAGTATCTGATACTCCATGATTATCTACTCCCAATATCTGATACTCTATGGTTATCTGGTCCACGTATTTGATACTCTATGGTTATCTGGTCCAAGTATCTGATACTCCATGGT
>NW_018426218.1:0-240 GCF_002113885.1 Mizuhopecten yessoensis
CCTGTTCTGTTACCTTGGAGATAAACCCATTCTTGACAGTCTAACATTCAATGTAATGCTGTGTAACAAGCATTGTATAATTATCAGAGACGTAATATATACGTCTTTGGTAATATTTACAGTCTACATTATTGCATACGAGCTTTCCGTATTTTGTCATTCCGTGATATTGATCTACAAATTGTACCAAATCGTAGTTGTGTGGAAATAAGCGCACAACGGGTCGAACGATTGTTAAAT
>NW_018426219.1:0-240 GCF_002113885.1 Mizuhopecten yessoensis
AACTCCACCGACAGTAGTCTGCCATGTTTGTAAACAAGAACACATTTTGGGTATGAATATTGTCATTCACTTTTGATGACGTCACAATAATATTTTGATAATTGGCATGAGACTATCTCCCCCTAGGGACTGACAAGCTGTTCTCCCACCCTTCACAGGTGTGTCTCCTGTTTTAGCCAGGGCGGATCAGCTTGTCACCCCCTAGGGGGATATAGCCTCGTGCCGATTAGGAATTTAGCA
>NW_018426220.1:0-240 GCF_002113885.1 Mizuhopecten yessoensis
TTGTGTTATCGATATCTCATTATTCTTACTGTATGATCCATATTTGATATCAATTCACCACTAAGTGAAGAAATATTATAATTTAAATATTCTTATCATAATAGCACCATGCCCTATGGTCTAAAATCGTATATGTGTATCTCAATTGTATGCACACCTACACTACGAAGCAATAAATACCTGTGTGCTTTCAACCGGTAAGACACTGTGTATACATGCTTCGTTTTTATTAGCCATGTA
>NW_018426221.1:0-240 GCF_002113885.1 Mizuhopecten yessoensis
ACCCAAACTGTTACAACTAGGATACGCAGAAGCAACCTAGATTTTAATTGAGCTTGTTCATATCCAAAGAAAAGAAATATTGCATTAACTAATATAGTAACACACATCTCTGCATTCACATATGGGTTTGTTTGTTACGATCAAAAATCTAATTTTAATCTTAATTAGTTGGTCATCAGGCCAGAAAGTGTTTTTATAGTCATCAAAATAGTACAATTTTTGTTTCGCAATTTTATACCT
>NW_018426222.1:0-240 GCF_002113885.1 Mizuhopecten yessoensis
ATAAAACATTCATGCAGTTATTGATAGTTGTTTAACGATACAATATCTGCAATGCATATTTCTGTTTTTGATACTTCTATAATGTTACCAATTTTCTTTTATTTTGATGTCTCCAAGTACCCGGTGTTGTTATTGTTTTTGTTTTTGTTTTAGATTTCTACTCTTTTCTTAATTGTTTCGTTCTTTTGAATCAGTGTCTACTTAGTTCTTGTTGTTTTTTGTTGTTTTCATGTTACCTCA
>NW_018426223.1:0-240 GCF_002113885.1 Mizuhopecten yessoensis
AATATTGCATCATTGTACAAACCCTTTACCTATTATATGTTGAATTATCTACGATATATAGAGTTACATACCACCTGCATGTTTCATCCTTTTTCAAAGTTTTGTTCATCTTTTCTATATCTGAAATCTAAAACGCAAATATAGTTCTTCAGTGTCTATATTGATAGAGAAAATGTCATCTTGAACATTATATGTATCTAGAGCACGTAAACATGAGATTGTTCATATTTTAGGTGATAA
>NW_018426224.1:0-240 GCF_002113885.1 Mizuhopecten yessoensis
ATTATGTGGACTTGATACCAACTATCATAATAGTCTGGAAAAAAAATGTCGGTTCACACATTCATGGACGTAACAGCCCTCCTCCCGTGGGCCTACTGTGTGTTCCCAAAACAAGCAGCTAAGGGGTAATTGAAAAAAAACAAAAAACCAGGCATACAGCTGTCCATGTGTTAATGATCTGTCCCTTGTTAAAGATATAAACAACTTTAGTGGCCGTTATAAAGGTTGTTAGGGCAACAT
>NW_018426225.1:0-240 GCF_002113885.1 Mizuhopecten yessoensis
ACATGGTCCACAAAAACTTAGTTTTCCGAAAACCGAAGAACAACAGTGGGTCAAATTTAATCAAATTCATAAGCAGCTTAAAGTCCCGTTTGTGATTTATGCTGACTTTGAAAGTTTTCTTCACCCCATCAGTGCATGTGAACCTAACCCAAACACATCGTCCACAACTAAGTATCAAAAACATGAACCTTCCGACTTTTCCTACTTGGTTAAATGTTCAGCCGACGAACTATCGAAATC
>NW_018426226.1:0-240 GCF_002113885.1 Mizuhopecten yessoensis
TAGGTTACATTGTTTATACCTAGGTTACACTGTTAATACCTAGGTTACATCGTTAATACCTAGGTAACACATTTGATACCTATGTTTCATTGTTAATACCTAGGTAACACCTTTGATACCTATGTTACACTGTTAATACCTAGGTAACACTGTTAATACCTAGGTAACATTATTAATACCAAGGTAATACCTTTGATACCTAGGTTACACTGTTAATACCTAGGTTACACCGTTAATACC
>NW_018426227.1:0-240 GCF_002113885.1 Mizuhopecten yessoensis
TGCTGTAATTTTTTGACATCACTTTATACCCGTAAGGTTTAAGTGTTGTACTATGGACGTCCATTTGTACTTATGTTGCAATGCTGTAACTATTGACATCATGTTATAACCCTAGTGTGTGTTGGACTATGGACGTGCATATGTACTTATGTTGCAATGAATTATCTATTGACATCACATTATACCCGTAGTGTTTGTTGTACTATGGACGTCCATATGTGCTTATGTTGCAATGCTGTA
>NW_018426228.1:0-240 GCF_002113885.1 Mizuhopecten yessoensis
AAAGATTATATATTAACTAGAACAAAAACTTTTTATTTACACCTGTCAACATTTTTGACAGGATGGATTAAGGTATTGAGATAGTCTGTCTCTCTGTCTGTCTGTCTGTTCAAACTTTGGTTTTGGCAGGATAACTTGCTTGAATATCATTCGATTTTGATGAAACTTAATTAAGCTTGTACAGTAGACAAAGCCTATGGCTAAATTTGAAGTTGAGCAAAATGCTTTCTGAATTGTCTG
>NW_018426229.1:0-240 GCF_002113885.1 Mizuhopecten yessoensis
GCAACCATGCAGGCTTTTTCTCGTTGGTTAGGGTCCTCCACGGAAGTGTCTCTATACTGTACCTCTGATCCTCCAAGATGTATCTCCGCGTAGTGGAAGACAGTGATACACTAGTTGGTGAGTGCTGGTATCCCAAACAGTCGAGCAAGTGCCTCCCGCTCTTGTTCATTGACCTGTTGTGGCTTTGGTCTGTAGGCCCCATGTTCCAAGTAGCGCAAGCCTGTCTGTTGGGGCTCAGGT
>NW_018426230.1:0-240 GCF_002113885.1 Mizuhopecten yessoensis
TTAAAATGATAATCATATTATCTTGTTATATTTAATTTACTTATTATTAACAAGACAAACGCATATATCGAAAACTATACTACAACCGCTTTGTCTGCTTCCTATATACGCTGATTGGTGGTATGAGTAATGTGTTAAATGTGGTAATTCTGCAATGCTGTGCATTTATTCAGACATCCATGTACTTTTCTCGTGTTTATTACCTATTTACGAGTAGGACGTAGTGTTCTCCTTACATAG
>NW_018426231.1:0-240 GCF_002113885.1 Mizuhopecten yessoensis
GGTGTTCAGCAAACTTGATTTACGATACGGATATCATCAGATTGATATATCGCAAGATATAACTACATTCGTGACACATAAGGGCCTGTACCGATTCAAGCGCCTTCTGTTCGGTATAACGTCCGCGCCCGAACAATATCAACACGTGATATCGCAAATATTTCAAGACTGAGAAGGAGTTCAGAACATTTCTGATGACATTGTCGAACATGGGAATGACAAGGAGGAACATGACAAACG
>NW_018426232.1:0-240 GCF_002113885.1 Mizuhopecten yessoensis
CCCACTTCATCTGACAGATGATCACTCGATCCCGCCATAATCCTTACGAGATCCAAGCCTCGCGATACGAGTATACCAAATTTTAGACACACGCTCAATACATGTGATATAAACTTCAAATACACTAACATACCCTGCCTCCGACAAACTTACACAAATGCACGCATACACGACTTATACTGAGGCACGTCCTTCAATGACCTTAACTGTTAATAGGACGTTAAACTAAATGAAACCAAA
>NW_018426233.1:0-240 GCF_002113885.1 Mizuhopecten yessoensis
CTATAGGAATAAACGTCTGTTAATATATACGTCAGCACAAAAAAAACCCAAAACTCGGAAAAAAGTCGTTAACAGTAGTTACCTTAGAGGCAACAAGTAACAGTTGCAGAGCTTCGTCATCAAGTTAGACAACCCTCAATAAAATGGAATAAACTTTTGTTGATATATACTTTGATGAAATATAACGGAAATAGTTAGTAACTGTATTTACCTTAGAAGCAACACGTTCCACAGCTACGT
>NW_018426234.1:0-240 GCF_002113885.1 Mizuhopecten yessoensis
AATAAAAGAGATTAAATTTGCCAGTTCATATGGAACAGTGCATCAATCAAAACACTGATTGCCTTGAGAAGTGACAAGAACCAGTCGTTCAACAGCGGCAGACAAACCAAAAAATTTCATTTGGATGGAAATAGCCCAAGAATTCGAAAAAGAAACGTCAACAACAATCACGTGGGAACAGGCAAAGGGAGAGTTCAAGGACATAAATAACAAATCAGGAGGTGCCAGGAAAGACTTTCT
>NW_018426235.1:0-240 GCF_002113885.1 Mizuhopecten yessoensis
TTATTATTTATTCCAATGAAGACAATGGGGTTACAGTCGAAAGGAAGTGTCGGAAAGCGAAATAAACAATAAAAAAAGTGTTAAAACGGGGCCAGCAGTCAGATGAGTTCCTTAAATAAAGATACATAATAAAAACCATGATTCTAGTGGTTCGTAGCTAACGATGAAATGCTTTAGGATACAGCAGATCTATTTTTCCTAAGCCTGCTGGATAATGCCACCTGTCACGATATTTAGACA
>NW_018426236.1:0-240 GCF_002113885.1 Mizuhopecten yessoensis
AATCATTGACACAATATCCTCCTCAATCATTGACATAATATTATCATCAATCACTGACACAATACATGTATCATTCTCAATCATTGACACAATGACATCCTCAATCATTGACACAATATCATCCTCATCATTGACATAATATCATCCTCAATCACTGACATAATATCATCCTCAATCATTGACACAATATCATCATCAATCATTGACACAAAATCATCCTCAATCACTGACAAAATATCA
>NW_018426237.1:0-240 GCF_002113885.1 Mizuhopecten yessoensis
TTTTTTTTTTAGTTATTATATATCATTTAGTTGCAGAGAAAATCATGTATATTTCTTGCCAGGCAAATAGTGATATCAGTACTATATATAGCATTTACATAATGTTTGACACGGTGTTGTATCGAAAAGTATTTTTCACTCACCTGAACATGGTAAAGTCCATATAAAACAAAATAGGAACATGCATCCGTTGTTGTCCATTTCGTCTTGTGAATTGGCTAATGATGATTAGGAGCACTC
>NW_018426238.1:0-240 GCF_002113885.1 Mizuhopecten yessoensis
AATTTTGGGGACAGTAGGTGGAAGAACAAAACAACTCAATAAATTGGGTTACTTTTCCCCATAAAAACGGAAAATATTACGTATACTTCACGAGACGGGTTGATATTTGGTCCTGAGCACGTCTTCGATTCGCTATTTATTGAAACTTTTAAATGACCAGCCAAAATTCTGAGTTTACTTGATAGCTTTTTAAGCATTTATATTGACAGAACAAAAGACCTGATCATCTGACAATCTTTA
>NW_018426239.1:0-240 GCF_002113885.1 Mizuhopecten yessoensis
ACACTGTATATATCACACAACATATACTGTAATTATCACACAACACATACTGTTAATATCACACAACATATACTGTAATCATCACACACAACATACACTGTATATATCACACAACATATACTGTGAATATTACACAACACAGACTGTATATATCACACAACATATACTATAATTATCACACAACACATATAGCTAATATCACACAACATATACTGTAAATATTACACAACATACACTGTA
>NW_018426240.1:0-240 GCF_002113885.1 Mizuhopecten yessoensis
AGGAAACACGGGATATCTTTGAAATCTAAGGAGTCTACCGCTAGGCCTTTGGAATCAGGTTCAAGTCGTCGTATTTTTGAATGTATTCACTAGTCAAGTGACACAGTGGTTTAGACTTTGTTTGAACTTTAAAACTTCATAATCATACTCAAAACCTTCTTTAGTTCATGTATACGATAAAAAATGCATACAATACAAATTTGCCTGAACTGAACCGAACCGAAGAAACCGAAACCCGAC
>NW_018426241.1:0-240 GCF_002113885.1 Mizuhopecten yessoensis
ATATTACCTAATGTAAGGAATGAGAAGCCATTATACTATTTGTCACATGAGCTATCTTTGTAGGAGTGACCACTTCCCAATTTTTCTTAAGAATGTTGGTACTCCTATTGATGATCCTTTACCGCGATGGAATATGCACAAAGCAGATTGGGTCCAATTCAAACACATGTGCATTGAAAAACTAACCACAGAAAGTTTTACTAACCTCGACGACCCAATCAAAACTTTTACTGAAACACT
>NW_018426242.1:0-240 GCF_002113885.1 Mizuhopecten yessoensis
CCCGTCATATAACCCCTTATATTTTACTGCAGTGTTTTACAATACGTTTTATTCTTGTATTCTATGTTGTTTTTGATACCTTTAACAACTATGTTTTTTAGAGATTCAGGTATACAACTTCTGTCTGAAAAGTATTGACAATAGTATGATTCGTTTGTTACTGTCAGCCGACGTTCGTGATTTTCTTTTCTTATCGGACACTATTATTTTTCTTCTTCACTTTATTATATGTTTATTTGG
>NW_018426243.1:0-240 GCF_002113885.1 Mizuhopecten yessoensis
TAGTTCATTACGAAATATCAGGGATGAATGAGTTAAATCTTCACGTGGTACTTATGCAGAACATGTATTCAGAAAAAGAATTGAATTTGAAATTGAATAACCCTGTTTATTTGTGTTTTTTAGGTCGGAGTTTCACATACCCCAGGGAATCAATGCATTTGATTACAATCAGACTCTTAACCTCATAGGTAAGTAGTTCTGTTCAATATACCAGGGTATTGTTAAATTTACAGAAATATT
>NW_018426244.1:0-240 GCF_002113885.1 Mizuhopecten yessoensis
GCAAGGCTAAATAACGTGAAGCAGCATGTTGTAACATGTGTCCTGTATACGTATATTAGCCGTATGTGATGTGTGAAGTTAAATGCGATAGTTGGGTGGCGCAATCGATATCGCACTTGCTTGTACAGTTAGCTGGCTGATTTGTTCATTAGAAATGATTCATAAAAATCAGTGTATGTACACAGTATTTGCTTGTTTATGAATTCGTGTGTATTGGAGAGAAATGGTATTTATTAGGTA
>NW_018426245.1:0-240 GCF_002113885.1 Mizuhopecten yessoensis
ATAGCAGAAACAATATCTTTGTTAAACTGATCTATACATTCGTTAGACATTTGTCGGTCAGGTAATTCTATTGATTTTAAGTTATTTTCCAACTCCAGCTTATAATTTTTAATATTACCGTTATACATGGCTCTTTTCCAGTTATATTTTACAAAGTTAGATGTATTACAATGAGATGACAGCGGTGAGACTTACTTATAGAACATACAATAGGGCTGTGCTCAGACACATTTATAGCTT
>NW_018426246.1:0-240 GCF_002113885.1 Mizuhopecten yessoensis
TCTGTGTTTTATAGCAGCTTATGAAGCCTGTGTATAGTATGAGGTTTCCTACCGTTATGTGTATCTGTTTGGAGGACAACACGCTTTCTTTAGGGAAATCCACAATAGCATCGTTATTTTCAGGACAAACATGCAAATATTGCTTTTCTGGGCTTAATATTGCTTTGGTACTGTTTTTCATTGATGTGAAAAACACAATCCTCCAACAGACACGGGCCTATTCGTTTCCCCGTTTACTGG
>NW_018426247.1:0-240 GCF_002113885.1 Mizuhopecten yessoensis
ATCGATAAATTATTCTTTTTCCACTTTTCCTACAGACAATGAAAATTCTGACTTAATTGATCATGCTACCCTCTTCATATTTATGTGTAATTAAGAATTCTGTTTTACCTATCAGACCGTATCTTTTTAAGGAACCCCTGTCTGGTTCGATAGCAGCAGACAACTCTGTGACATCTTTTTTTAACAACAAAAATCTTTAATTAGGGATACATGTTATCTGGATTAGTCTCACGTCCCTTC
>NW_018426248.1:0-240 GCF_002113885.1 Mizuhopecten yessoensis
TGAACTATCAGCGTACATCATCATGTTGTATGATGGTCCTTCAATTATTTGCTTTACATTACCTCAATACGTAGACTTGCACAAGCTCAGCACCTGGACCAAACTATCAGAATGAATTTCAAAAGTTTCAAATATTGAGAGAAAAAACGTTGATTGAAATATAAGGTTTGAATCTGGCTTGGGTCGATTTCATGTGGTGATGAATTGAGTTGGTCTTGAAACAAATTCAACATGAACTGC
>NW_018426249.1:0-240 GCF_002113885.1 Mizuhopecten yessoensis
CATCAAAAATACCACATTTGTTCCAATAGCATTAAAAATACCGCATCTGTTCCAATAGCATCAAAAATCATAAATATGTACCATGTATGTCCCAAAATGCAAGATACCGAATTTGTCCCAACAAAATCACACAGACACTGTGTATGTCCCAACAGCATCACAAATACCATATATGTTCTAACATGTAAAATACCATATTTGTTGTACCAATGAATTTGTACAAACAGCATCCCAAATACT
>NW_018426250.1:0-240 GCF_002113885.1 Mizuhopecten yessoensis
AATGTAGTCTTGTAGATTTCAGGTTGTGGTGGTTATATAAAATCGTTCATTAGATTTCTTGTTATTCTACGACGACATATCATCTATAAATCTAAAATTGGAAGAGAAGGCAATAAAAAGGCAACTTACACTGTCATTGATTTTGATTTGGGACACCAGGAAATGGTCCGTTGACCTGAGGATTTGGATACATCCTTTCACTTCCCTGAAATTGGCAGAAATAATAAATATTAATTATAT
>NW_018426251.1:0-240 GCF_002113885.1 Mizuhopecten yessoensis
ACTGCACATTCCTTAGGATGGTACGGCTTATGGATCTACCCCATATATACTCCGCGTGTGATGTATGCATTCGACTCATTCTCATCATCTCGAAAGGCTGCAGTAATAAATAATATGTACGTGTGGAACTGTCGCAAGGGAATCGAGATAGCCGATATGGGAGCCATACATATCAGGGGTTTGATTGCTGTAAATAATGTGTACGCTGGATACGAAGGTAAAATGGTAGTAGAAGGAAAT
>NW_018426252.1:0-240 GCF_002113885.1 Mizuhopecten yessoensis
TATTATCGGATCCTAATACCAAAGTCCATATATATTATAGAAAAAATTATCTACATTGTACAAGGAGAATGTCGATATAATAGACTGAAATATATGACGATGAAGCAAATTTAATATACGATAATTTATTGACGAAGGTTTTTGATGGATTGAGTTTATAGATACAAATTAACTGTTAAATGCTATTCCCAACATTTTATAATTAAATATTATCCCATTTACTCTGAATGTAGAAGGTTT
>NW_018426253.1:0-240 GCF_002113885.1 Mizuhopecten yessoensis
TTCTTCCCAAAATTATTTGGGCCACCAATGTCATTTGGGCCAGTGGTTCAAATTTTTTACTCGCCCCAAAACAATATTTTGAGCCAGCCAATGCAGGTTCCCCACCATCCTTTATTGTTAGCTCACCTTGCCCGAAGGGCCATGTGAGCTTATGGCATGGTGCGGCGTCCGTCATCCGTCGTCAGTCCGGCGTCTGTCCGGCGTCAACTTTTTACTTGAAACAACTTCTTCTCAGTAACC
>NW_018426254.1:0-240 GCF_002113885.1 Mizuhopecten yessoensis
TAGCAGAATTGAGTCGAACAAATAGCAAAAGTAATTTCAGGGAGTAAAAATTGTACTTAGCACCAACTTTTGCTTTCGTCCTGTAATGTTGTTGTATTTTTGTCTAGTTTATAGGCTCACCTGGCACAAAGTGCCAAGTGAGCTTATGCCGTGGGGCGGTGCCGTCGTCTATTCATCGTCCAGCGTAAATATTTTACGACTTCTTCTGAATAACCGAAAGGCCTAGGGTGTCGATATTTG
>NW_018426255.1:0-240 GCF_002113885.1 Mizuhopecten yessoensis
TCTGGAGCATCCTAAGCTAGGCCAAGGTGTTTCAATTTTGTATGAGTGATGGATGTTTACAAACAGTATACACGTACCTATGACACATTCATTGATTTAGCCTGGAGCATCCTTTGGCCAAGGGGACTCACTTTTGTATTAATGTAGGTAGTTGCGAAAGGATTAACTTAACATATCAAGAAAAATTCTGCATTGAGTATAACGTAATAATGTTTCAAATGATATAATTGAGCGTCGGAT
>NW_018426256.1:0-240 GCF_002113885.1 Mizuhopecten yessoensis
CAAAAAGGTACTTGCATACACATTTTGGCAATTGACTCATTGATGAACATTTATCTAAAGAATTTGAAACAAATATAAATACACGTGTAACAGAGGTCATTATTTCTCAATGCCTCTGCTAGAATCGAACCTTGGACCTCTGGATAAGAAGTCTGGAGTCACTGTACCGAATGAGTTAAAGAGAATTTGTCTTTAGCTTATTCAGTAGAGCATGAGACTAGTAAACCATGGCCAGATACC
>NW_018426257.1:0-240 GCF_002113885.1 Mizuhopecten yessoensis
GTTATTTGATAAATCAGATTATCTAGGATTGTTCCATGCAGATTAGACGGCATTTTATATGCATTATGCTATATAGGGAACTATCCAACGCTGCCAAAATAAAGTGTAGGTAAACATCAAATTATCTGAGGAATTATCAAATCCAGACAAGAGAGCGTATCCGTATACATAATAGTATATATGGAATTGTCAAACGTAGACCAAATAAAGTTTAGATAAACATCAAATTATCTAGGAAAT
>NW_018426258.1:0-240 GCF_002113885.1 Mizuhopecten yessoensis
GAATGAGAAAGCAGCTTGTGGCCATTGCCATCTTACAGGTAAGCAATTTTTATACGCCCGCTGCCCGACAGGCCTTATTATGGTATGGGCTGCGTTGACTGACTGATGTCCGATCGTCCGTTCATCCGTCTGTTAGCTTTTCCTTGTCATAGATCCTCCTGCCTTCATTCATCAACATATCTTGATGAAACTTGGTACACATCCAATTGCACCAATATAGCTCGAATGAGTTTGCATTTC
>NW_018426259.1:0-240 GCF_002113885.1 Mizuhopecten yessoensis
TACCGTAGAGTGATATAGACTCTGACTACCGTACAGTGATATAGATTCTGACTACCGTGTTCTACAGTGATATAGACTCTGAATAACATACAGTGATATATACTCTGACTAACATACAGTGATATAGACTCTGACTAACATACACTGATATACACTCTGACTAACATACAGTGATAAACACTCTGACTAACATATAGTGATATAGACTCTGACTAACATACAGTGATATAGACTCCAACT
>NW_018426260.1:0-240 GCF_002113885.1 Mizuhopecten yessoensis
CACACTAATGTCACAGGTAGACTGTCAGAACGTACATACCTCCACTCAGAATTCTCCCGCAATAGTGCCAATTCGACTGTATCAGTCAAAGGTGTGATAACTTGTCTTCCACTATAACTTACCTTAGAACCGACCTCCAGCACACATGTCTGTGTATCAAATGTGTAATTGCAGACAGAGACCTCACAAAAGACGGAATAGTCTCCACCCGGTCCCCAGATTATGTTACCAGTCGGAAGT
>NW_018426261.1:0-240 GCF_002113885.1 Mizuhopecten yessoensis
CAACCTTGATTATATTATAGGTGTATTGACAGACGAGGCTAGTACTTTTGGACGCTTGAAGATTAAAAAAACTTCCTCCATACTCATCTAAAGTTTAAGCAAGTACTGAAGGTATGAAATTGAAAAATTGGAAAGAAATATTAAAAGATCAAAACATGATTATATTTAAATTTAATGAAATTTTATGATTTGTAATATGTCAGTGTATATTTATACCAAAGTTTATGCTGGCAAACACAA
>NW_018426262.1:0-240 GCF_002113885.1 Mizuhopecten yessoensis
AAGTACTAGGACGGTTTCTTAATTTTGTATGCAAAATATTATTTTGGCGTTTCTAAATGATGAGAACGTGGCAATACGTCGTATACTAGTAGTTAACTGGTTCCACAGTCTAACAGTAGAAGGAAAAAGGGATACGTTAAGTAATTCAAGTCTGCTGTTAGGTAGCTTATAGGTTGTAGTTTTCAACGTTTCGAAGATTATAGTGAGAGTTATACACAAGGGAAGGGAGTAGAGTGTTGA
>NW_018426263.1:0-240 GCF_002113885.1 Mizuhopecten yessoensis
AAGAACATTTGTTTCTACTCATTTACACTTTATTTGATGCCGGAAAAAAGTACACTATAACACATTTAATTTCTTAACACTATTGCAGGTTTTGGGTCGGGGAAAAGTATCGTAAACGGCGACGTATATGAGAATCTTGTGCAGAATTCGGAATTTCTTTTTGTGCCCCCTACTTCGAAACACAAAAGTGACCACAAAAATCTTCTGCCCCTATTGGAATATTTTGGATCTATATTTCTC
>NW_018426264.1:0-240 GCF_002113885.1 Mizuhopecten yessoensis
GCAGGCCCATTGGGCCTCTTGTTTATTTTACGACAATTATGAAATGAGTTTGTACAACTTACATTTATCAATCTTGTTGGTGCAGATGTTAGCATGCAGTGGTCTTTATGTGGGAGGAAACCGGAGGCAGGTGACCCGATACCTTTTCACCTCCAATGGGGAATCGAGCCCCTGTCGCCTAGGTTAAAGGCAAGTGCTAGCCGACAACCTTATAATCAGATTTTAAGTCCAATGAATTGT
>NW_018426265.1:0-240 GCF_002113885.1 Mizuhopecten yessoensis
AAAAAACATCATCATGAACCAAATGGACGTCAAAACAAAAAACATCATCCTGAACCGAACAGACGTAAAAACAATAGACATCTGTAGCAAAAGAGCAGATGTGAAAACAAAAAACACTCATCAAGAACTGAGCAAACGTCAAAATGAAAGACACCTACATGAAAAGAGTAGACGTCGAGACAAAATATATCATCGAGAACATAGCAAACGTCAAAACAAAACACTCGACCGGAACCAAGC
>NW_018426266.1:0-240 GCF_002113885.1 Mizuhopecten yessoensis
GGTAGAATCATTTATCATCAGGTGAATCCCTGCAGCCTCCATTGCGTCAAATACTTCATCATCCTTCTGCAGAACCTCAATGTTTTCCTTACTGATCTGAGGAATTAAAGTGGGGTCAAGTACTTACAGAGTTATGTCTTGAAACAAACCAAAGCTAGCAGGCGGCAGACAAAGCCACACCAAAATGTTTCTTGTCATATGAGGGGTGCATAAAAAGCTTCAAATAATTTGAAACAAGGC
>NW_018426267.1:0-240 GCF_002113885.1 Mizuhopecten yessoensis
GTGTCTAGGTTATGTGATGTTTGAGTGGTGGATAGGGTGTCCTGTCGTAATTTACCCCACAACCTCAGCATATCTTCTTGAGGAGGCGTGGTCCCCCTGACAGTCATAGCTTGGTAATTGAGGGGCGACCTGTGTGCAGAAAAATACAAACTACATGATACTATGAAAGGCTTTGAAATAATGCATGACATACACGGAGATCATTGTAAATCACAGGGAGTACAATAACGGGTGATGTGA
>NW_018426268.1:0-240 GCF_002113885.1 Mizuhopecten yessoensis
AGTTCTATTGATTTTAAAGCATGCAAAGTATCATTAATGCGCTCTTTATATCCAGGTCGATAATTCATAAATAGCGCTTTTCACAATAAATGTAAAGACACTCAGTTTGGTTCTAATTAGTAAGATTAATAAAAGGTATCAAACAGAATTTATAAGGGTCGGTATTTATTAACTGCAATGAGTATGAAGACTTTGTTTGCCTCACGCTTCGCCTGTTCGCAGGTTGTTCAAATATATTGA
>NW_018426269.1:0-240 GCF_002113885.1 Mizuhopecten yessoensis
GACACATTACTGGTGCTTAAGGTCAAAAGAATCAGTGTTCCCAAACATTTATAGAAATAGGACGTTATGGAAAAGATACCATCTATACCCCTTTGTTACCCTAGAAAATTACAATTACAATAATTTCATGTGATAGAGGCTACACGGTTACGGCAAACCTTGGGAACAAATAATCCACCTGCAGAGTCAACCATTTTACTGACGTATATTTATCACTAGAATTTACGAATTAAAAAACCC
>NW_018426270.1:0-240 GCF_002113885.1 Mizuhopecten yessoensis
TGAACCGATCACACGTTAATATGTTTTGGAAATGAAATTTGTGTCTGCTTAACAAAATAATGTGGAAAACAGTCATCCTTCAGATTAAAGATTCAATAGAAGGAAGGTGTTAATTCTCATTTACCGTTCACAGAAAATTCCGGTAAATATAAGGAATAGTTATCTGTTTTAGAAAATTATTCCTTTCCTTCAATCATAAGACCGTTGGTCTGGCCCCTCCCAGGGACCTGAGGGGCGAGG
>NW_018426271.1:0-240 GCF_002113885.1 Mizuhopecten yessoensis
TTTGTTTTGCTTATAGTCATCAGTATTTGATACAAAAGGTACATCAGTGATATGACAGTTATCTTAACAAAACTGGATATTTAATTTTTTAAACTACATAACTCGACCCATTTTCCAAGTTTTCACCATAAGAGAAAGATAAACATCAGGATTGGATTATGTAAATACCTATTCACTCAAAAAACAAAAAAGTCTAATCGTCAGGATTGCTTTAACAATGTCAGTTTGCATGTGTTGATT
>NW_018426272.1:0-240 GCF_002113885.1 Mizuhopecten yessoensis
GACGTCAATGTAAGCTGATCCAGCTTCTTGGGACGCCAGTTTTTCTGTAGAACGTGTACATACAGCATTTACTAGTGTAAGATTCCTGTGATCTAACTGTTGTTATATCTGACTGAGACTTATCAAAGTGTCAATTCCAGGCTATTGTAAGTAATAACAGGCGACCAGGTTTTACTGGTCACTGACAGAAATACAATATTTTCTGTAGATAAGGCATGTAATTATATAAGTGGCTATATA
>NW_018426273.1:0-240 GCF_002113885.1 Mizuhopecten yessoensis
ACGAGGTTTAACTGTAAACTTACAAGTTGAAAATGTATGGTTAATTTGAACACCACGTTTAAGTTATACTAACAAAGCGTAACTGTATAATAACAAGTTTAACTATAAACTAACGAGGTTTAACTGTATACTTATAAGTTGAAAGTTTACGTTTAATTTGAACACTACGTTTTAGTTATACTTACAATGTTCAACTGTAAAATCACAAGCTTAACTGTAAACTAACGAGGTTTAACTGTA
>NW_018426274.1:0-240 GCF_002113885.1 Mizuhopecten yessoensis
TATGTACACAACTTGACAGATGTATACTGATGAACACACATGGGCATATGTATACTGATGTACACACCTGGAAAGATTTATAATGATCTACACATCTGGACAGATGTATAATGAAGTATAATGATGAACAAATGTATAATGATGTATAATGATGAACAAATGTATAATGATGTACAAACCTAGAAAGATATGTAATGATGTACACATATGGATAGAGTCATAGTGATTTACACACGTGGA
>NW_018426275.1:0-240 GCF_002113885.1 Mizuhopecten yessoensis
TATAATGGTTGAGATTATTTTTTCATTTTGATGCAAATATTTTAAAGAATGATAAAATTTGACGAATTTGACATTTGATGAGCGGTCTCGATCAATTAAGAAAAATCATGGCTTTGGCGCATGACCTTGTCTATTGTCTAACATTCACCCTTGTTGATATCGGCAACTTAAATAACTCAAAAAATTCTTACCAATGCCGAAATAGAGAAACTGATACTACCATATCTAAATGCCCAATGT
>NW_018426276.1:0-240 GCF_002113885.1 Mizuhopecten yessoensis
TAACGTAAGGCATGCGTCGGTAGAGATGAACACACTCATTTACATGCATGTCAACTCACTCATCCGTGAAATTTAATAATGAACTTTATAAACCTTTGGATTTGAACAGTTCAAATGTGTCTGCAGTGGTGAATGAGTTACATGTAATACACATTTCTGCACAATGATTTCCACGCAGAAGTCCTGTTTTCCAACTCAACCGGCTAACTGCATGGTTCATGTATGTGTCACATGCAAACA
>NW_018426277.1:0-240 GCF_002113885.1 Mizuhopecten yessoensis
TAGGGACATGTATGCACACCTCTGTATCGCATACCCATCTCTCGTTGCTTCTACAGACAAGTCCTCTCTCCTTCAGATAACGTGTGAATTAAACAAGGCTGACATTTTGAGTTTACTGCTTCCTTCCGTGACAGATGCGAATGAGATTGGGCAGTGCCTGACACAGTATCAGTTGAATGACCGTTGTAAACAAGCTGTTGCTTTGGAGCTAAAACAGCGTTTCCTGGACAAAGTGAAAAT
>NW_018426278.1:0-240 GCF_002113885.1 Mizuhopecten yessoensis
CTGTCCTTGTGATGTGATATGTACCTTTCCTATCGATGTGATGTTGTGTTAACCCTATATTTTGTTCCGTCTTTTCAGTAGCAAACAAGTGACCAAATATGTTGCTACAACTTGAAGCTACATATAAAACAATATAGTTCCGACAATACAACTCTCTGTGCAAAATGTCCTTTTCTTGTTTTCTTGTTAATTTTATATCTTTTTGATGTTGAACATTTTAAACAGAATGAGTTAATATTT
>NW_018426279.1:0-240 GCF_002113885.1 Mizuhopecten yessoensis
ATGATGACAGGAGAGTTTGGAGGCCGATAAAAAGTACCATATAATCAGGGGCGTTTCTAGGATATTTGAAAGAGAATCAAATATTTCGCCGAGCGGATCGAGGCGAAAACAAATTTGGACCTTTTTTAGCTAAAAAAACATAAAATAAATGTGAAATGCACTAATGTAACGGTTCTTGACTTGGAGCATGTATACTTAATAGTTAAAGTGTCAGGGTGTTTATGTGTTTAATTAATGAAT
>NW_018426280.1:0-240 GCF_002113885.1 Mizuhopecten yessoensis
TATATTGTGTAATAACACCTTTACATACTCAGACTGATATATAGTTAATAACACCATAATATACTCAACCTGCTATACAGTGTAAAAACACCATCATATACTCAAGCTGCTATATAGTGTAATAACACAATCATATAATCAGACTGTTGTACAGTGTAATAACACCATCATATACTCATTTTGCTGTACAGTGTCATAACACCATCATATACTCAGACTGATATCCAGTGTAATAACACC
>NW_018426281.1:0-240 GCF_002113885.1 Mizuhopecten yessoensis
AACACAAGCTTCTTTGTTATGACCAACTGAAGTGATGTTGTCGCCGTTTCTATCACTGCATGTAATTGTGAATGTCTATTTTCCATTCATAAGAAGAAAATGCAATGGAACTTCGAAAAGAAATATCACCATTCACATAGTGTATCTTTCCCAAATGAGCCAGCCATTTATGACTATTCCTCCCATAGAACCTCACTTTAGCTCGATCGGTTGAGCGTAAGACTAGTAAGCCAGAGGTCC
>NW_018426282.1:0-240 GCF_002113885.1 Mizuhopecten yessoensis
CTTAACGAGTTTCCAAAAACTCTGTCTTTTTTTGGTTTATAAATGTACCTCGTGCATTAACCTTCCATGGCCGGTAACAGCTACATGTACACAATGACATTGTTTTCCCCATAATTATTTGCACCACGACACACGATGTTGCAGTACACACAGATTGCAACTTTTATTTTCTTCTGCACATACACTTTTTATTGTGGTACATAATTATTGAACAATGTCGCTTAACGCGAATGATACTGA
>NW_018426283.1:0-240 GCF_002113885.1 Mizuhopecten yessoensis
CTATAGTCTATATGACTTATATACACAACACTACATACACTATATAGTCTATATGCCCTATATACACAACGCTACGTACACACTATATGACCTATATATACAACACTATGTACACTATAGTCTATATGACGTATATACACAACATTACATACACTATATAGTCTATATGACCTATATACACAACACCACGTACATACTACATGACCTATATACACAACACTACGTACACACTATATGACC
>NW_018426284.1:0-240 GCF_002113885.1 Mizuhopecten yessoensis
CGTTCATTGTGGGCATTACCTTGTCTTTTTATAGTTGTGTAGAGAACCGTCATAGAGCATTCCTCCGAAAATCCCCCCACGATGTTCCAGACGAGTATCACGAACCCCCCCACCCCCCCTTTCGTTATTTGTACCGAAATGAGTGCCATTTGTAAACAAGACTAATAAGTCATTATCATTTTAACGCTTGCCTGAATATCAATCCTTATCTTTATTCAAACGTTTTCGGGACTTTGGTGA
>NW_018426285.1:0-240 GCF_002113885.1 Mizuhopecten yessoensis
TATTTCATTTATTTCCTGAGGACCAAACTCTTATGTGACTCAAAAGTGTAACATATAATGTATGATAATTAGTTGCCAGGGGCAGCAGACCCCCTCCCTCTCCTAATAAAACATGTTATTATAAACAGGCAAATCTACTGCTGGAACTTTTGACAAGTGACCATTTACATAGGTCGTTGTGCCTCTTGTCATTACCATTATAGAGAAGGAAATGAACTAGGCCTTCCAAGAAAATGAAAA
>NW_018426286.1:0-240 GCF_002113885.1 Mizuhopecten yessoensis
GTACTATTCAACTCTAATGCACGGTGCTGCAAAACAGGAAGAATTATAAACTTGTTAATTAAAATACATGCAGATATAAATAAAACTTGCCAAAACATGAAATTAATTCCCATTTCGTGGGTTTTACTTTTTGATACACTCCTTAATTAGCCTCCTGCTATAGTTTTCTGTCAGATCATTCGATTATTTCTTTGACAAATTAAAACGATATAATATGGCAATTAACGGTATGTGAATCTA
>NW_018426287.1:0-240 GCF_002113885.1 Mizuhopecten yessoensis
ATTATATTTGGTAAGATGTTTCGATGGTAATGGTGATTATAACTTTAAGAATCATAAAACAAACGAAACGAGACAACTGAATCATAAAACAAACGAAACGATACAACTAAATTCATGTCGTTTTATTGCGCTATAACAGGTAAGAACAACAAACATTTGAATTAAAACGATGAAATATTAATAATATCTACATATACTATCTTTTTCAGGTTTTGGGTTCCTATTAAAACACAAACAATA
>NW_018426288.1:0-240 GCF_002113885.1 Mizuhopecten yessoensis
AAAAAAAGGTACGTACTCGCTAAGATTATACATCTGCTGTCGCACCTCTGAACGCATGTAGCTGTTGCTGACTTTTCAAATATTCTGCTCTTCAATGACTAACATTTCCTTATACACGATAATATGGGACTTTTAACTCTGGGGTCTAGCTCCACTCCTTGGGACTTCATTCTTGAGTCCTAACTTTGAAAATGCTGAGATCTCCACCCCATAATGTTTGTCACATTCGAAAGAATCGTT
>NW_018426289.1:0-240 GCF_002113885.1 Mizuhopecten yessoensis
GTAAGAGGGAAACATCTTTGTCGCAATATATTTCGTTTGCTTATAAACATCAAACATGTTTAGATAATTTGATTCGAGTAAAATATTGACAAAAGAATACCAAAGTGTTAACAAAATCACAATTTAAACCAAATAAATAAACAAAACTATGGCAAAATATTAACAAAGGAAAGAATTGCATGGATGTCGTTGAAGAACAAGGAGAATAAGAAAAAGTGTAGCGGAAACAACTCTTTGATG
>NW_018426290.1:0-240 GCF_002113885.1 Mizuhopecten yessoensis
GACATTATATGTGATATAGACTAGACCATCATTATGAAATTGTTATTATTTTTGTCATTATATGTATACAAATCAAAGAAAAATTAAGCTTAACCCGTCTAGCAAACACTGCGTGTTCCATTAAATATTCCTCCATTGCGTGAGACCTGAGCCCCACACAGGTAATACATTGGCGAGTTAAGAAATAGTAACTATGCACATCTAGGTAACTTCCGTGAAAAGGTCAGTTTAATATCTATA
>NW_018426291.1:0-240 GCF_002113885.1 Mizuhopecten yessoensis
ACATCTGTTTCCTCCTTCTAGCACTCATCAGTGATGCTAGGCGCCAAAACGTTGGAAATCAAAATTGTCTAATTGTCTACTGTTGAAACAGAGGGGCAGACGCGTAAAACCCCTTGATGACGAATTCAAAACTTTAGAGGGGTACTTGTAAATTTCAAAGTAAACAATACATGTATGTTAAGTGTGTATACTATGAACCATGCGACTGCGCAAAGGAGATAACTGTGGCCATCAAGGTTA
>NW_018426292.1:0-240 GCF_002113885.1 Mizuhopecten yessoensis
ATTGTTCTGTACTTCAGGAAACCGGCTACCTATTTCACTACTGTGTTTTTAAAGAAAGATAACTCTTACATGCAATTACTATGTGTATATGTTTTTTTTTTTATATAAAATGTCAATTTTTAATCGTTTATAGATAAATATCTTTTACACAATTTTAACATTTATTAAATTTATATACATTAATGCAATACTAATCTTTGACAGTATCATTTGTATTGACATTATTTTGCAAAAAAATGT
>NW_018426293.1:0-240 GCF_002113885.1 Mizuhopecten yessoensis
ACAAATGACGTAACATTCAATACCTGCTCACAAGAGCAGATAACTTTGCAATACGTAAAGACGGAATGGAGTTGATGACACGTCAGTATTCCGTTGTTCTTTCTTTAATATCTCTGTTTCTGTTATTTTTACAACTAAATACATGTACAATAAACTCTGTATGATAATTCGTTATTAAATGTGGACATTAAACTGATATTGTCCTCTAAGTGCACATTTCTCGCGATGTGAACACGAATC
>NW_018426294.1:0-240 GCF_002113885.1 Mizuhopecten yessoensis
CAGGTTTTTATCTGAAAAAGTGCAGAAATCCATGAAATGTTTTTAAAGTAGTAGGCTCTACTACCCATGCTACATGTATGATTGATGTTTGGTTGGTCTAGCTCTTAAACTTTGTCAAAAGAGCCTAATATGCAAGAGCTTAACGCAAAACCTTAACGTTGAGGGTTTTTTTCCAACTCCAGAAATTTGAGGTTCTTAGCAAAAAAATACAGAAATCGTTGAAATGCTAGTAAAGAGTGT
>NW_018426295.1:0-240 GCF_002113885.1 Mizuhopecten yessoensis
TGTGTAACCTAGGATCACCCTCTCACGACACGTTCTGTAATGTGTTACAAAGGATCGCCCTTGCACGACACAGTATGTAATATGTAACATAGGCTCACCATCTCAGGACAAAGTTTGTTATGTGTAACATAGGATCGTCCTCTCACGACACGGTCTGTAATATGTTTCATAGGATCGCCCTTTCACGACAAAGTCTGTAATGTGTAACAAAGGATCGCCCTCTCACGACACGGTCTGTAA
>NW_018426296.1:0-240 GCF_002113885.1 Mizuhopecten yessoensis
TGGCAATATAATGATACCAAATTAAACACTGAGGTAAAGAGTACCGTTAGGTTAACATTAGCAATATAATGATACCAAATTAAACACAGAGGTAAAGAGTGCTGTTAGGTTGACATCGGAAATATAACGTTACTGAATTTAACACTGAGGTAAAGAGTACCGTCAGGTTAACAAATACAATATAACGATTCAAATTTTAACACTGAGGTCAAGAGTACCGTCATGTTAACATTGGCAATA
>NW_018426297.1:0-240 GCF_002113885.1 Mizuhopecten yessoensis
TGTTTTCGTCTTTGAAGCGTTATTGTTCGATTTACGTATACTGTATGCAACTTACAGCACGGAACGACCCCCTTGTTATAAAGCGTGCTTCGAGATACGCTAAAATAATTAAGGTTATTGTCCATTTTCCCGTGCTGTTTCGGGTAAGGTGCGTTTTGATGAACTGCTAGAAGGGTGTCAGTGGCATCAATTACTTCGTAGCCCATTCTTCGAGCGTCCCAAACTAACCAATTGTCGTAA
>NW_018426298.1:0-240 GCF_002113885.1 Mizuhopecten yessoensis
ATGAGCTGTGGTGGGTCGGGAGCTCGGTCATAGGCACATCATTTGGTCAAATCGAGTAATCAATTGGGCGTTATCACCCTATACTATGTATGTGTAAACCAACTGTGACTAAAATCGACTACTTTTTGAAAGATTCGTTTCATGAAGACCAAATTAACCAATTGAAACTTAATAGCCTCCTTAATTGTGCATAAATATACACGACGTGTTCATTTGGGAATTAAACTCAGACTGACACTA
>NW_018426299.1:0-240 GCF_002113885.1 Mizuhopecten yessoensis
AAATGTACAATTGTATTTTTTGTTGCCTCCAAATAAATTATTCTTAAAAGCGCAGAAAGTCAAAAGGAAAAGTTCAACTAATGTTTTAAACGAAATATGATTGGTCAGATATAACTATAAAGGAACATTTTGATATCATTATTATTTTTATCAATCATTTTCACTTTCATCCTTCTTTTCTAACCCTTTCTCGCTTGTTTTTCATACAGATCTAAAAATCTACCAATCAACATGCACTTC
>NW_018426300.1:0-240 GCF_002113885.1 Mizuhopecten yessoensis
GTCTGCTCGTGTCAAAATGTCGTTTCCCAATATATATTTGGAACGCATCGGGAACCTTCATTAACCATTAGAGGGATATTCATTTGAAACCCCTCGGCGATTATCGTCTATAAACCATTAGATGAATACGGGATCACTTTGGTGTTTGTAATGCCTATAAAAATTGTGATAAGCGTCTGAGTGACTATGTGATTTACAGACTGCATTCGATACAGAACACACAACAAAGGATGACGAAAA
>NW_018426301.1:0-240 GCF_002113885.1 Mizuhopecten yessoensis
TGTTTTGGGATAGAAGGAATTTTTATAAAAATCTTTAGTAGTGGACATTTGTTTAAATTTGTGTTTACCTCTAGGCGACTGCCTGATTTGACCAACATGTCTTTCGTTACTTCGACCAACCCACAATTAAATTTATAGAATGCAACAAGTCTGGCTTTAGTTCTTCTATTTTGTAAACTGTCCCAGTTTAAGGATTTTATCATATTGGTAACTGCACCAGGAGTACGATCTGAATAATCA
>NW_018426302.1:0-240 GCF_002113885.1 Mizuhopecten yessoensis
TAGCTATTGTCTCGGATATTTCAATCTTCCATAACTATTTTTATTCCTCGATTGAATTACAAGTAATTCATGATATCTGCGGTAATGTTTTGAAACTTCATGTACATTGTATGTACATAATTAGGATTGATGTTGTGGCTTTGTTAGAATTTTTCTTTATATAATATATAGATATATATATCTGTCTCACAAATTAATTTGAAATCCTATAAGCAGGCAGATCATGATTATGATCACTAA
>NW_018426303.1:0-240 GCF_002113885.1 Mizuhopecten yessoensis
TGGAAAACTGTTGAAATCACGGATGAATGTCATAGACATGTACACAATCTACAAATAGAAACAAAAACTCGCAACATAGAACTGTATTTAAAAATAATCCGAACTGATGTTTTTTAAACAAATTTCTTTCCGCGTGTCTATTTTGATTTAGTGTTCAAAGAAAGATAACTCGAATCAACTAAAAAGAAATTAACCGCAGTGGCCTTTAAGAACAAAAAGCTTCGTTTAGTATAAAAAAAA
>NW_018426304.1:0-240 GCF_002113885.1 Mizuhopecten yessoensis
TCGACATATCACACTATCCGAAAGAACAGAAATTGTAACAAATAAAATTTCATTGATGATATCTATTCGTAAGGTTACTTGAATTTTCTTCCATTAAAATTTAAAAGTACATACTACATTTGATTGTAGCATTAAAACTTATTTACAAATGTATTACTCACCAAAGTAAATCACGAATGATTAAGCACGCTCCCCTAGATAATGTTCTTGTATCGAGACATCCCTATTGCACGGCATGTA
>NW_018426305.1:0-240 GCF_002113885.1 Mizuhopecten yessoensis
GTATCTTATGTTTTTTACCCGAGGAGTAACTAGTTACTGTTATCGTACTTACATGTTGTGGTGCTCAACTTAACAGTACACACAGTATCTAATATTTAACCGAGGAATGACTAGGTGCCATTATAGTACTTTCAGTGTGTGGCGTTCAATTCAACAGAACTTACACTATCTGATGTTCAACTGAAGAGTAGCCAGGTACACACAGTATCTTATGTTTTTTACCCGAGGAGTAACTAGTTA
>NW_018426306.1:0-240 GCF_002113885.1 Mizuhopecten yessoensis
ACTAACCTACCTACGTTAGGCATCACTGTTTTAATAATGTAACTGACATATCTTCCGTGGTGTTTTCGGTTTTTGAGAATCAAAACCCACACATCATATATTCGCTATATAAAATCTAACTGCATCTGTGTCATATTTTACTTCAATTTTCTTTAATAATCACCTCAAAGTCAATTTGTGTTACCTAGTATTCAACACGATATCCATACTAAAAGAAGTTGTATCTTTTATCTTACAGGA
>NW_018426307.1:0-240 GCF_002113885.1 Mizuhopecten yessoensis
ATGTTTGAGTGTGAACTTGATTTCGAAAAAGGGGGTTTCGCTGTTGATTTAAATCAGCAAGGTGCTAAAATGCTAAGTAAACATCTTGACAGGTAAATCCAAATATACTGACATATTGACACGGACAGACAATGGTGTACAGAAGTGGAGATTGTTGTAGACCTACCTACTATTAGACGAATTTGGTATGGTAAATTCATTCTTACTCTGATTATCAACGTATACAGAGCTTTCTCAATC
>NW_018426308.1:0-240 GCF_002113885.1 Mizuhopecten yessoensis
CGGTAGCAACCAAGGTTAAAAAAGCATTCTTAAAAACGGTAGCAATCAAGGATTAAAAAAGCATATTTAAAAATTGGTAGCAACCAATGATAAAAAATAATTCTTACAAACGGTAGCAACCTAGGATAAATAAAAACATTTATATAAACGGTAGCAACCTGGGATGGAAAAGCATTCTTAAAATTGGTAGCAACATAGGATAAATAAAAACATTCTTACAAGCGGTTGCAACATAGGATA
>NW_018426309.1:0-240 GCF_002113885.1 Mizuhopecten yessoensis
CTACTATACCGTATATAAAGTACTGGTACTTACAAGGTCTGCAGACATGGTGCTGGAGCGCTGGTGACATGCAGCGTCCGGATCGAAGATCAGTAATGTGGAGCCAATAAGGCCCTAGTCTGCCTATTGCGTCGTTTGGAATTGTCTATTAAAAAGTAAATTATAGGACAGAGTATAATCACGTGGCATCATCCATGCGCAAAATTGTTCGCTACAGTATGCATATGTCTATATATATAT
>NW_018426310.1:0-240 GCF_002113885.1 Mizuhopecten yessoensis
CAAAAGGCTATATCCCACCTATTATCAGTTACTATGACGAGTGGATAAAAGGATATTTCACGTCTATTATCGGTTCCTATGACGAGTGGACAAAATGCTATATAACACCTATTATCAGTTACTATGACGAGTGGACAAAATGATATTTCACATCTATTATCGGTTACTATGACGAGTGGACAAAATGCTATATCACACCTATTATCAGTTACTATGACGAGTGGACAAAAGGCTATATCA
>NW_018426311.1:0-240 GCF_002113885.1 Mizuhopecten yessoensis
TGAAGTTTATGCATCAATATAATGTTTATCTTCTAAATGACGTCTGGCGTTCTTTATATCGCCATTAATGTATCAATGTTCCGTCGTTGGAGATTATGTTACAATTGATGACATTCACGAAAATGTTCACAAAATTTATTCACCTTATTTTATTTGCATATAATGCGTTTGGCAATACCCTTACATGAAGGGGGATGATGTGGACATTACAAAAAGCACCACGCGCTTTACTCATATTAG
>NW_018426312.1:0-240 GCF_002113885.1 Mizuhopecten yessoensis
GATGATAATTATTTATTTTTCAATATCTCAAATCTTCTTAACTTGTACTGTCTGCTTTAAAAGTACGTGATTATCTTCATTTGACATTCTTGAATTAGACAGATCCTATTTTGTGTTGATATATCAAGTACAGGATGCATTGACATTAATTGTATAGCTACCTACTTACACACTTTGTTAAAGCATGTTTGTTACTAGTTTCAGCAATCTAGCACTCATATGGCTTTTTTATTACGTCAC
>NW_018426313.1:0-240 GCF_002113885.1 Mizuhopecten yessoensis
TACTCACATGTTTAAACCTAACCTCCATAATGTTAACCTACAATAAGTCCAGAAACCGGGGGATATACATTCCACAAATTTGCTTGTTGAATTCTTTATGTAGCCAATGTAATTATCTGAGATAAACAAAGGCTTATATATAAGTCATGTGATTTGGAAGGTGTCTCAGAGTAAATTTTAAACTATTTTGTAAACATACAGCAAGACGTATAATAACAAAAACAAATGAAACTAATTAGT
>NW_018426314.1:0-240 GCF_002113885.1 Mizuhopecten yessoensis
CACGGTACACATTGACGGTACACAGTACACATTGACGGTACACAGTACACATTGACGGTACACATTACATTTTGACGGTACACACTGACGGTACACACTGACAGTAAACTTTAAGAAAAGATGTCAAAGTATCAACCTGAGCGTCAATGGGTACCGTCAATGTATACCGTCTGTATTGATGGTACACATTGATGTTACACACTGACGGTACACATTGACGGTACACATTGACGGTACACA
>NW_018426315.1:0-240 GCF_002113885.1 Mizuhopecten yessoensis
AATTGGTAGAGCGCCCGTCTAGAGTTTGGAGGGTCCCGGGTTCGAACCCCAGTCTGGCCATTGCATTTCTCTTTCTTCAGTTACAAAATTTGCAAGCTTGCCAACCCTTGTTTCAAGCACTGGAAGAATGCTTATCAAGGGGTTATCCGAACCTGAGTTGTAAAAAGTTGTGTCTTTGGGGGTGAAGACTTAGAAAAAGGAGGGAGAAATGTAGCAGAACTGGACTGGGTCAATCGTCAG
>NW_018426316.1:0-240 GCF_002113885.1 Mizuhopecten yessoensis
GATCCACTAAGCTTGGTGAACAAATGATTTGCCTTGCTTTCCTTCGGAGAAGTTCTTAAATATATCCTGAATGTCCCCTTCTGTGAATGTGGACATATCCTCCATTGAAATACCATTATCTGGAAATTCTAATGAAATAAATCAACTGTTTTGTCCTCCATAAATATCAAATAATTTATTTTACATATCAAATACGATTCAGAGATTGTGTATATTGCCTTATTCTGTATTTATTGTGTA
>NW_018426317.1:0-240 GCF_002113885.1 Mizuhopecten yessoensis
TTCAGGATGATGAACTCGGGTTTTCTTTGGAAGACAATGCCAAATGCAACCCGGGATTGACGGGCGGTATCATCATTATAGGCATAGAGACTTATAACCTCCCACTGAGAAACATTTACCAAAGAAAAATTATCGTTATGAATCAATGGAACTATTACCATCTCCTCGATAAAGTAATCGGGAGAAGAAATGATGATTGTGCAATTATGACGATCCAATGGATAAAAAGTCATGTCGGGT
>NW_018426318.1:0-240 GCF_002113885.1 Mizuhopecten yessoensis
CTATGATATAACTCAGGTGACCTCTAAGGCCCTTGGGCCTCTTGTATAGGTTAATCTTAGAGGTAAAGTCTGAAGATGCTTCACGATCTACGGAGTTCAATTCACACAAACAAAAACCGGGTTATATTGCTGCGTGTGCCACGCCGCCAATCGTAAAAAATGAATTCATCATAACTCGGGTCGTTTTTTCATATATCTAGCTAAAATGTGGAGTATATATCAATAAAAGTCTTATTCATA
>NW_018426319.1:0-240 GCF_002113885.1 Mizuhopecten yessoensis
CTTTGTTTAAAATTCAAGTTATCACAACTTTTTGATATGTTTAAAACACAGGTGATGATTTGAATGGAGGTATAGACAATACTTTTAATACTTTAGCTCTAATTACTTACAGCATTATTTTTATCCTGGTAAAATGTAAATTTCAGCTAAATATATATATATATACATTTCTTATTTATATATTTTGTAAAACAGCCATTGATCTGTACCTGTCTGATTTTACACCTTGTGGGATGATTG
>NW_018426320.1:0-240 GCF_002113885.1 Mizuhopecten yessoensis
GTCCAATCCTTTTGATTTTTCAATAAAATTTACTGAAATGAAAAATACTATTCAAAAGTTTCATTTATCGAGTAATAGATAGAAAAAATATATTTCCACAGGGTGCCACAATTAATTTAAGCTTGTATAGTGAAGATAATATACTTATTTTGATCAAATCAATATTTGTATAATCATGTATTTTCCCAATTTTCCCCCCAAATGTCGCTGGATTTTCTCAATTTGAAAGCCATGGGTGGC
>NW_018426321.1:0-240 GCF_002113885.1 Mizuhopecten yessoensis
AAAAATGCATTATCTATTTTCCGACTAGTACTTTCGGTTTGGTATATGTATATATATTGTGCAGAAGACCTATTTGACAAGTATAGGGGCTTACCACTTACAACAACGTCGAGCGCTGTATTCAGTACTGACTGTTGTTACAATTAGCACTGTGCGTTGGACAGAAAGACATCAAGTAAGTACATAAGTAAGGTAATTACTAGTGGTGACAAGGCACCAGAACATTTTTATCATTTTGAA
>NW_018426322.1:0-240 GCF_002113885.1 Mizuhopecten yessoensis
ATAATCTAAATCGCCAGATACTTATTTCGCCTTTCACAATGGATGTTATATGAATTATATGCTGTAAAGAAGTATCCCCTTTCTGGAAATAGGACGGCAATACCACACCATACCCCGACCGTTTAGTGTCCTGTCCAATGCCATTACTATATGGATGCATGAGGACTATTTATACTAAACACAATCAGCCCCGAAGACAAGTAGAGCGTTTATTCAAACAAAAATGTTTACTGTAAGATT
>NW_018426323.1:0-240 GCF_002113885.1 Mizuhopecten yessoensis
GTATCTATTACCATACTGTATCTATTACCATACCGTATCTATTACTATACTGTATCTATTACCAAACTGTAATTATTACCATACCGTATCGATTACCATACCGTATCGATAACCATACTGTATCGATTACCATACTGTATCTATTACCAAACTGTAATTATTGCCATACTGTATCTATTACCATACTGTATCGAATACCATACTATATCTATTACCATACTGTATCTATTACCATACTGT
>NW_018426324.1:0-240 GCF_002113885.1 Mizuhopecten yessoensis
AATTACATTGCTATCTAAGTCCGTGGTGTATAATATACATCTCTGTTAGCATGTGATCCCAGAACGTATACATTTATAATGTTTATAATCAAGATAAACACGGAACAACTAAATGCCCAGTACTATCCCATACTACTTACCTCATACTACCCATACTACCCAATACTACCCCATACTACCCCATACAATCCCATACTATCCCATACTAACCCATACTATCCCATACTAACCCATACTACC
>NW_018426325.1:0-240 GCF_002113885.1 Mizuhopecten yessoensis
ATATAAGCAAGGCATTTGACCGAGTGTGGCACAAAGGCCTTATATACAAACCTATTAATATCGGATAAGGCGGTAAAGTGATTCAATGGTTCAAAAACTATTTAACAAACAGAAAACAAAGTTATTATCAACGGGATGGAATCATACTTGGCAGATATCAAGACTGGTGTTCCTCAAGGTTCGATATTAGGGCCCCTTATGTTTTTAATTTATATAAATGATATTGTTATTGATATTGCC
>NW_018426326.1:0-240 GCF_002113885.1 Mizuhopecten yessoensis
GAGTGCAATTTGGCGAAATGATTTTTGACAGCTGACTTTACTGATTCGGCACGCTATCTCTATCTCTTTCAGCGGTTACAAAGGAAACAGGTGTACTCAAAGGGAACGCGTCGACATCTACATTGTATATAATTAAACAAGACTTACTTTGACTGTCTATCAGTTTTTTATTTTCTGTCTTTGTCTTTTTCAGTACTGATTCCATTTGCGTCATCTGTGCATCAACATTATCTAGTTTAT
>NW_018426327.1:0-240 GCF_002113885.1 Mizuhopecten yessoensis
GTATATCATTGTATACCATTGTATACCATTGTATATCATTGTATACCAGTGTATACCATTGTATATCATTGTGTACATTGTATATCATTGTGAACATTGTATATAATTGTATATCAGTGTATATCATTGTATAGATTGTATATCATGGTATAGATTGTATATCATTGTGTAGATTGTATATCATTGTATATCATCGTATATCATTGTATGGATTGTATATCATTGTATACATTGTATATC
>NW_018426328.1:0-240 GCF_002113885.1 Mizuhopecten yessoensis
GCTACCTTATTGTTAAATTCTCTCTCTGTAATCAGCTAGTAATACCTTTCTGGTATAAAACAGATCTAGAATGTTTACAAAACTTTCCCAGTAATTCAACTGTTTCATGGTCCAATATTTTTTTTATAAGATGACTAGATTAACGAGGCTGTGATCATTATGCCTTTTGTACATGAATACAGTTAAAACAAATTTTGGGTTGTGTGCACATTACAAATTGTTAATCTGGATATTTTCAGT
>NW_018426329.1:0-240 GCF_002113885.1 Mizuhopecten yessoensis
ATGACAGACTGGCCACTGTTGACAGAGGACATAGGTCAGACTGTGTACTGTGGACAGAGGACAGACTGTACACTGTTGACATAGGCCAGATTGTGTACCATGGACAGATGACAGACTGGGCACTGTGGACATAGGACAGACTGTGTACTGTGGACAGTGGACAGACTTTGGACAGAGGACAGACTGTGTACTGTTGACATAGGACAGACTGAGTACTGTGGATAGATGACAGACAGTGGA
>NW_018426330.1:0-240 GCF_002113885.1 Mizuhopecten yessoensis
CTGTTAGAGGTTTAACATAGAACGAACACACTCATGGCTTACATTGTGATTCCTGATAGAGGTTTAACACAGACCCACTCATGGCATACATTGTGATTCCTGTCAAAGGTTAAACATAGAACACACTCATGGCTTATAATGTGATTCCTGTTAGAGGTTTAACATAGACCCACTCATGGCGTACATTGTGATTCATCAAAGACCACACTCATGGCGTACATTGTGATTCCTGTTAGAGGT
>NW_018426331.1:0-240 GCF_002113885.1 Mizuhopecten yessoensis
AAAAAAAAAATCAGAAATGTTGGTTATGAAAACTTATACCCCAGTACTTTGCCAAAATTCATATACAGAAATCAGGAAGGGGCATGTCCGTAATAAGAAAAAATAACAATGAAATGAAAATCACAATAAAAGAAGCATTTATCAATCATGCGAACCAAATTTCATAACGATCGACCGAGATGAAAAACTTGAGGATATTTCGGTGGCACAAGGGACGGGTGCTATAATTCACGGAGTCCG
>NW_018426332.1:0-240 GCF_002113885.1 Mizuhopecten yessoensis
TATAAAGCTATATTGATGATACACTAGAGATCAAAAAAGAGGATTGCAGCAGGATTTAACAATAACTATCTCCATCATTGAATTAAAACAGTCGAATTCACACTCCGATAAAGAAATGTAGGGCTACATTTTTTTGTATGATCAAAATTGTGCCGGAAACGAACCAATTTAAGAAATGGCATAGTAAGGCAAGGTATCCCAATAAGACTTTCTTAAACATCCCTACACACTTGAAAGATA
>NW_018426333.1:0-240 GCF_002113885.1 Mizuhopecten yessoensis
AGACAACCCAATGTATTTAGTTAACACCTAGACAACCCAATGTACGTAGCAAACACCTAGACAACCCAATGTACGTAGTAAACACCTAGACAACCCAATGTACTTAGAAAACACCTAAACAACCCAGTGTACTCAGCAAACACCTAGACAACCTAATGTACTTAGCGAACACCTAGACAACCCAATGTACTTAGAAAACACCTAGACAACCCAATGTACTTAGCAAACACCTAGACAACC
>NW_018426334.1:0-240 GCF_002113885.1 Mizuhopecten yessoensis
ATGACTGTGTCCAGCACAATGAATGTCCCAACAGAAGTTTCGACACAAGATGAATATATTTTAATGACTTCATCAAGTACAATTGATGTTCCATCTGAAGTTTCGACAAAAGATGGATATGATTCAATGTCTTCGTCCAGGTCAGTGTATATTCCAACAAAAGGTTCGACAGAAGATGATTATCATACAATGTCGTCGTCCGCTACAATATTTGTCCCATCTGACGGTTCGACAAACGAT
>NW_018426335.1:0-240 GCF_002113885.1 Mizuhopecten yessoensis
CATGGTCATTGGAGATTAAATGTTTCTCTGAAACAGTTTCTCCGTCCCGTTCTGTTATTGAGGTATTGATGAAAAAGATTCATAGTGATAAATGTAGATACCGCTTTATACCACCAAAGGAAAACGTTGCATCATTATATTATTGCTACCAAGAATTCGACTATGCAATAATACCGAACACTTTGGAACTTGTACATAACACAACATGCAGAAATCGTGTCCTAAAACCACTTGTGGTCT
>NW_018426336.1:0-240 GCF_002113885.1 Mizuhopecten yessoensis
ATTAGAATAGGTCACTTGAGCAAAAGCTCAGGTGACCTAAAAACTAAAATATGGTTCTGATTACAAGATTGTTATTCTATACAAATAATGGCTGTACTACCAATCGTGATCTAGGAATATTAAGTTTCTGTACTAAGTACATAACTAGCATGTCATTAAAGTGCAAAATTAACATACAACAAGAGGCCCAATGGAACTGCATCGCTCACCTGGTATTAATCTCACACTTGTAATCTTAAA
>NW_018426337.1:0-240 GCF_002113885.1 Mizuhopecten yessoensis
GAAGTTATTCCAACTTATGATATTTCATTGACATATATCAATGTAGCGTTGTCCATTGGCGACGAGTACCCGGAAGAGGACCATCGATCTTACAGCAGGATATACTTCTTCCTTCCTCTCATTTCAGAGGTCCCGTTCGAGTTTTTTGAATTCGGAAGAGGATATAATTTGATTGACCTTGTCAGCAGGAATAACGTTCTCTGTAATGCAAAAATAACTTGTTTCAGAATAAATAGAACC
>NW_018426338.1:0-240 GCF_002113885.1 Mizuhopecten yessoensis
AGTTAGTGTTGTGTTACATGTAAGCATGAAGGAAAATTGTCAAAGTTGTTCACTTGTAAAAACGGATTATTCCAGGGAGAAATTCTGTCGCCAATTTTAGTTTCCTTATACGAAATGATTGTGAAATGCACTGTTTAGAAGAAAATTGTCCATGTATTTTAATACAGTTACTTAGTTTGTTCCTAATAATGTACGCTGATGACATGGTCATTGTAGCAGAAACTCATGAAGGTCTTCAAA
>NW_018426339.1:0-240 GCF_002113885.1 Mizuhopecten yessoensis
TGACTCATCAACAAAATAACATTGAATAGTCTGAACTTAACACAATTTTAGCGATATTTTTACCAAAATATGCAGTTGGTATATGTATGCTGACACGGATTACGTCCCTGTTGTGATACGGAATACGTTCATTTACAAACTGGAATTATACGGATTACGGTCAAACAATGATATTTCAACTAAATGAAAACAATTTTTTTTAACAAATTTTAGGATATTTTCTTAGTCACAAAGCATCAC
>NW_018426340.1:0-240 GCF_002113885.1 Mizuhopecten yessoensis
ACATGTGTACATGTACCCAGGATATACATGTCTACATGTACCTAGGCTATACATGTGTACATGTACCTAGGATATACATGTGTACAGGTACCTAGGCTATACATGTGAACATGTACCTTGGCTATGCATGTATACATGTAACTAGCTTATACATGTGTACATGTACCTAGCTTATTCATGTGTACATGTACCTATGATATACATGTGTACATGTACCTAGGCTATACATGTGTACATGTA
>NW_018426341.1:0-240 GCF_002113885.1 Mizuhopecten yessoensis
TAACATATCACGAAAAATTCTGCATTTAGTATAACGTAATAATGTGTCAAATGATATAAGTTAGCGTCGGATAAACATTCACATCCTGCCCAGGGTAGGTATTTTTGAAGAACGTTGAAATATTTTAAACGCTTCATTATTTTTAAACAACCTTGAAATAATGTAAAAATATCGAATATTATTGTAACAATACTATAAAGTTGCAAATTTTCAAACGTGGTTTATAACGTTGAATTACTG
>NW_018426342.1:0-240 GCF_002113885.1 Mizuhopecten yessoensis
AATCGTAAAAGGCGACTTATGTCGGGCCCCCGGCAAAATAGATGGTTTTCTTTCTGTGTCTTCTACTAAGAGGTCAAACGAATAAATCTATGTATACACTATACTCAGATTCATGTCTTGAAATTTCCCTACACAATACCGTTTTGACCTCAAAAGGTTAAAGACTTTAGTACATGCGTATATTACTGCATTTTGTCTCCACAGAACTTGATCCACCCATGCGCACACAGAACATGCCAG
>NW_018426343.1:0-240 GCF_002113885.1 Mizuhopecten yessoensis
TATGTTAACAATGTTGATTTGGACTGATAGTTCTGTTGGTAATGTAATCGATGCGGAGTCGGACAGATAGATATGTTGCTAATGTTATCGATTTTGAGTTGTACAGATTGTTATGTTGGTAATGTTATCGATGTTGAGTTGGACAGATAGGACTGTTGTTAATGTTATCCATATTGAATTGGACAGATACATGTAGGTCTGTTGGTAATGTTATCGATGTTGAGTTGGACAGATAGTTCT
>NW_018426344.1:0-240 GCF_002113885.1 Mizuhopecten yessoensis
GGCTATTTCCGTGCAATATTGCCGTTCAATAAAAACGATATAGCATACGTACAATAAACATGAAAATGAGTCTTGTCACCGTGAGAACCGGGTCATATTCCTACGCACTACATTTTTTACGTTGGAAACAAATGGCTGACCTAGTTACCGGATAAACTGTATGCATTGATGGCAGAGGCACTGTGAAAGAAGTTGTTCCGATGGGGGTTGACACATTTTACAATGTATTAGTACATGGAA
>NW_018426345.1:0-240 GCF_002113885.1 Mizuhopecten yessoensis
GGATAATAGCGGTCACTCTCGGCCGATCGCGACATGCACGATAAGAACGGGAAAATAAGTGTGAATTGATTCTATGCTAGATGAAGGCTATGAAACGTTCGTCCTTCCGGAAAAAAAGGCATCATGCGCTGTTCCGTGACTGCTTTGGTGTGTTCCTATTTGATATTTAAAATAAATACCTGTAACTTTTTGTCCTATCTCCGACAGATGTTCATGTCCAATGACAACCCTAAAACGTGT
>NW_018426346.1:0-240 GCF_002113885.1 Mizuhopecten yessoensis
AACAAAATATACCACAGCGTTAGTATACAGTGACAACATATACCACAGCGTCAGCATACAGTAAAACAATATACCACAGTATACAGTGACAACATATACCACAGCGTCAGCATACAGCAGCGAAATATACTACAGCGTCAGTATTTTGATGAAATACACCACAGCGTCAACATAAATTGACAAAATATACCACATCGTTAGTATACAGTGAAAACATATACCACAGCGACAGCATACAGT
>NW_018426347.1:0-240 GCF_002113885.1 Mizuhopecten yessoensis
GTTTGTGATAAACAATAACTTTCGACTGAACTTCCGATTGAAACTCGAAGATTTATTCTGGGTTTCAAACTCATCGCACATATTTCACAACCAGAAAAAATAAGAAACAAGAGGCCGAAGGGCCTTAACTATCCCCTGATTTCTGATATATTTATACAGGTAGTTGATTTTTGTTTTTAAAACATGGGCAGACACATTATTCAAAGTGACAAAAACAATAAAACCACCTTATTCAATATC
>NW_018426348.1:0-240 GCF_002113885.1 Mizuhopecten yessoensis
TACGAATGTTTTCTTCTTAAAATTTTCGAGACAATCTGCACCGTTGTATATTTGTTACCAAGATACAAATAATATAAAAAATATAACGAAATATCACACAGAGATAAACTGTCACTGAAAAAGTTCTATGTCACAAAACATATTATGTACAACAAACCCAGGTATTGTTGAATGTATGCACTAATATTAAAAAATGCTCTTCGGCCAGCCGGTTGTTCTATCTTAAAATTGTGCGATTGT
>NW_018426349.1:0-240 GCF_002113885.1 Mizuhopecten yessoensis
TAATGATTTAATTCGAAATTAATCGGCACTCCTCTAAATTTTGACATTCTTCTATTAAAGGGTTTAATCGTACGCACCTCTGTTTGTCTAGTAATCCGACAATTCGGATTTCCAACTTTTGGCCCTTAGCATCACCGAAAACTCCTAGAAGGACGAAACAGCTGTATGATGCAGTGAAATTCATATTTTGGCACTGTGCTATTTCCAAATTTTGATGCGAGTATCTAGATTTACACATAG
>NW_018426350.1:0-240 GCF_002113885.1 Mizuhopecten yessoensis
TTGGTAATTTTGTCATAAGTTTTATGTTACAAAAACATAGAGAGGCTTTAATGAATTGTTTTCAATGTTTTGTTCATTGTTTGATTTAAATAGTTTTCTGTTTTACCGTGTTTTTTGTTCTAGTGTTACTGTGCATGCATTTGACCCTTAAGATTTTGTAATTTCATGGGTAATACAGGATCCAAATGTATGTTAAATCAACATTTCCCTTCAGACGCAGGAATCAAATGTCATTTTTGT
>NW_018426351.1:0-240 GCF_002113885.1 Mizuhopecten yessoensis
AATTACCAGGTTAGTACATTATAATCCTAGTTATGTATAATGCAGGTTTTCTATCAATTTAATTCAAACTAAGACTTTGTCTTTAGCAATAGCATGAATATTATTTTCAAAAAAAGAAGATTTTTCTTTTCAAGTAATGTAACATTACAGACTAAAAACTGAAGACTGCATTTTCAACATGACAAACATGTTTTTTGTTGTTTTAGCACAAAGCTCTCTCTCTTTATATTCCGTCTTTGC
>NW_018426352.1:0-240 GCF_002113885.1 Mizuhopecten yessoensis
CAAGAGGTCTAGGGTTATGATATTTTGCCAGTTAGATGCTGGGATAATGGGCTACCAAATATGTTCAAATGAATGAGCTTTGCTCATATCCAAGGTCAAAGGGGTCAAATATGTTAAAATCTTTGAACGACTTCTTAATAACCAAGAGACTGAGGGTTATAATATTTGGCCTGTAGCATGCTGGGATGAAGCGCGACAAAGTTTGTTAAAATGAATGACCTTGACAATTATTCAAGGTCA
>NW_018426353.1:0-240 GCF_002113885.1 Mizuhopecten yessoensis
TCTGTTGCACCTATTGTAACATTTGGGATATTTACGTATCCCTCTACTTCCTACAAAGCCTAGTGTTGCTTCCTGACCTCTTGCTTGGCAAAAATATCACTTATGGCCTTAGTGTTGAACGTTTGCCCCAGTAAGGAAGGCAATGAATTATGTTCCCAGGCCGAGACAAACCATTCCATTCATAACCTTCAGCTTTTCGGGAAATAGCAACAGGTTTACTCATTGTCTGTATAATGTGAC
>NW_018426354.1:0-240 GCF_002113885.1 Mizuhopecten yessoensis
TTCATCCCGATCTTGGAGTAGATAATGATTATAATATAAAAAAAACTGGTCTAATTTCGATTCTCTGTGGCTCTATATGGTTGTCTAAAGTCTATTTCACCCCTGTAGGTGGGGGATCAGGAAAAGAATGCACCTGCTGTTACCCACTGCATGTATCATAGAAGGCGACTGATGCGGAAACCCCCAGCAGAATTGGGGATTTTTGTAGTGTCCCCTATTTAGGGACACAAAAGCGACCAA
>NW_018426355.1:0-240 GCF_002113885.1 Mizuhopecten yessoensis
ATTTCTGGCAGGATGTTGCAACTACTCCAGACATATTTGGTGTACAAGTCAGGAACAGCTCCTTCAAATGCCATCAATTGTCCAGCTTCATATTGTGGGTATATGTCTTCTTGTTTCTGTGATATTTTTGATGGTACGATGAACTTTATCGTCCGAATTCTTGGGAGCAAGTCACTGTCAGCTATATTTTCAATATCCCAAATGTATTCTAGTAAACATTCAGACTTTTTCAACACCATA
>NW_018426356.1:0-240 GCF_002113885.1 Mizuhopecten yessoensis
ATACATAGAGGGATGTGGTCACATACCATGACCACTATACATAGAAGGGTGTGGTCACACACCATAACCTATATATATACCAATGGAGAGGGGTGAAGTGACATCATGACCTCTTCAATATACAGAGGGGTGTGGGTCACACACCACGTCCACTATATACAGAGGGGTGTGGTCATGCACACACCATGATCACTATATACAGAGGGGTGTGGGTCACACACCATGACCACTATATACAGA
>NW_018426357.1:0-240 GCF_002113885.1 Mizuhopecten yessoensis
AGTTCAATTATGAATAAAAAATGGTTCGCAAATAAAGATGATACTTTCTGTACAGTTCACACTATCCAGGCCCGTTTTTGTGAACATTACGCAATGTTCTTGACTAGGGTCAGGGTTGCCTGGAAACCAAAGACCGCTGGCGATAATTTCTGATAAGTAACTGTATTGCAATTGTATCAACACGTACATCCTAGACACGGAACAATTTATAGTGGTGTTTCACTATTCAAGACTAGCAAT
>NW_018426358.1:0-240 GCF_002113885.1 Mizuhopecten yessoensis
AGTAAACTCACCATTAACTTGTACCTCACACAGCTCCAATATAGCCTCATCCGAGTACCACGTTTTGGCTTTTACCCGACGGTCGTTGTAGATGGTCAGATACCGGGCGACACCTGGACATTGTACGTTCTGTGTCGAGGACATAGACTCCAAGGCAGCAGTCGTGTCCTTGTGACACCTGTTTCCTGATGTCCAGTCTTGTGCATTAGACAGGTATATCTCGTAACCGGCGAGTCTGTT
>NW_018426359.1:0-240 GCF_002113885.1 Mizuhopecten yessoensis
GTCTGTAGTTATACATATTTTTGGCACTGATCGTATTAACAAAATGACCGACAGCAGCCATTTTGGATTTGAAGCTTTGTTATCGCTATTTCACTGAAAGTACTAGGTAGATCTTTGTCAAGTTTGATATGTACGTTCCCATTGTTCTGTACTTGTGTATGGTTACTTCTGAACTTATCGGGTAAGCAAAATTACTGACAGGCGGCCATCTTGGATTTTGACAATATATTTATAACTGCT
>NW_018426360.1:0-240 GCF_002113885.1 Mizuhopecten yessoensis
AGTTTTTACGTACAGGTCACGCCCCACATCATCTGTTTGTACTTACAGGTCCGCTCGGATCAGATGGAATGGTGAGTTTGTACGTACAGGTCACTCTCAGATCAGATACAGTAGTAGGTTTGTAGGTACACGTCACTCTCAGATCAGATACAGTGGTAGGTTTGTACGTACATATCACGCTCGAATCAGATACAGTGGTGAGTTTGTACGTACAGGTCACGCCCGGATCATCTGTTTGTA
>NW_018426361.1:0-240 GCF_002113885.1 Mizuhopecten yessoensis
AAAGTATAAATATATAACTTAAAGAATCAGTCATAAAAGTTTTTTTAAAGGAAGCATCATAATGGGCATTGGTCACCTATTTCTGCGGTGAGATTCTCTATCCCTCTCACTAGGTATGTATATCTGTTAAAACTAGTGGAGGGTTCTAGTGTAATATGTGCAAAAACATAATATATAGAACTGTAATCAACAAGCAATACTTATTCCCATGCTCATCCATTGAAGTTCTCATTATAGCAA
>NW_018426362.1:0-240 GCF_002113885.1 Mizuhopecten yessoensis
CATCACAACATTCGTTTGTACAAGGTTGATTTTGACGGCTTTACCCTTTTTAACGGAACATGAGGTGTTACGAGTGTTTCTCCCCTCCTTTCAAACATTGAGAACTTCTGTTTTTTTGTATATATTTTTGAAAACCACGAAGCCCTGTTTCATACGACTTTTTAAAGCGTCGTAAAGCGAAATCTCCTATAGCAAGGCCTGCTTTTACCACCTTTATACAAAACAGCTTTATATAATGTA
>NW_018426363.1:0-240 GCF_002113885.1 Mizuhopecten yessoensis
TTTTTGAATGCCATATGATATCTTAAATAATCAAAAAGCATTGAATTGACAGTTTTTTAATCTTAAACATATAATACATCCACTAAGATAACTCAGTCATTATGCCTGCATTTTTCGTTTTCAATCACGGATAAATCGTACTAAAATTTATTGTAAATATGTATGTAATTTATAAACCTTTTTTTATATTACAACAATTATGAGACTCGTTTTTATATATTAGTCACTCTTAGTGGCCCG
>NW_018426364.1:0-240 GCF_002113885.1 Mizuhopecten yessoensis
TCTTTTGTAAACCGGTCCTAACGTCGACAGAAGAGATGTTTTAGCATGACAAAGTGTGTTTAAGTATTTAACACCCGCGTTGTGACGCTTTCGAATCGTCCTAATTCCCTCATCACGCAGCTTTCAGTATAAAATGAGAGTGTCCGGACCCTAAGTATCAGAAGGACCTGGTCGAGCAAGATGAAGGTTTTCCTCGTGCTAGTGGCGGTAATCTGCGTTTGCAATGCCAAGGCATTGCTC
>NW_018426365.1:0-240 GCF_002113885.1 Mizuhopecten yessoensis
CTGTTAATAGGACGTTTAACAAAATTAAACCAAACCAAACCAAACCTATTTGTTTATGACACTAAAATATTTAGCAATACTACAAAACTGTTTAGACAGTATGGAAGTATGACGCAGTAATGCCCTCTACAATGGTACACCAACAATAATGAAAACACGGGCATATTGGATAATAACGAAAGGAGGGCCCCCATCATACTTCACTTGCAACCCTCTATAAAACACTTGTTGGGACCCACA
>NW_018426366.1:0-240 GCF_002113885.1 Mizuhopecten yessoensis
AGAGATGATAGAAATGTTTAGTGAAATGTGTTTGTGTTAATTGTAGAAACATTGTTCGTATTTGTGTAATTGACCAGTTTGTTTTGTTCATTTCTAATTATCTCTACCGACGCTCGTCACGCGTTACAGAAGCAATATGTATACTTTGTTACGACCCTATGGAGTAGCAGTATGTATACTTTGCAATGATAGTCGGTATAAATGACCCTATGGTGCAGCAGTATGTATACTTTGTTATGA
>NW_018426367.1:0-240 GCF_002113885.1 Mizuhopecten yessoensis
ATATTAATATCATTTTTAAGTTCACAACGTACTGTTAAATTCAAATTTCGCGGTGTTTGTTCAAGATGGAACAGCACATGGAATTACTCACGGTATGTTGTCTCGTGACTTTTCCCGTAAAAAAATACAAACATATCGATACTATTTCCATAATTTAATCAATAAATATATTTAATTCACATTTTATTATAGTCTTACATAAAACGGTGAATATTATTGAATCATAGTGGGGGGCGGGGG
>NW_018426368.1:0-240 GCF_002113885.1 Mizuhopecten yessoensis
TCAATGCCAAATGTCAACATATACCACAGCGTCAACGCCTAGTGTCAACATATACCACATCGTTAACGTCCAGTGTCAACATATACCACATCGTCAATGCCCAGTGTCAACATATACCACATCGTTTACACACAGTGTCAACATATACCACATAGTCAACGCCCAGTGTCAACATATACCACAGCGTCAATGCCTAGTGTCAACGTATACCACAGCGTCAATGCCTAGTGCCAACATATA
>NW_018426369.1:0-240 GCF_002113885.1 Mizuhopecten yessoensis
CATCATCATCACTATATTCGTCCATATATCATCATCATCCATAAATGAACAAAAGTTTTTATCACAAACAAATAGCAGGATGCTATATCAGTCACCAAAAGCCTTTTATCATCACACAATTACCAGGTCATATTCTCTTAGGAATATAATGGCCAATTGTACGATCATGCATGTATGGAGTGTTTGTATCTCAAAAGAGAAAGTTAACAGATATGCTCCGGTTACTAACATATGAATTCA
>NW_018426370.1:0-240 GCF_002113885.1 Mizuhopecten yessoensis
GTATTGTATCACCCATTCACTTACTACATAGTCTGTGATATGTTCTTGATAATTCATTACAATTAGCCAGATTGTACACATAAGTAGTTCTCAAAAACTAATGCAGGCCGGTTTCCAACTGAATAATGATCTGCTGATATATCCTTAAGTGGGATCTCCTTAAATTTATAAATACTGGTAATACACATATCTGATGGAATAATTCTGTGTTTGGTTATCATTTAATACAAAAAAAAAAAA
>NW_018426371.1:0-240 GCF_002113885.1 Mizuhopecten yessoensis
TACAGACTTGTATCTCATTATTTGTCATGCGTATGTGTTTGAAAATAAAGTTAAAAAAAGAAAAAAGAATAGGAAACAGTTTTTTCTCTAAACTGTTATGCTTCAATCATTCGCTGATTAAAAGACATTAAATCACATTTAAACTTTTCCGGTTTTAATGATTTAGTGCGAAAACATTATTTTACAAAAATTGTGTACAATTCGTCAGCGAAGTTAATGTGTATTTGCTGCTCAACATTA
>NW_018426372.1:0-240 GCF_002113885.1 Mizuhopecten yessoensis
TCCGTTTTTAAAAAGGACGAGTCTCCCACCCAACAGCAATCTTATATCTAACCGGATATAGTATTATATATGTATACATGTATACATGAGCACACACACATGAAAACATAAATATGTACCACTGTGGGGCGATGTACAATCTGAAGCGGTTAGCCGTTTTTTGACTGTACAAAGCTTAAACGGTGGATACTAATAAGGATAGAACTATATTACCACTATGAACTGTATAATATAACCCTC
>NW_018426373.1:0-240 GCF_002113885.1 Mizuhopecten yessoensis
ATCAAATATATTTTCTACGCCATGTAATTTTTCACCCCCCAATAAATACATAGAAATAATCCGAGCTGAGGTAAATGCATTTTTGAAATAAGAGATGACGTCATAGTATCATCTCCTTGATGAGATGAAAGCTCCAAAGGCGTGCTGTTAAGATTTGTTTCTTTTTATATTACTTTAATATATATATGTCGTATCAAACATTTCCCTCCCGTGTTACACACTGTAGTACTATACAAACTT
>NW_018426374.1:0-240 GCF_002113885.1 Mizuhopecten yessoensis
CTTAGTAGTATACCCATAGAGAGAGGCGGACTTAGTAGTATACCCCTAGAGAGATATGCTTAGTAGTATACCCATAGAGAGGTAGACTTAGTAGTATACCCATAGAGAGAGGTGAACTTAATAGTATAACCATAGAGAGAGGTGGACTTAGGAGTATACCCATAGAGAGAGGTGAACTTAGTAGTATAACCATAGAGAGACGGACTTAGAAATATACCATAGAGAGAGGCGGACTTAGTA
>NW_018426375.1:0-240 GCF_002113885.1 Mizuhopecten yessoensis
TTGCTGAATTATTGACAAATCAAAAACGAAAGTAGGAATTCCTTTTCCAGGATGCCAGCAATCGCCATTTTACATGTTTTGTTTGATTATACTGTACTTGTAGATGACACGCTCCGTTGACGATCCTTACGAAACAATATGTTCATTTACTGTGTAGATATTTGCTGATTCGTATTAGTCTCAAAAAAAGAAAAACAATTTTCTATCATTTACCAGTGTTTCATACTCAAAATTGCAAAT
>NW_018426376.1:0-240 GCF_002113885.1 Mizuhopecten yessoensis
TTCAGCCTCAACCTGTTCAGGTGTGTACTCCTCAAGAATGATTTCAGCCTCAATCTGTTCAGGTTTCTCCTCCTCAAGAATGATTGCAACTTCAGCTTCTTCAGGTTTTTCGTCCTCGATGACAATTTCAGACTCAACCTGTTCTGGTTTCTCCTCAAGAATGACAATTTCAGCTTCAACCTCTTCAAGTTTCATCTCCTCAATGACAATTTCAGCCTCAACCTGTTCTGGTTTTTCCTC
>NW_018426377.1:0-240 GCF_002113885.1 Mizuhopecten yessoensis
GTTAAGTCATACACATATTATTAGCTGACCAAGGCAGAGAAAACGCATTTATATGCAAATTATGTTTGCTTCGTTGATATTTTGTATTGATGACGACTTGGAATATTGATTTGTTAAATAGATAATCGCCAGAAGAGCAACAGTTATAATTGTAATTGTTATATTTGTTTTTCAGAACCAACGGGTTCATTTCTTATGACGCAACGATGACTTTTCATAGTCAAAATAACAATACAAGTC
>NW_018426378.1:0-240 GCF_002113885.1 Mizuhopecten yessoensis
GTGCTTGGCAAATCCAAGGTTGCGCCAAGACACGGACACACCATTCCCAGACTGGAATTGTGTGCAGCGGTACTGGCCACTGAGCTGTCAGACTTCATAACAAAACACTTAGCAGTTTCATTAGACGCTACATATTTCTACACAGACAGTCAGGTCGTTTTGGGTTATGTCAACAATAAAACCCGACGATTCCATGTGTACGTCAGTAACAGAGTCAATAGAATCCTAAGGTCGTCCTCA
>NW_018426379.1:0-240 GCF_002113885.1 Mizuhopecten yessoensis
GAACTATATATATACCACGCATACGATACAAAAAGAGCTCGCTGCACTCGCTATTAAGGAAAATGAAAATACATGATAAAAAAAGCAGAAAAGGAGTAGGAAAGAAAAGAAAAGAGAGAAAAGACCAGGTCTGTCAAGCATTGCAGAGAGAGAGACAGTCCATGGATGCGATACCTGAAATCAGAAGTTAAAAACTCAGAAACAAGGGGAGTTAATTCCGTCAAAATGACGTCACACTCA
>NW_018426380.1:0-240 GCF_002113885.1 Mizuhopecten yessoensis
AAACCAAACCAAATCAAACCTTTTAATATTACTACACATTTGCTTTTATTGAATCATTCAACATTTTAAGAAGAACTACAACACAAATGTAACGTTTGGCTTTAACTTTGGATCCTTTAAGTAGGCTCGTGTTTGCGAAACATCTGTCACATTTAAATTTCCAAGACATGAGAGTGCTGTGGAAAGAAAAGGAAATTCATGATGGATAACAAGTGTGGTTCAGAATCATATTTTCATTTT
>NW_018426381.1:0-240 GCF_002113885.1 Mizuhopecten yessoensis
TCACGTATCAAAATAAAACGTAAAAAAGACGGAAGTTTTGTTTTTTATGTTAGAAACGGATTGTTATAAACAGACTTTAAACACGCAAGAAGTGGAATAAACAGTACATGTATGCAGGTTATGAAAAAATCTAAATATCTTTTGATCGATCTTAAACATCCTCTTCTTAAAAATGTTTCTTCTATCAAAACTTTCGACTTTTCGACCCTTTATACTACAATTCCTCATACCAAACTGAAG
>NW_018426382.1:0-240 GCF_002113885.1 Mizuhopecten yessoensis
CAATTGTGACGTCATCAAAATGCGCCATCGGTAATTGTGACGTCAAAAAAAGCGAATGACGATATGCATACCCCGCATGCGTTTTTGTTTACAAATATGGCAGACTACTGCCGGTGTAGCTGTGACTGAAATAATAGCATGTGAGAAAAATAATCATCCCTTACCTTGAGGGTGTAACAGAGAAACCTTCAACCGTCGGTGCGATTTTTGGTTGTCTAACCCTCTGCAGAGCCTCGGGTA
>NW_018426383.1:0-240 GCF_002113885.1 Mizuhopecten yessoensis
TCTATAATGTTTATATTGGACGAATGACATGCCTGGATGAATGGCAACCAATTTTGTTCAAACGAATAACCTTGACTTATATTCAAGGTCACACGGTGTCAAATATGTTTGAAATATTTAAACAACTTCTTTTGAATAACCATATGGCCAAATACAATTATATGTAGGCAGAAACATGCTGGCATAGAGAGCTATCACATCTGTCAAAATGAATGACATTGACTTATAGTCCAGGCCACA
>NW_018426384.1:0-240 GCF_002113885.1 Mizuhopecten yessoensis
CAGGGCTTCGTATAATAAATGGACGTGACCCACATGGTTATTCTAATGATTATACTTTTTGTGGCACAAATAAGGACTCAGTGTCATTGACAATTGTGTAATACCTACAGTACACTTCATAGCCATTACGAATAATTCGCGATGTAACCTTATCAAGGAATTCGTTTAGGCAATTAATCACCGCGACCGATCACCCAAAAACCCATCAGGGATCTTAATAACGGCATCATCGCAACCCGC
>NW_018426385.1:0-240 GCF_002113885.1 Mizuhopecten yessoensis
CACAGTGTGTCAATAGTTCGATATTACCTTTGAAATCCGCCTACACTATTGGAATATCGAAACATGATCTTCTCCCTGTTAAGCTTGTCATGCGTGAAACTATCAAAGAAGACCTTTGTTTTTTGGAAAACGGTTGTGGTAAACAGTTCAACATGAAACATTACTGGATCTACACGGTCAACAGGCTTACTTTGCTGCGTATTTGACACTATAGAAAGGGCCTTCCATTGCAGGGAACCA
>NW_018426386.1:0-240 GCF_002113885.1 Mizuhopecten yessoensis
GATGGTAGATATATACACGTGGTAGTTATAGACAGGTGGTAGTTAAATACAGGTGTTAGTTATAGACAGGTGTTAGTTATAGACAGGTGGTAGTTATAGACACGCGGTATGTATAAACAGGCGGTAGTTATAGACAGACGGTAGTTATAGACAGGTAGTAGTCATAGACAGGTAGTAATTATAGACAGGTTGTAATCATGGACAGATGGTAGATATTTACACGTGGTAGTTATAGACAGG
>NW_018426387.1:0-240 GCF_002113885.1 Mizuhopecten yessoensis
GCTGTTATCATGGTTGGTATGATGCTGTTATCATGGTTAGTATGAAGCTGTTATCATGGTTGGTATGTACATATTATCATGGTTGGTATGTAGCTGTTATCATGGTTGGTATGAAGCTGTAATTATGGATGGTATGAAGCTGTAATCATGGTTGGTATGTACATAATATCATGGTTAGTATGGTGCTGTTATCACGGTTGGTATGTACATGTTATCATGGTTGGTATGTAGCTGTTATCA
>NW_018426388.1:0-240 GCF_002113885.1 Mizuhopecten yessoensis
CTACATATCCGTCTTTGCTACTATCGGTCTTCCACCGTCCATGCCTCTTAAGACACCTGTCGCTAACGTAATGATTAGCCGCCGCAGTAGCCCCTCCTGCTCTCAGGGAGTGTTAACCAAAATTACCATCACCGCCCACAACTTTCAAACGCTTCAGAATCGCCTATTGATTATTCGACACTTCTCGCGTAAGCGATAAACCTGCTTAAATAGAAAATCATCCGATTCTAAATCAATCTC
>NW_018426389.1:0-240 GCF_002113885.1 Mizuhopecten yessoensis
ACGACGTTGTGATATTTCAGTATGTCATGTTGTAACGACGTTGTGCTATTTCAGTATGCCATGTCGTTACGACGCTGAAGTATTTAAGTATCTCTTGTTGTTACGACGCTTAAGTATTTAAGTATGTCATGTTGTAACGACGATGTAGTATTTCAGTAAGGCATGTTGTTACGACGATGGAGTATTTCAGTAGGTCATGTTGTTACGACGTTGTGATATTTAAGTATGTCATGTTGTTAC